>NW_004444052.1:7480860-7495397 GCF_000243295.1 Trichechus manatus latirostris
CCGGGGGGCGGTGGCTTCCTGTGGGAGGGGCCTGGCGTGGCGGTTCCGGCCTCCGAGGAGGGGTGTCCCGGCTCCTGCCCAAGCGGGGTGGGCGCGCCGCGGTCCGCGCGCGGGGGTTGTTCTGAGATGCGCGCTGAGGAAGTCAAGGGTGGAGCGGGGAGCAGGTCATTCTTGAAGAGGAGAGGAGCTTAGATGCCCAGGGATGGAGGGAAGGAAGGGGCGACTTGGGACTGAGCTGAAACAGGGTGCCTGAGAATGACTTCGAGGGAAAGAGGGAGAAATAGATGAAGATGCTTCCTAAATCCCATCTGAGACTCTCTTCCTTCCTCTTTTAAAATGATTGTACCAGAGACTTTGATTTCGGTCCCATTCAGTTTATAAACTTCAGGAGGGATCACACAGCCTTGATCATTTTGCTGTCGTCACACACCGCCCACCTTGGTCTTGCTTGGGTAGGGTTTCCACTTCTTGAGAACTTTGCCTTTCAGATCATTTTTCTTTGAGATTTTGTCAGATGAGGTCATCTTCGAGGCTTAAAAAATAAAATAAAAAAAGTATGCTGTGGCCATAAAATGGCTTTTAGTCTAAACTGTTGACCGCGACCTAGCCCAGCATTACCTCAGCAATATAGTGTCTGCTGAAACCTGGGACAGAGGAGTGTTTACCTGTGCTTTATGACTTTTCTTCTTTCTTTGGTCTGAATTATTCAGCCTCCCTTACCACGTGACTCCTTATCTTCACAAACTGTAACTAGGTAGGGTAACTGAGAGGTCTGAGTTTTGTTAGCAAGAACTCTGACCTGAATCATGATTTTGAGATTAAATATCTGCGTTAAAGCTGTTTATCCCTCCTCTTTGTCTTCATGTTTACTAAAATTTGCAAAAGGGAAATGAATTTCATGAATGCAGTGTAACTGGAGTGAACATTCAAACTGGACATTCACAGGAGCCAGAATCGTTTTGGGTTTCAAGTTGGCGAAAAAAGTACTTATGTTTATAAGTCCAAGTTTCTGGAGTATTTGATGAACATATTTAAATTAATTTTTGCAGCAGTCCTGTGAGTTAGGTTGGAAAGGTGTTATTCCCATTTCACAATGAACAAACAGACCTAAGAGAGATGAATTGATTTTTAACAATTTATTGCTTTTTCTTGTTTGCTGTCCCTTTCTCCCTTTTAACCAGTTGTTGTTGAATTGGTTAGACTTATGGCCACCCCAAGTGTTGCAGAGTAGAACTGCTCTCCACAATGTTTTAAAGCTATGACCTTTCTGAAACATCACCAGGCCTTTCTTCTGAGGCGCCTCTCCATGGGTTCAAACCGCCAATCTTTCGGTTAGTAATCGAGAGCTTAACCATTTGCCATACAGGGACTCCTCCTTTTCTCCCTACTAGACTGCAGATACCTCAAAGGCAGAGTTCATATCTTATTTGGCTGCTAGCCTTGGGCCTGTCGTGTTGTAGGCACTTGGCAAATGTTTGAAGAATAAATGAATTTCTAGAGGTCACACACTGGCAAGTGGCAGATCTTCTATCCTATCTCTTTTGTTGTTAGACAGGCTTGCTGTTTTCTCCGTTTTGGTCTACATGAAAATGATAGGCATGGGAGAAAGACTTCATTTGGCTTCTCAGTCTTTTCCACTTTCTTCTACTACTTTCCCATTTACAAAGAGCTTACATAAACATCTCATTTAATCTTCACCAGGATCCTGTGGAAGTAAATATTGTCCCCACTTCACAGATGAAGAAACCAAGACTTAGAGATGTTCTTGCTTTAGGTCCCAGAGCTGGTAAATGACCAAGCAGGGAGTTGTGCCCAGGCCTTTTTATCCCTAGAGTTGTTCTTTGTCATCTATGGAAGTGATAAAGCGTTATTTTAAAATATTTTTTCAAGAATGAAAAAATACAGCATTTTAAGAAAAAACATTAATAATAAAGGTCACAGCAAAAACTGTGCATATGGAATGGGAATAACTGAAGTTTAGAAATCCCTGTACTATGCCATAAAAGCAAACCAAACCTGTTGCTGTCAAGTCGGTTCTGACTCATAGCAACCATACAGGACAGAGTAGAACTGCCCCATAGAGTTTCCAAGGAGCAGATGGTAGATTTGAACCGCCGACCTTTTGATTAGCAGCTGACTGCTTAACCACTGCGCCACCAGGGCTTCGTACCATGCCATAGTTGCCTCTTATTCCAGGGGAAACATTCTTTCATTCAATGACTAAGTGCCTACTCTATGCGAGACATTGCTTTGGAGTTACGTTGTCCAGTATGGTGGCCGCTAGCCATATGTGGCTATCAAGCACTTTAGATGTGCTGTAAGTATAAAATTTTGAGTACTTAGTACAAAAAAAAGTAGCATATCTTATTGGTATTTTTATATTATTTACGTTACTGTATATAGTATAAATGTTAACATTTTGGATTTATTGGGTTAAATGTGGCTCTTAGACAATGAAAAGTTACATGTGTGGTTCTTATTTGTGGCTCTCTTTATGTTTCTGTTGGACAGTGCTGTTCTAGACACGGGGACTACGGTAGTACACAAGAAAGGCAAAAATCCCAGCCCTTGTGGATCTTAAATTTTAGTGGGGAAGGGCACATAAGAAAAATAAAGAAGTAAAATACGTATTGTGAGAAAGCAGACCAGGGATGTAGAGTGTCAGGTTGGGTTGCAAGTTAAATAGGGTATGTAAAAAAGCCTCCCTGAGAAGGTGATGGTTAAGGAAAGATCTGAAGGTAGTGAGGGAAGGAGCCATGTGGCTAAATGGACACATGGTGGTTCAAGCAGAGGCAACAGCAAGTTCAAAAGGCCTGAAGAGGGAGCACCCCTAGTATGTGAACCAGCCAGGAGCCCAGGGTAGCTGGAAGGAAGTGAGGGAAGGGGGATAGTGGTAGGACCTGAGGTTAGGGAGGTATTGAGGAGCAGAGGGAGAGATGGGCAGGTTGTGCGGGGCAATTGTAAGGATGTTAATTTTCAGTCAGAGTGAGTTGGGGCCATTGAGGATTTTGAGCAGTGGAATGACGTGATTTATCCTACCTTTTAACGGACTCGCTTTGGTTGGTTTATGGAGAGAGAGTAAAGGGAAGTAAGGGTAGAAGCAGGGAGAGAAGTTAGGAGGCTATTGCCATATCCAGGTGAAAGATGGACCAGAGTGGTAGTGACGGAGTGGTGAGAAGCAGTTGGATTCCGGATGTATTTTTAAGCACAGCCAACAGGATTTGTTTATGAGCTGAGTTGGATATGGGCTGTTGGAGAAAGAGAAGAGTCACGGATGACTCCAAGGTCTTTGGCATGAACAACTGAAAGAATGGAGCTAATTAACTGAGATGGTGAAGACTGTAGGAGGAGCAGGGTTGGAACTCAGTTTTGTTCATGTTGATTGTAAGATGCCCATTAGAAATCTAAATGAAGGTATTGTGGGCAATTAGGTACAGAAGTCTGGCAGCAGTCCTGGGATGGAGATAATATATGTGGGAGCTGTTAGCATGTGGATAGTATTTAGAGTTGGAGACTGGGTGAGGTCACCAAGGGAGTAGTGTAGATACATATCCAAGAGGAGTGCTTCCTGTTAGAAGTTAAATTTTAAAATAAAATCTTAGCTTATACTATTATACTAGTAGATGTTTTAAGTACATCAAAGCATTGTAGGATGTCTGTGAGAACTTAGTTTTCTCTCCATTTTGCTTTTTGTTTAGAGATCCTTTTGAAAACCACAAGCTAATGGATTTCATTCCTTCTGGAGGAGGCTACTCTTACAAGTGTGCATTTTTATAGTGCCACCAAAATCAATTTCAATGCCACTTTCTGGAATTAATCTGGCTTTCTGGGTTGACAACCAGTTTAGAGACCTCCAGGAAGGATGGGTAATGAGTTTTTAGAACTTTAAAATGTTGTTTTTCCCAAACATGTGTTTAGTGCATATCGTTTGTCAGACATCCCACTATTTCACAGATTTAAAAAAAGCAGAACCCCACTGGGGTGAAGTGACCCAAGTGAGGTCGTGTAGTTAAGCAACTGAAGAGCTGGGCTTTGAATCTTGGTCCTCTGAGTCCAAATCTGTTGCTTCGATCTGTATGCTAGTGTGGTAGTGGATGTAGGAACATAAACTCCCATGGGAATCCATGAATGAATGGTTTTTAAGGGACTTTGAGTCACTTCAGTCTCTTATGGACTCTGGAATTTCTGAGAGGTACTAAGAAAGGGGAATATCTTGTTTCTGCTAGCAAAAAACCAACTAGAATCTTTTTTAGAAGGTTGCAGCTCCCCACTCCTCCTGATCTTCCGCAGTTTGTAAACAGATGTTCAGTGATTTAAGTCAAATGTTAATCACTACTCCGAAAATCCCAAATACCAGGACTGGGCAGTCCTGACTTAGGACAAGGTCTTTTCATGTGTCACCCATGCCTTTTGCTTTCCTGTTTTGTCCTGCGATCTGCTTTCCTATCTGTTTTTATTATTATTAACCTAATTCCACTGCGCTTCCAATGATATGACTCCCTCCGCTTCTCCCACTTTTTACGTGCTTCCGTCTTTTGTACACATGGCATTTGGCAAAGTTTGGTTCGGTTTGATTGTTTTTCAGTATGGGCCTTCGGAGAATGAAAAGTAACTCAATGCTGGACAGAGGAAAGAAGCCAACAAAAAAACATTAGTGTTGGAAACTGGAAAAGCATAAGAGTGTGAGGGAAAGGAGGGATCTTTTGGACAGACCCTTCTCTTGCACATTGTGCTAGAGGTCGATGTGGAGTTGACCTATAGTTAGAAATATGCAGCTCTGTTGGTTTCTACAGCTAGTTAATTCTGCTGGTGAGTCATTGTTCCTACTCTTCCCTGGCTCATCTCTACACAAGTCTTTTCTCTTGAGATCAGTGTTCAGTGGTTTCTTGACTCAGAGCTGGGTCAAGAATTTCAGGAATTGAGGTTGCAGCTGTCCCAGAGCCTGTAATTTCAGCATCAAGAAGAACTGCTTTAGCTTGTAGTTAATATTTGAAGATTAGTTAATATTTGAAGATCACTTACTATGTGCCAGCTGCTTTTCCTGAACTCATTCAATCAGTACAGTAATTTTATGAGGTTAAGTGCTATTTTTAGGTTCATTTCACAGATGAGGAAACTGAGATTTAGAGAAGGTAAGTACCCTACCCAGCATCACTCAAGGGCTAGTGAGTGGTTAAGTCTGTTTGCCTCCAAAGAGTAGCCCATGTTCACTTGATCTCAGATCCCAATTCTTGCTGAGGTTGGGTGGTCAGAATGATCAGGTACTGTGGTTGGTTTCTCCTCTCAAGCTCTTCAGGGGTTTATTTAAAGAGGTATTTCTGAGCAAAGTCTGAGCTCTGTGGCAGGGTCTGGCACAGAGCAGGTCTACAAGCATCTCTAGAATGACTGACCCTGCTTCAGGACTGGACTGGGTGAATAAAAGCGGTCTGGAAGAGGCGCAGTTCCCCATGGCCCTTCAAGAATCAACTCGTTCTAGCAACTCAAATGCCCATCAACTTGTGAATGCATAAACCAAATGTGGCATATCTATACAGTGAAATATTATTCAGCCATAAAAAGGAGTGAAGTACTAATTTAAGCTACAACATGAGTGGACATTATGCTAATTGCAAGAAGCTAGACACAAAAGGCCACATATTGTACAATTCCACTTATACAAAATGTCCATAATAGGCAAATCCATAGAGAGACAGGAAGTAGATTAGTGGTTGCCCGGGGGGTAGGGAAAGAAGGAAATGAGGAGTGTTTGCTAATAGATGAAATGTTCTGGAATTAGACAGTGGTGATGGTTGCACAACTTTGTGAGTATACTAAAAACTACTGAATTGCACACTTTAAAGGAATGAGTTTTATGGTTTGTGAATTATATTTCAATAATTAAAAAAAAGAATCAACCAGTCCTGTTTCCAGTACACTGTCTGTGCTCTGTGGGGGTCAAGTCCAGATTTTAGTGCAGGCAACAGCAGTCACTGTCCTTTGCCTTCTAGCTGCCGTGGCTCCACATGCCATTCAGCTTCTTCTGTTGTTTCCAGTTGAATATAATAGAAGAAAAGGATCTTCTTGCTTTTTGTCATTTGCATAATTTTTTATGTACTATTACTGGTTCAGCTCCAAACATTCTGATAGAGCTAAAATATACTTTTTTCAATGCAGTCAGATGCATCATGTAATCTATATCTTCCATTTTCTTTCTTAGAGATGACACCTCCTACAAACCCTCTGATCTGGACTGGTTCTCTCTAGATCTGTTGTACAGTAATGCCCTGGGAAATCTCTTCATCATCATTCTAGGCATTTCTTTTCCTCTTCCATATGAATACCCAGTATCCAGTGTCTTTTTCATTTACTCCCTTGTTTACATCTTTCAGTAGGTTTCTGAGAAAAGGAGCTTGGGAAGTAACTTTTGTGACTTTGCACATCTGAAAATATTGTTTTCTTCTCATACTTGATCAATGGTTTTCTTATAGAGTTCTAGATTGGAAAAATTTTATCTTAGAATTTGAAAGCATTGCATTCCCTTCTAGCATTGAGTATTACTGCTGAGAAGTCTTACGCTGTTCTGATTCCTGTTCTTTGTAAATGTGACTGAAAGTTCATATAATCTTTTCTTTATTCTCATGTTCTGAAATTTCATGACAGTAGGCTGTAGTGTGGTTCTTTTTTCATTCATTGTTCAAGGCACTCAATTGGGTCCTTTCTGTCTAAAAATACATACTGTTTAGTGTAAGGAAAATACTTTGTAACTTTTTTTGACAACTTCTCTGTCCTGTGTTTCTCTCTCTCTTTTCTATTTCTGTACTTTGTTTATGTCAGACTTTGGACATTTTAGACTCATCCACTATTTTAAAAAAATCTTTTCTCTCCTGTTTACCATCTTTTTGTTTTGGTTCTACTTTTTAGTACATTTCCTCACTTTATTTACCAGCTTTGTTTCTGCTGTCAGAGCTATCCTTTCCAAGAGCACTTTCTTGTTCTCTGAATGTTTCTTTTTTTCCTTTTTAAAAAATAATATTCTGTTCATGTTTCATGGATGCAGTATTTTATCTCTGAGGATTTTGTTTTGAGATTTTTTTTTTAACTCTATTTTAACTCTGAGTTCTCTTTTTAAGAAATTGAGATATAATTCAGATACTTTAAAATTTGCCGTATTTTAAAGTGTACAGCTCAGTGGTTTTTAGTATATTCACAGAGTAGTATAATCATCACTGCTGGAATTAGAATTCCAGAGCATTTTCATTACCTGAAAAGAAATCCCCTACCCATTAGCAATCACTCCCCATTTGCCCCTCCCTCCAGCCCTTGGCAACCACAAATCTACTTTTTGTCTCTTTGCCTATTTTGGATGTTACCTAGTAATATCAAGGTGGTATTTTGCTAATTGAATTTGGAATGCCAGACACAGTCCTACTTAATAACATGGATTATTGTTAATAAACAATGGACTTTATTAAAGACATTGGAGAAAGAAAACATGGCGGTGTATCTACCCTGTTTCTCCTACTTTCCAGGTTGGCTTTCTTCCTCCTATGCTTCTGTAGAATTTATCTGATTGATTGTGTTTTGGGGCCATGAAGTGTAGATCAGGAGGCTGGGTCTTTTCTCCCATTTGATAGGATGTGTGGAGGCTTCAGTTTTATTCTCTAAGATTTAGGACCAAAGGCTAAACCATTTGAGGTCTTTAGCTTATGCAGAACAAAACTTGTTACCGTCAAGTCAATTCCAAATCATATACTACCCCAGTTAAGCTGCCTTAGGAGGGAAAGAGTCCTGAAAGACTTAAAGCTTTTAAAAATATTTTTTATTCTTAAAGTCTATAAAAAATGGATTTCCAGCTTTTGGTGCTTTAACCCTATTACTAAAAGTCTTAATTCATAATCCTTAATCTTTCTTTCATTACCCAATGTATGATCTTTTCCTTAAAATTATTAAGTTATGAAAAAGATCAAACATATGAAATGGTTTGGAGAATAAGACAGCAAAGTCAGAAAAACCACCATCTGAATTTAATGGATATTAACATTTTGCTGTATTTGCTTCAGAACTTTCTTCTTTAAAAACATAAAATAAAATGTTGCAGATATGGTTAAAGTTCCCCCGGTTCTTTCTCGACTTCCCTTCCCATTTGCTCCTCCCTTGTCCCAGAGGTAATTTCTCCAAACTTAGTGTGGTTTCTTCCTGTCCATGCATTTTATACTTTTACTGCGTTTGTGTGTATCCACAACAACATATACCATTGTGTTGTGTACGTTTAAATGTATACCGGTAGCATCATACTAAGGCTACACGTGCCTCCCCCCCTTGCCCCGCGACCCCTTAGCATTGTAGTTTGAAATCTGTACATGTGGATTGAATTCACCTACTTCAAAGACTATATTGTGGTTGTTGTTAGGTGCCACTGAGTTGATTCTGACTCATAGTAACTGCCTGTGACAGGGTAGAACTGTCCCATAGGTTTCCTAGGCTGTAATCTTTTTTTTTTTAAATTTTATTGTGCTTTAGGTGAAAGTTTACAGTGCAAATTAGTTTCTCATTCAAAAATTTATACACAAATAGTTTTGTGTCATTGGTTGCAATCCCTACAATGTGTCAGCATTCTTCCTCTTTCCCTTTCCACCTCAGGTTCCCTATGTCCATTCCTGCAGTTTTCCTGTCCCTTTCTAACTTCTTTGCTTTTGGGCAGGTGTTGCCCGTTTGATCTCCTATACTTGATTGAACTAAGAAGGACTTTCCTCACTTGTGTTATTGTTTGTTTTATAGGCCTGTCTAATCTTTGGCTAAAAGGTTGACTTCGGAGTGGCTTCAGTGCTGAGTTAGCAGAGTGTCCAGGGGCCAAGTCTCGAGGGTTCTTCTAGTCTCTGTCAGGTCAGTCAGTCTGGTCTTTTTTTTGTGAATTTCAGTTTTGTTCTACGTTTTTCTCCCATTCTGTTCAGGACCCTCTATTGTGATTGCTGTCAGAGTGGTCGGTGGTGGTAGCCAGGCATCATCTAGTTCTGGGCCCAGGCTCTTGGAGGTTGTTGGTTCCTGTGGTCCATTAGTCCTTTGGACTGATATTTTCCTTGTGTCTTTGGTTTTCTTCATTCTCCTTTGCCCTGTTCGGGATGCCTGCTCCCTAGCTTTTAAGACCCCAGATGCTCCTCAGCAGAGTAGGATGTAGAACATTTTCTTTATGAACTATGTTATGCCAATTGACCTAGATGGCCCCCAAGACCATGGTTCCCAACCCTCAGCCCCAGTAACTTGGTCCCTCAAGGTGTTTCGATGTGTCTAGGAAGCTTCTTTGGCTTTGCCTTAATTAAGTTGTACTGACTTCCCCTATATTGTGTATTGTCTTCCCCTTCACCAAAGTTAACACTTGTTTACTATCTAATTGGAGCCCTGGTGGCACAGTGGTTAAGAGCTACTACTGCTAACCAAAAGATTGGTAGTTCGAATCCACCAGCAGCTCCTTGGAAACTCCTATAGGGCAGTTCTACTCTGTCCTGTAGCATTGCTGTGAGTCGCAATCAACTCAACGACAAGTTTTGTTTTTACTGTCTAGTAAATGATTTTCCCTCCCCACCCGACCCCTTCCTTGTAACCATTAAAGATTGTTTTTTCTATGTGTAAACCTTTCCTTGAGTTTTCATATTAGTGGTCTCATATACAATGTTTGTCCTTTTGTGATTGACTCATTCCATCAGCATAATGCCCTCCAGATGCATCCATGTTGTGAGATATTTTGTGGATTCGTTATTGTTCTTTATTGTTACATAGTATTCCATTATGTGTATGTTCCATAATTTGTTTATACATTCATCTGTTGATGGGCACTTAGATTGTTTCCATCTTTTTTGCTATTGTGAATAACGCTGCAGTGAACAAGGGTGTGCATATGTCTATTCGTATGACTGCTCTTACTTCTCTAGAATATATTCCTAGGAGTGGGATTGCTGGATCATATGGTATTTCTATTTCTAGCTTTTTAAAGAGGTGCCATATCATTTTCCATAGTGGTTGTACCATTTTACATTCCCACCAGCAGTGCGTAAGAGTTCCAGTCTCCACTCAGCCTTTCCAACATTTGTTATTTTCTGTTTTTTTGATTAGTGCTAGTAATGTCGGGATGAGATGGTATCTTTATTGTAGTTTTGATTTGCAGTTCTCTTATAGCTGATGATCGCAGGCATTTCCTCATGTGTCTGTTAGTGGCCTGAATGTTTTCTTTGGTGAAGTGTCTGTTTGTATCCTTTGCCAATTTTTTAAATTGGGTTATTTGTCTTTTTGTTGTTGACGTGTTGAAATATTTTATAGATTTTAGAGATGCGACCCTTGTTGGATATGTTGTAGCCAAAAATTTTTTTCCCAGTCATAGGTTCTCTTTTTACTCTTTTGGTGAATTCTTTTGATGAGCATTGGAGCCCTGGTGGCGCAGTGGTTAAGAGCTTGGCTGCTAACCAAAGGGTCAGCAGTTCAAATCCACCAGCCGCTCCTTGGAAACTCTTGGTCCTATAGGGTCACTAGGAGTCAGAATGGACTCGATGGCTGTGGGTTTTGGTTCTTAAATGAGCATAAGTGTTTAATTTTTAGGAGCTCCCAGTTATCTAGTTTATGTTCTGGTGTTTGTACGTTGTTAGTTATGGTTTGTATTCTATTTATGCCATATATTAGGGCCCCTAGTGTTGTCCCTATTTTTTCTTCCATGACCTTTATCATTTTAGGTTTTATATTTAGGTCTTTGATCCATTTTGAGGTAGTTTTTATGTATGGTATGAGGTATAGGTCCTGTTACATTTTTTACATGTAAATATCCAGTTTTGCCAGGATCATTTGTTAAAAAGATGGTCTTTTCCCCATTTAATGGACTTTGGTCCTTTGTCAAAGATTAACTGACCATGGATTTATGTCTGGGTTCTCAATTCTGTCCCATTGTCTGTGTGTCTGTCGTTGTACCAGTAGTAGGCTGTTTTGACTACCGTTGCTGTATAGTAGATTCTGAGATTAGGTAGTGTGAGGGCTCCTACTTTGTTCGTTTTTTCAATAATGCTTTGCTTAACCGGGACCGCTTTCCTTTTCATATAAAGTTGGTGTTTAGTTTTTCCATCTCGTTAAAGAGTGCTGTTGGTATTTGGATTGGGATTGCATTATATCTGTAGATCACTTTGGGTAGAGTTGACATTTTCACAATGTTAAGTCTTCCTGTGCATGAGCATGATATGTTTATCCATTTATGTAGGTCTCTTTTGGTTTCTTGCAGCAGTGTTTTGTAGTTTTCTTTGTATAGGTCTTTTATGTCCCTGGTTAGATTTCTTCCAAAATATTTTATCTTTTTAGGGGCTGTTGTAAATGGCATTGTTTTCCTGATTTCCTTTTTGAAGTTTTCTTTATTGGTGTATAGGAATCCAACTGATTTTTTTTAAAATGTTGATCTTATATCCTGCTACTTGTTGAATCTATTAGTTCAGTAATTTTCTTGTGGAATCTTTGGGGTTTTCTATGTATAGTATCATATTATCTGCAAATGGGGATAGTTTTACTTCTTCCTTTCCAATTTGGATGCCCTTTATTTTTTTTTCTGGCCTTATTGCTCTAGCTAGGGCTTCCACCACAGTGTTAAATAGGAGTAGTGGTAAAGGGCAGCCTTGTCTTGTTCCTGTTCTCAGGGGGAGTGCTATCAGCCTCTCTATTGAGAATGATGTTGGCTGTTGGTTTTGTATAGATGCCCTTTATTATGTTGAGGAATTTCCCCTCAAATTTTATTGGGACTTTTTATCAGAAATGAGTGTTGGACTTTATCAAATGCCTTTTCTATATCAATTGAGATGATTGTCTGAGTCTTTTCTTTTGTTCTATTTATGTGGTGGATTATGTTGATTGATTTTCTAATGTTGAACTATCCTTGCATATTTGGTATGAATCCCACTTGGATGTGTATATTATTTTTTTGATATGAGCTGAATTCTATGGGCTAGAATTTTGGTGAGAATTTTTGCGTCCACGGTCGTGAGAGATACTGGTTTTTAATTTTATTTTTTTTGAGTAGGCTGTAATCTTTACAGGAGCAGATCGCCAGGTCCTTCTCCCACAGAGCTGCTGGGTTGGTTCGAATCACCAACCTTTTGGTAGCATTCCATTTTTAAAGTATCTCACAATTTATCCATTCCTCCTTTGATGGACATTTAGGCTGTTTACAGATTTTTTACTACTATAAACATTGCTGTGCTTAACATCTTTGAACATGGTTTCTTCTGCATGTGTTGGAGAACTTTCTCCTGGAAAATAACTAGGAGTGTAATCCTTGAAGTGGGGAGGGTAACAGTATATGCATCTTTTATTCTACTGGAAGTTGCCAAGTGCCATCTAATTTGCTCTCCCACCAGAAGCGTATGAGGCTCGTCACCAATTCTTATTGTCAGAATCCTAATCTCTTTGCTAATCTGAAAGATAGGAAAGAGAGCTGATCTTTTTAAAGTCTCACCAAAACAAATTTAGTCAGCTGTTGTTAGCTGCCTTCGAGTTATCCCTTGACTCATGGCAACCCCATTTACAACAGGATCAGACTATTCTGATCCACAGGGTTTTCATTTATTGACTTTTAGAGGTAGATCACCAAACCTTTCTTCCTAGTCTGTCTTAGCCTAGAAACTCTGCTGAAACTTGTTCAGCATCATAGCAATACACAAGCCTCCGCTGACAGATGAGTGGTGCCTGCACTTGAGGTGCATTAGCCGGGAATCCAGCCAGGGTCTTGTGCATGTGTTATGGATTGAGTTGTGTCCCCTCAGAGTATATGTTTTAAATCCTAACCTCTATGCCTGTGGTTATGATATCATTTGGGAATGAGTTGTCTCTGTTATGTCAGTGCGGCAGAATTAGTGTAGGATGTGTCTTGCTTTAATCTCTTCTGGGATATAAAAGAGATTAAAGAAGGGAGCAGAGATGGGTAAGACAGATGCCAAGACACGTGGAGATCTCCAAGGACAAGGACTTTCTTCCAGAGCCGACAGAGAGAAAGCCTTTCCTTAGAGCTGGTGCTCTGAATTTGGACTTGTAGCCTTGTAAACTGTGAGAAAATAAATTTGTTTGTTAAAGCCACCCACTGGTGGTATTTCTGTTACAGCAGCACTAGGTAACTAAGACAGCATGAAAGGCGAGAATTTTACCATTAACCACTACTGCCCTCTAAGGGAGTTAAACATAATCTTTTGAAATTTCAGAAAATTGATGCTCAAATTCATTCATTCAGTAAATATTTATTGAGTTCCTACTAAGAAGAGGCATCATTGTAAGCACCAGGGCTACAGCAGGGAGCAGAAGGGACAAAAACCTCTGCCCTCACAGATGTTACATTTTCGGTGGGGGAGACAGACAATGAATAATATAAATAAATACAGTATGTAGAATGTCAGTGGTGACTGCCAAGGAGAAAAATAAAATAGAGAAGGAGGGATGCTAATGTGTGAGAGAAGGTGGGATTGATAAGGTGGTCAGGGAAGGCCTTCTTAGAAAGTGACATTTGAGTAAATGCCTAGGGAAGTTTGAGAACAAACCTTATGAACTAGGGAAGGAACATTCTAGATGAAGAGTTTATAAGTACAAACACCTGAGTGGGAGCATGTCTGGTGTGTTCAAGGAACAGTAAGCGAGGAGCCTGTGTGGCTGGAGGAGAGTGAGCAAGGGTGACAGAAGTAGTAGATGAAGTTAGTGAAGTGTTGGGGGCAGGGAGAGTGGATTGTAGGCCTTCAGAGGTCGTTTTAAGAACTTTGGCTTTTACTCTAAATTAGATGGGAAGCCACCAGATGGTTTTGAACAGCAGAGTGACATGATCTTGTTAACACATTTACTGTATTTTTTGCAAATAGCGTGCCCACATAAATAACATGCATACATAACGTGTGGAAATGATGAAATTATGTAAAAAAGTTCTGGCATAGCACGCCCATGCACACATAACGTGCATGTCTCATGACATTTCCAGAAGTGAACTTCAGCTTCATTCACCCTCATTCAATACTCCAAAAATGTTACTTTTGATCATATTTGTATAATAAGGGTATCAACCATGGTCAAGAAGTCATGGATGCATTTGGTAGTACTCCAGTAATTGGAAAATAAACAATTGAAACTGTGCTTTTGTTTTTTCTATTAATGTAAGTTGTTAATTATGTCCCTGTTGCTTTTGAGTCATCAGCTGGAACCTTGAGCCTACTGAAGCCTGTCCATAAATCACGTGCTATCAATTGGAAGCATAAACAAAGCGAAGCCTACACTGGCATAAATGGCATTGAGTAGCTATCAAAAGGAATCTTTTTTGTTGTTATTGTTTATTGTTGTAGTTTAAGTGAAAGTTTACATTTCAAGTTAGTCTCTTTTACAAAAATTTATACATACATTGTTATGCGACTCTAATTGCTCTCTCCATACTGTGACAGCATACTCCTCCTTTCCACCCCTGATTCCCCATGTCCATTCAACCAGTTCCTAACTGTCTCTGCCTTCCCATCTCACCTCTGGACAGAAGCTGCCCGTTTAGTCTCTTGTATCTACTTGAGCTAAGAGGC
>NW_004444052.1:7496834-7561530 GCF_000243295.1 Trichechus manatus latirostris
ATATGAAGTTGGTGATTTGTTTCTCCATCTCATTAAAAAAAAGTCATTGGAATTTGGATCGGGATTGCATTGTATCTGTAGATCACTTTGAGTAGAATTGACTTTTTCACAATGTTGGGTCTTCCTATCCATGAGCAAGAAATGTTTTTCCACTTACACAGGTCTCTTTCGGTTTCTTGCAGTAGTGTCTTGTAGTTTTCATTGCATAGGTCTTTTACGTCTCTGGTTAGATTTATTCCTAAGTATTTTATCTTCTTGGGGGCTATTGTAAATTGTATTGATTTGGTGATTTCTTCTTGGAAGTTCTCTTTGTTGGTGTGGAGGATTCCAACTGATTTTTGTATGTTTATCATGTATCCTGAAACTTTGCTAAAATCTTCTATTAGTTCCAGTAGTTTTCTTGTGGATTCTTTGGGGTTTTCTGTGTATGAGATCTATCATCTGCAAACAGAGATACTTGGACTTCTTCCCTACCAATTTGGAAGCCCTTTATTTCTTTTTCTAGCCTAATTGCTCTGAATAGGACCTCCAGCACAATGTTGAATAAGAGTGGTGATAAAGGGCATCTTTGTCTTGTTCTCGTTCTCAAGCGGAGTGCTTTCAAAGTCTCTCCATTTAGGATGATGTGTAAATGCCCTTAATTATACTAAGGAATTTCCTTTCTATTCTCAAAAGGAATCTTGATTCAGTCTGCACTGCTATAATTATCACAGTTATTTTCCGACTCTGGCTTTTAATTAGGGGAGTAAACAAAGCAAAACTGATACACAGTTGCTTTTGGCTCGAAAGTTGAATGTGAAAACCTTATCAGATCATCTTAAGTGAAACCATTAAACTATATTAGGTCTGCTTATTTGATAGTCTAATTATGTCTTAATTATTGCCAATGTCTTTGATCAGTGATCATATGTCACCTTAGTCATACACTTGCGTGAATGTAAAAAGATACTTGCTTCTTATATGTATAGCTCAGATTTAAATTTTGCGATCTTTTTACTAGAACCAGCTAATTATCGATTATATTATGCACATTTTTTTCGGTCTATAAATCTAAATCTTAGAACCCCTTAGGGTCATGGAAGGAATTAAGTGCAAGCCCTACACCGCCGACTTCAAACTGAAAGTCTTTGCAAGGGTGGAAGAAACAAGCAACAGAGCAGCAGCGAGAAAGTTCGAGACTGGAGAGTAGAGAATTCCATTCACCAATGGGGAAAGGAGAAAAAGGAGCTGGAGAAAATGAATTTGCTAAAATGTGCGCTTTGTGACCCAAAGAGAAATGGCCTGAGTTGAAGAACAATTTGAAAGAATGGATTATTTCTCGAAGCAGACAAAATCAAGCTTTCTTTACTGTCGTTATTCAGATCAAAGTGAAGCTTCTGGCGAATGAAAGAGGAATCCCCAGATTTCAAGGCAGGTTTCACAATTCGTGAGAAGGAGTGGCCTTTCCATGAGAATGAGAACCACCTATGATGACAATGAATGAATAAACCAACTAAAATGGTCTATTTTAAGATGAAAGCAGTTTTTCTAGTGACTTTTATTTGTTGATTTCAAAGACATTGATTATCAAAAATTATGTTTCAGTTTAAGATTTATGAAAGCAATAAAATATAAACAGCATCTTGTTCTTGTAGTTTTAAACCTAGGATCATTTTGCACTTACTAGTTTCTAGCTCTTTGTACTTTCATACTTTTTGGTTTCAACATGACATACCGTTTCTATCACCAGTCCGTTCAGTTCACCATTGGTTGCACTTGGTTTAAGAAAATACCTGCCTTAAATGAAATTTCCATGAGATCAGTTTTATCCTGGTAACATTAAGTCCACTGGACAGAAAAAAAATTGAAATTGAAGTCAACATGTAAAAAAATATTGGTATAACATACTTATGAAAAAAATGCGCGGGGGTGGGTTGCACGGTTTGCAAAAAATGCATAATGTATATGTTGTTTGCGTAAAAATATGGTAAAGAAATCACTCTGATTGCTGAGCTTAGAGAATAAATGGGAGGAGGCAAAGGGCAAAGCAGAAAAAATGATTAGGAGGCATTTGCAATAATCCAGGTGGGAGTTCATGGTGGTTTGGACCAAGGCGATGACAGTATAGGTGGTGAGAAGTGGCTGAACTCAGAAATATATATATATTTTTTACATAATTAAAAAAAAAATTGCCGTCAAGTCCATTCTGACTCATGGCTACCACATGTGTTTCAGAGTAGAACTGTGCTCCATAGAGTTTTCTCTTTTTAAAAAAAATTTTTATTGTTGTTGAGAATATACACAGCAAAACATACACCAATTCAACCATTTCTACATGTACAATTAAATGACATGGATTACATTCTTTGAGTTATATAACCATTCTCACCCTCCTCTGAGTTTTTTCTCCCTCATTAACATAAACTCACTGCCCCTTAAGTTTCCTATCTAATCTTTCAAGTTGCTGTAGTCACTTTGATCCCATATAGTTCTTACAATGGCATAATGCTCAAGGCAGACATTTTTTACTAGTTAAGCTAAACTGTAGTTTTTATTTATTTTTTAATTAAATTTTACTTTTGTTGTTGAGAATGTACACTGCAAAACATATACCAGTTCATCAGTTTCTACAGAAATATTTCAAAGGTAGAACTGACAGGACTTATTGACAGATTGCATGTGGGGTGTGAGAGGAAAAGGGGAAGCAAGTTCCAGATTTTTGGCCTGAGTCATTGGACAGAAGAGTTGTCATTGAGATGAGGAAGAGTATGGGAGGAAGAGGTTTGAGGGTTTTGCCAAGTACGCCAGTGGATTTGAGGGTCTGAAGTCCAAGGGTGAGGCTCCTACTAAAGACACAAATCTGGGATTGTCAACAAATAGATGATATTCAAAGCCATGAGACGGCATGAGATAATGAGATGAAAGGCCTGAGCCATGGAACACAGATGGTTAGAGGTTGATGAGTGGAGAAGGAGCCAACAAAGGAGGCTGAGAAAGAGCAGTCAGAGAGGTAGGAGGAACATCAGGCAGGTGTAATGTCCTGGAAGCCAAGGGCAGACAGTGAAGGAAGGAAGAGTGATCAGCTGTGTCAGATGCTGCCAATAGGTCATGTAAGAATAGGACTGAGAATTCATTGTTGGATTTAGTAATGTGGAGGTCTCTGGAGATCTTGATAACAGTAGCTTCAGTATTACATTCCTTCTGTTCCAGGTAACATTTCAGAGGTTTCCATTACTACTTCCTATGTAAGATTGAGGTAAAATACCTGTTAAGTACTTGTCCAGAACAACTTTGTTGTTTTTAGGTGCTGTCGAGTCAATTCTGACTCTAGTGACCCTATGTACAACAGAACAAAACACTGCCTGGTCCTGCGCCATCCTCACAATCATTGCTATGCTTGAGCTCGTCGCTGCAGCCACTATGTCAGTCCATCTCGTTGAGGGTCTTCCTCTCTTTCACTGACCCTCTGCTTTACCAAGCGTGATGTCCTTCTCTAGGGACTGGTCCCTTCTGATAACACGTCCAAAGTACATGAAATGAAGTCTTGCCATCCTCGCTTCTAAGGAGCATTCTGGCTGTACTTCTTCCGAGACAGATTTGTTTGTTTTTCTGGCAGTCCATCGTATATTCAATATTATTTGCGAACATCATGATTCAAAGGCATCAATTCTTCTTTGATCTTCCCTTATTGATTGTTCAGCCCTCCCATGCATATGAGGCGATTGAAAATACCATGGCTTGGGTCAGGCGCACGTTAGTTCCCAAAGTGATATCTTTGCCTATTAACACTTTAAAGATGTCTTTTGCAGCAGATTTGCCCAATGCAACATGTTGTTTGATTTCTTGACTGCTGCTTCGAGAACAACTAGCCACCTTAAATCTTTTGGAAACTGGATATATCTTATGTTGTTGTTGTTGGCTGCCATTAAGTCGGCCCCCAACTCATGGTGACCCCATGCACAGTGAAATGAAATGCTGCCTGTCCTGCACCATCCCCCTGATTGGCTGTGGATCAGACTGCTGTGATCCATAGGGTTTTCACTGTCTGATTTTTTAGAAGTAGAGCACCAGGCTTTTCTTCCTAATCTATCTTAATCTGGAAGCTCCAGTGAAACCTGTTTAGCATCATAGCAACATGTAGCCTCCACTGACAGACAGGTGGTGGCTGCACATGAGGTTTCTTGGCCTTGTAAATAAGGCCCATTCTGTTTTTGTTTGTTTTCAGCTAAAATTTTGAAAAAATAAAATTAATTGTTTGATGTTAGGTATGGAAAATATCAAAACCAATATCACTTAGCTGTAGCGACAATTAATTCTCATAAAGGGTTTCCATTTTTAGAGGCCAGCCCTGGTGGCACAGTGGTTAAAGTGTTCGTGTGTTAATCGAAAGGTCAGTGGTTCGAACCCACCACCTGCTCCACCAGCCACTCTGCAGGAGAAAGATGTGGCAGTTTGCTTCCGCAAAGATTACAGCCGTGGAAACCCTATGGGGAAGTTCTGCTGTGTCCCGTATGGTCATTGTGAGTCACAGTCGACACAATGGCAATGGTTTAAAAGTTTTTTTTTTTAGTTTTAGAGGATTTCCTGGATAGTACATACGCCTAAGTGCTTGACTGCTAGCTGAAAAGTTGGCAGTTCGAACCCACCCAGAGATGCCTTGGAAGACAGGCCTGGCGATCTGCTTCTGAAAAATCACAGCCTTGAAAACCCTGTGGAACAGTTCTACTCTGCACACATGGGGTAGCCATGAGTTGGAATCGACCCCAGGGCAACTAACAACAACAACACGGTAAGTTGATAGCCATGTTTTAAGGCTGAACAACTCTTCAAAATCGGAAATCAGGGGGAGAGATCAGATACTACAAATAAAATGAGAAAAGGTATTGATATTGAATAGAATAGGAATTTTATAGTATTTTTAGAGTAGCAGTTCTCAAGTGTGGTCCTTGGACCACTGGAAGCCCCTGAGACTCTTAGGGTTTTACAAGGTCAAAACTATTTTCATAATAACACCAATAAGTTATTTGCCTTTTTCACTGTGATCACATTTGCACTTTATAGTACAAAAGCAAAGGTGAGTAAAACTGTTAGCACCTTAGCCTGAATCAAGGTAGTGCCACCACATTGTTCTGTAGTTATCGTATTCCTCACCGTAATACACTCTCAGTCAAAAGAAAAGAAAAAGGCAGTTTCACTTAAGAGTGTCCTTGATGAAGCTGTAAAATTGTTAGTTTTATTAAATCTTGATGCTTGAGCACATCTTTTTAATATTTTGTATGATGAAATGGGAAGTTCACTTAAAGCATTTCTGCTTGCATACTGAAGTATAATGGTTGCCTTGAAAAAAAGTATTTGTGTGTTTGAATTACACAGTAAATTAGTTGCTTTTTTTTGAAATACTGTTTTCACTTGAAAGAACAGCTAACAGACAAATGAAAAGAGCAGTGCGATGGATTGCTTTTGTGTGGGCTTTCTCACCATGGTCTTGTAACTCCCAGGAAATGATTGGGTGGGACCATGCAAGTAAGGTATATGGAACCCTGACGAGGGGATTGGTCAGTTTGCCACCCCGCTAGGCTTAAAACAAGCCAACTGAGAGGCGGGGAGAAGAGGATCTCACCATTACCAAGAAGAAGAACCAAGAACAGAATGCGTCCTTTCGACCTGGGATCCCGGCTCTGAGAAGCTCCTGGAACCAGGAGACCGAGAGAGAAAGAAGGGGTGGGGGAGAGCTGCAACACTGAAGACGGTGAGAAGTGGTGGCAGAGAAACGGTGGCTAGAGAGACCGGCAGGAGATGGCGAGGTGGGCTTCCCGGCCCATGGAGCTAGAGCTGAGTGCCTTTGGGCCAAGGCTTATTGGTGGAGTGAGGTGCCTCTGGGCACTCATTGGCAGAATTGAAAGAGCTTTGTAACACTTGCCCAGGTAGGGCAGAGGCTGAGGGCCAGAGAGAGGCATGCCTGCAGGCATGGCTGGGAAGAGGCTGTCCTGATGGAAGAACTGTATCCTGAGCGTTCCTCAGCCTGAATTGTGACCTATTACTTCCCTAATAAATCTCATAATCATGAATATTGTCTGTGAGTTCTGTGTGGCCCTTGCAATGAATTATCAAAACTAAGCAGAGAAGCAGTACCATGGGAGGGAAGATTGATGTTAGGATTGATAACGATGGTGGAGAGAGGAGGTATGTCTGACCTCTGCCTTATAGCAATCAGCCTTGGGTTGTTGATCTGGAGGCTTTCCCCCTCATGAAGTAAGAGGAGGTCAGATGCCTCCCCCATGCCATTCTTACAAACAGACAAAGGGAAGTTATTAGATCTAGATATGTGTCAGACATTTCTTGAAAATTAATGAAATGAGCCTGTCACCTCAAGGAGAACAACTGACAGTATTTGTTGCAATGATAAAATACAAATTTTTAAAGTTAAGGTTAGTATTTTGGATTACTTATATCTACCACCAAGAGCTTGACAGCTTCTCAATACTTAAGAGTTGTCTGATGAGTTTAGTGGTAACATTAATAAATGTTATTTTTTGATATTATATAGTGAAATCTGTCAACAGTTGGATTATCTACATAACTTAATGAACCAATACTTTCCAAATGACAAGTGATGATGGTATAAAATCATCTGTGAGTTCAGAGTGGAAGATAGACTTCTTTTAGCCAAAATAAATGACAGGGACTGGATTTACTCTCCTGCCTGAAATAAACACCAGACAAAATACATGAAAAAAACAGTTTTTAAGACAGTGGACATCAGACAGTGAAGGAGAGTGAGCCCTGAGAGACGGGAAACAAGTGAAGAGAGCCCTACATTTGCTCCAGTGTACAACCTTGAGAGCATTTTCTCTAGACTTTGATATAGCAGTCTTATGTCCTTCTTAGGCTAGCCAAGACCTGTTCAGGTCCAATAGCCATTACAGGACAGACAAACAAACACTCTGCCTTAAGTAGCATGGCCACAGTTGCTTGGACGTTTGTATTTTCTTGCTTCTGTCTCTTTAAGCTCAGTATTAACATTGAGTTCAGTTCCCCTGTCGTTGTAGCAGATATTCTGTAAACCCACGGTTGTGTTTGTTTTGCAGTTTCATGGTGATGACATGGCATCTGCCAGCCCCAGCCGGGCAGGAGTGGCCCTGCCTTTTGAGAAGTCTCAGCTTACTTTGAAAGGTGAGTGACACCATGTGAAGTGTTTATCATTTGAGGTCTCAGCCTAATCTCTGGGGAGGAGGTGGAATTATGCCACATCTTGGTCTGGAGAGCCAAATTTTGGGAAGTAACTTAAGAGTGTAACCATTCGTTTTCATGTTAGTGTTGTTAGGTGCTGTTAAGTCAATTTTCAACTCAAAGCAACCCCATGTGACAGAGTAGAACTGCTCAATAGGGTTTTCTTGGCTGTGGCACAGTGGTTAAGCGCTCAGCTGCTAACCAACAAGTTGGCGGTTCAAACTTACCAGCCGCTCCTGAGGGAGAAAAATGTTGCCTTCTGCTTCCATAAGAATTAAACTGCTGATTGAACTGCCGATCTTTTGGTTAGCAGCCAGCTCTTAACCACTGCGCCACCAGGGCTTCTTGTAGGATTACAGCCTTGGAAATCCTATGGGGCAGTTCTACTCTGTCTTGTAGGGTTGCTATGCATTGGAATCGACTCCACGGCAACCGGTAATCTTTATGGAAGAAGATCGCCAGGTCTTTTTCGTGCAGAGCCACTGGATAGATTTGAACCACCAGCCTTTCAGTTAGCTATCGAGCACTTAACCGTTGTGCCACCAGTGTTCCTTATTTACTCCCATCGGATTGTCGTATTATAGGTGAAATTCTTGAAGAAAAAGGAGAAAGAGGAACTTTTGGCTAAAAATGTCTAAAACGGTTATTCATGCCCCAAGGCTCAGTCCTTGGACCTCTTTTCCATCTACACTCGCTACCTTGATGAGCTTATCCAACCTCATGGATTTAAGTACCATTAATATACAGATCACTCTCAAATTTATTTCTCAGCCTGGGCCTGTCCTCTGAACTTCTGATTTATATATCCAATAGCCATCTTGTCATCTCTACTTGAATGTTTAGTAAACAGCTAAAATTTGTCTACAATTGAGATCTTGGATTCATTTCTTTCTCACATCCTATATCTAACCCATAGGCAAATTTGGTTTGCTTTATCTTCAGAATGTATCCAGTGTTCAGCCACTTCTCACCACCCCACTCCCCCAGCCTTGTCTAAGCCGCTGTCATCTCTAGCTTGGATTAAGGCAGTAGCCTCCTGTGTCCGTGCTGTTCCCCTTTGCCCTTATTCAGCCTGTTGGCCACACAGCAGCCAGCAATCTTGTTAAAACGTAAGCCAGCTCTTGTCACTCCTCTGCTCAGACCCGTCAAGGTTCTCCATCTTACTCAGAGAAAAAGCCAAAGAGCCCACATGGTATGACCCTTCATTTCTCATCTCTTGTTATTCTTCCACATTTACTCTGCTCAACTGTGCGGGCCTCCTTGTGGTTAATTGCATTCACTGGGCAACATCCTGCCTCTGGGCCTTTGCACTTGCTATTCCCTCTGAATGAAATGTGTTTAGCCTAAATATCTACCTGACTTGCTCCCTCACTTTCCTGGGTCTTTATTTAAGAGTGTGCTATCTAAAAATTGCTCCTACCCCGTGACTCCTTCACATCTGTCCCTTTCTCTGTTCTGTTTTTCTCCTCAGTCCTTGTCACTGTTTAGCGTACTTTATTTTATTTCATTTATTGAAGATTTTCTTCAGCAGAATTAAGCCCCACAAAGACAGGGATTTTTCTGTTTTGGTCACTGTTGATACCCCAACAACTAGAACAGTGCCTGACATACAGTGAGCCCTCAGTAAATATTGCTGAAATGAAAGAATGTTGTCCCAGTAGCCGCAGCTCTACAGAAGAGTCATGGGATTGAGCAAATGCTCAGGGTGAGTGGCAGCCATCAGTATCTAACCTCAGGACTTTAAACCTGGTCATTTGGAGGCAGAATTATGTTTCCTCAAATTTATTTCTCATGATTATTTTTGGAAAGTAATTGTTGTTTGTGTAGTTCAAAGGTCTCTCCTTGCTTCCAGCTCGCAGTGTCCCAGCTTAGAGGAAACCAATAGTATAAGTTTCTTGTGTATCTCTTCCAAGATGCTTTATACATATACTAGTACGTACGTATAAATAACAAAGTAACACACTCTACACACTATAATGCTGTACACCGTTCTGCCCCTTTATTCATTTATTATCTCTTGAGGACTATTTTATAAAATACAAAAATACAGAAGAGTATCCTCATTCTTTTTTTTTTGGTATGTCTGTTTAGTATTCTATTGTATGGATGTACAAACATGCCTTTAGCTAACCCTCTATGGATGATTAGGGCAAAGAGTACTGTAGTGAATAGTCTTGAACACACACCGTGTTGCATATATGTGAGAATATGCCTAAGGTAAATTCCTGAAAGTGGAAGTGCTGGGTCAGAGAGGATGTGATTTGAGAGCCCACTGCCTTCCTTTGAAGGAGTTCTCCTTCTCAGCAGTGTGTACTGGTGCCTGTCTCTCCACACCTTTACCAGCACAGTTTGTTGTCAGACTTAACAAAAATCTTTGTCAGTTTGATTGGTAAAGGATTATTTTCCTAGTGTAGTTTTATTTTGCATTTCTCTGTAACGATTTTTAGCATCTTATCGTTCGTTTAAGGGCAATCTGTATTTCCTTTTTCTGTGGATTGCCTCGTCATATCCTTTGCCTGTTTCTTATTGAGTTAATTTTTTTTTTTTTTTTTTGTAGTCTGGAAACATTTTAATTATTTTTCTTGGAGTTTCATGTCTGCTCTAGCCCTTTTGAGTAGGGAGATGGTTTAGAGTGTAACTGATAGGGTTTTGGGCTCGGGACAGTACACTTTACTACCTTACTTAATAATTGGCAAGCCTGGGTCAAAACAGAAGCCTTCCCATGGAACCTGGTGACATCCTGAGGTCCCTGTTTTGGTACCATATTATCTAGGGGCACACACCGACTTCTAAAGGCTTTTCTGTTGTGTTTCCTCAGAGTGTGAATTTTCTTACTAATGCAGAAGGAGCCATCTTGGTAGTATAGTGACGTCTCATTATATAGGCGTTTAACTTACAGGGATTCAATAATCCCATCTAGGTAGAGGGCGAGGGTAGGGGAGAGAAAGAGAGAAATAATTGAAATATTGTGGGTGATTCTTCTTCCTGAGCATTTCATTCTTGGAGCCTGTAGTGTAATGTGGGAGGTGTTACTGTGCCATTCTCTGTTTGCCTCAGCTCCCTTGTGCCTTTCCGTAGTATGATCCTAGAGTTTCAGGATACAGATTTTTTTTTCTTTCAAAGACATCAAGGCCCTTAAACATAAGCCAGCTATTTTATCTGATGTTAAACTCAAGAAACACTGAAAAACACTGACAAACTGAACACTGAAAAACGCAACACAGCAAAAAACTGGCTGTTTGAAACCTGTTGAAAGACAATCTGCCAGACTCTATGGCGGTGCCTTCCTAAGAGCTTTTCAAGGGTGTAATTTTGGCCATGTGTGAGTTTTGCCTTATTTATTGTTTTTAAAAGCTAAATCTTATGTAAAAGTGTGACTCCAGGTATAGGAAACTGACAATTATATTTCATCAAACAGTAAATGAACTTCCCAGATAAATTTGTTCTTACGTTGATGCCTTTATTTTGGTTGTCTTTTAAGGACAAGAAGCATTCAAAAATTACAGATCAACTACAGATTACAGAAGGGAAAATACATCTTTATAGTGGAGAGATACGGCAGACCCCCCATTAACCAAGGGATTAAATTTAGCATCACCCATAGGAGCAATCAATTTGACGGCAGCTAGCAACAACAAAATTATAACTGGTGTAAAACCAAAAACCTGTTGCCATCTAGTCGATTCCGACTCATAGTGACCCTGTAGGACAGAGTAGAACTGTCCCACAGGGTTTCCAAGGAGCACCTGGTGGATTCAAACTGCAGACCTTTTGGTTAGCAGCCATAGCTCTTGACCACTGTGCAACCAGGGCTCCATAACTAGTATAGTAGTTGTGGCTAAGGCTTAGAAACAATGAGGGATGGTACTAGAAATAAAGGTTTGTGGCACTGGGAATGACCCAGCGTAGAAAAATGAAACTCTGCAGAGTCTAAAGTTAACTGAGGCCACCTGGTGGTGGAAGTGTAGCTCTTCACGCAGGCCCTTAATTTAAAGAAATAATAACTAGTATAAAGAAATAATAACCAGTATGACAACAACAGCAAAAAAAACCCAAACCCATTGCTATGGAGTTGATTCTGACTCATAGCGCCCTATATGACCAGGTAAAACTGCCCCATAGGGTTTCCAAGGGGCAGCTGGTGGATTTGAACTGCTGACCTTTTGGTTAGCAGGTAAACTTCTTAACCACTTGCTCAGGGCTCCAGTAACTGGTATGGTAGTTTTTATTTCTTTAAATTAAGGGTCTGCATGCAGAGCTACTCTCCTACCACCAGGTGGCTTCAGTTAACTTTGGACTCTGCAGAGTGTTTCATTTTTCTACTCTGGACCGTTTCCCAGTGCTACAAACCTTTATTTCTAGTACCATCCCTCATTGCTTCTAAGGCTTACCCACAACTTTTCTGCGTGTGGATGTTTCTTGATTTTCTCTCTGCTGTTCCTTTTGGGCCTAGAGAAGGCAGGCGAATTTGACCTTTGACTCTTACAGGACTGTCACCTCCCTGAAGAGTCTGGGAGGAGAGGTTTGCTAATTCTTAATGGGAAGGAGCTCAGGCTAGAACAGTGTGTGCCATCATGGGTAAGGAACATCCGTGATAACCTTTTAAATGGGGCACAGATGGAAAATGTGTAGGTGTGTCTCATCATACCAACCTGGAGTTGCCACCACAGGTAGCAGACTTGCTACGAGAGGAGGCTTGTCTAGCTCCAGGGTGTACACTTGCCTAGCTTCTGTTCTGTGAGTGTCTGTCTTGTTGGTGCCAAATGAACTTCAGAAATGCTGCCACATGAAGGGTATGAACAGAAGAGGAGATGCAGATGGCTAACAAGCATGTGAAAGAAATATCCTGCCTCACTAGTAATTGAAGAAAAGGAATAGAACAAATAGGCAGAGCCTGGTTTACAGCACAGTGGTTACGGGCATGGACTGTGGAGTCAGGCTGCTCAGATACATATTGCTTCTCGAAGCTCCCTGGCTGCGTGGTGTGGACAATGACCTAGCTTCCCCAAGCCTCAGTTTCCTTCTGGGTAAAATGGGGGTGATGAGAATACTCTGTGCCTCACTGGTTTGTTTGTTGTGAGGATTCAGTCAGGTAATGTGTACATAGCCTAGTGTCTCTAGTAAGTACTTAGCCATCATCTTTACACCATTTTTATCTATACAGTCTGCAAAGAGTGACCAAACATAGTACTCAGTGTCGTGCAGTGTTTGGTGAATTGGGTATCCTCATAGCACGGATGGGAGTCTACATGGGTTTACCCTCTTTGGAAAGGAATGAAGCTGTTCTAAGGGCTTTCAAAATATTCATATTGTTTAAAGGAATACTCAGAAACGCATGCAAATACTTGCATTCATTGTAATTTTCACTGAGTAAAAAATTCACAGCAATCTATTCAATAACAAAAGAATGGTTAACTCAATTATGCCACCTCCCTACAATGGGCTTATCTTGCAGCCATTTGAGATTGACTTTGCAGAGAGAAGAATTGTTAAAAGAAGAATTGGGAAAATAAAAGATGAAAATCTGAAAAGAAATTTACTAAAATCTTGGTGATAATTATTGCTGTGTCTTCAGGTTAGGTGCGATTTTTCTTTTCTTATTAATATTTTTTACGTACTCACTTTCCCCCTAAAATAAACTGTATTAAAGATTAAGGGAAAAAACAAAATTTATTTTTTAGAAGGAACAACAGCAACAAAAAGAGTGAGAATATCTGCCACAGGGGGGCGTATGGGAGCCCTGTGACTCGTCTTTGACTTTTTCTTTCTTTCTTGTTCAGTGGTGTCAGCAAAGCCCAAGGTGCATAATCGTCAACCTCGAATTAACTCCTTTGTGGAAGTGGCAGTGGATGGGCTTCCCAGTGAGACCAAGAAGACTGGGAAACGAATTGGGAGCTCTGAGCTTCTCTGGAATGAGATTATCATTTTGTAAGAGAACGTCCCTTCTTTTTAAATGCAGTAATATTGGGGGGAAAGAGAGAAGGTACCCTGAGGGTGTTGTGGGAGGTACAGGTTTCCTGTAAAGCCTCAAACTCTTCTGCCTTTGGTACCTGAAGCACCTCTCTTTAGGTGTATCTACATCATTGAGCTCATAGAGCATTATTAGCTAGACAATTACAGGGTCAGCCTTGTGGGGGATAAATATGTGAGTGTCTTACTGTGTTTCCCCTCTCCCCAACATGTCAACAATATAGTTTGTTTTCATCTGCTTGGAAGTGATGAATCAACTGTTTGTTTTCCAGGAATGTCACGGCCCAGAGTCATTTAGATTTGAAGGTCTGGAGCTGCCATACCTTGAGAAATGAACTGCTAGGCACCGCCTCTGTCAACCTCTCCAATGTCCTGAAGAACAATGGGGGCAAAAGTATGTATGATGAAGGGCTGGTGGAGTGATTCATTTGTGGGGTGGGGAGAAGAATATGAAGGCGGACAGTTCTCTCAACCTGTCAGAGAAACCTGGTGATGCAGTTTTCTCCAGGACTGGGGGCTGCAATGGGCTCACTCGCCTTTGTTGCCCTCCGTGGAGTTGTAGGAAGGCTAAGAGCTCCTGTGCCTCTCCTGCAGGGTCAGCCCCCTTTGCCCAGGGGCTCTAGTGGTGGGATGCAGTGATGAGTCCCCCGTGATCCTTCCTCAGGTTCTTTCCCTGTGCCTCTGCCCTTATTCTCATTCCAGGAGCTATGTGATATGTACAATTAAACTGTCAGATGCCTTTGGCCTAAATCATTGCCTTTTTAGTTGGTGCCCCAGAACAGAACAAAGGAGCAGTGTGTGTGTGTGTGTGTGTGTGTGTGTGTGTGTGTGTGTGTGAGAGAGAGAGACTGTCGGGATGGTGTTAAAATAGCATTCTGTGCTTTACTGTAGGCATTCAATAAACATTTACTGGATGTTGGACTGATGGAAGCTCTGTCTCCATTATTCAGGGTGCCTTTGCTGCATGGAAATATAAATCCTCACATCTATTTATTGCTGTTTGTGGTCAGTGGCATAACCCATAGCTGTGGTATTTGGACCCTCCCTCATAAAGCCTCTATTCAGAGGAGCACCACCATATGTGGCAAGTGAATGCCACAGAAAGAAAGACTCCTTTTTCTCTTGATGTCTGCTGTCTAGAAAATACTTTCTGAAAGTGGATTTAGCTTGAGAGATGTTGGGGTAAGGGGGTGGGGGTGGGAGTATTTAGTCCCAGAGAGAGCAATGCATCAATTCAAGAGTCTTTTCTTCCTGCGCCTGCACTTTTCTGATGGGCCACTTGAATGGAGTTTGAGCCTCACCTGGTCTTTTCCTTTCTCTATCCCCCCCGTAGCCTCTGGAATTGTTTAAAACCAGAGATATACCTCTATTTTAATTCTACAGGGAACTCTCCCTGGTGTTCTTTCTTCTGAGTGGGTCTGTATTTTCCCAAACCTTAGCCTGTCTTTTGTAATTTGATTATTAAGGAGGATTTTATTTATTATTTGGAAATACAATGTAAAAATTCTAGTATTAGGACACAGCAGCCAACAGAAGTGTCCTTTTTCTTTCCTTCTTCATTTGTCCAGTCAACATATTTTTGCTTTTGATTACAAAATTGCGGCGAATTTGAAAATTGCAGAAAAGTACACAGAACCCAAAAGAAAATAAAATTCACTGTAAACGTAATGCCCTGGTGATAATTACTGTTAACATTTTGATGCACACCCTTGTGAGCTTTCTTCCTGTTTGCATATATATATTAATATTTAAGATATCAGTGAAATAAAATTAAGATCATACTTGAATATATTATTTTGCAACATGCTTTTTTCTTTTTTTAGTATTTTATTGATGAAAGTTTACATAGGAAATTAGGTTCTCATTTAACAATTTCTGTACATATTGTTCAGTGGCATTGGTTACATTTTTCACAATATATCAACATTCTAATTATTTCTATTCTGGTTGTTCTATTTCCCTTAATCTAGCTTCCCTGTCCTCCCATACCTTCTCATCTTTGATCTAGAGAAAATGTTTACCGTTTGGTTTCATTTAGATGATTATTTGGAGGAGGACAGTACTCACGAGTGATATTCTTTATTTTGTGGGTTAATCTGTCATTTGACTGAAAGGTGACTTCTGGGAGTGGTTTGAGTTCCACGTTTAAAGGAAGTCCCAGGACAATAATCTCGGGGAGTTCATCTAGTCTCTACTGATCCAGTAAGTCTGGCCTTTTTTTTAATTTTTTTTTTAGGAATTTGAGATTTGTTCTATATTTTTCTCCCCTTCTGTCTGGGACTATGCTTTTTTCTTTAAAATGTATCAACATATCTTTAATTATTCTTCTAAAATTCAATTCTTAATGACTGCATAGTAGTAGTTTATCGTATGGAAGTGTAAAAATTTAAGGTTTGAAAATTTGATTATTTTTAGTATTTCTCAGTCACAAGTAATGTAACTTGTAAGTTTATAAATCTCTGTGCCCATCACTGAAAATTTCCTTGGGATAAATTATTGAACATGGACTTGCTGATTTTAAACATTGTCAAGGTTTTTGGCACCCTCAGGAAAAGTTCTACCAATTTATCCTCCAGTCATCAGTGGCCTGTCACATCACACACTGGCATATATTGAATATTATTTGTAAAAAAAATTTTTTTTGCCAGTTTATTAATTATTAACGATATGCCAGATTTGCTTCATGTTTTTTTTTCTGAAGCATTTAAAATTACAGATGCCCAACATTTTAACCTAGGTTATTCAGTATACATTTCATTTAAAAAAAGGACAAATCTTGCATAATTACCATAACATTATCACACCTAGCAAAATTAGCACAAATTCCTTATTATTATTTAACACTTAGTTCACATTCAGTTTCACGTTTTGTCTCAAAAATGTCATTTTCCAGTTGGTTTGCTTAAAACAGGATTCAAAGTCCACACATAGCATTTGATTATTATGTCTCTGAAATCTCCCCACCTCCACCCTATCTTTTTTTATGCTGTGACTTGTTGAAGGAGATTGAATGCTTTTAAAATGCTCTGTCAATGTCCTTTAAGGAGCCCTGGTGGCACAGTGGTTAAAGTGCTTGGCAGCTAACTGAAAGGTCGTCAGTTTGAACCCACTAGCTGCTCTGTGAGAGAGAGATGTGGCAGTCTGCTTCTGTAAAGATTTACAGCCTTGGAAATCCTATGGGGGCAGTTCTACTCTATCCTATAGGATCTATGAGTTGGAATTGACTTGATGGCAACGGGTTATTAGTGTCCTTTGCTAAATTTTATATTGAAGTAATGCATTTTCTCCTCTGGTTTTGAAAGAACTTTTTATACTTTAAGCATTATAATTTATAATTTATAAATATTTTTCTAGTTTTTTATTTGCATTTTAATTTTGTGGCCTTTTTCCCCTTTTTTTCCCTACATAGATGTTTTAAGCTGTTTGTAGTCAAATCTGTCACCCTGTCTATTTTCAGCCTTTTCTTTTATGCTTTGAAAGGCATTTCTCATTCTGAGATCAGTTAAATAGTTCATCATCTCTATATTTTTCTAGTTCTTTGTGATTTTTTTTTTCGCATTTAGTTCTTTAATCAAACAAATTCATTTTTGTGTATAGTGTGAGTAGGGATCTAATTTAATTTCTTCCCAAATAGTTAACTGATCACTTCAGCACTGTTTATTGAGTAATCCATCTATTTCCCAGTGCTTTGAGTTGCTACATTAAAAACATTAGTATACTTGTTTCTGTTTGGGGATTTTGCACTTCATCTGTTGTTTTATTCTCCTTTTGAGATCATTATGTTTTAGGTACTATATCTTTATAATATGTTTTAATATTTGACAGTACAAATTTATCTTCTTTTTAAAATCTTCTTGTTTATTCTGTTTGCTTATGCCATCTATGAACTTTCAATTATTTCGTCAGGTTCTCCCCACTCCCCTTAAGGAGGGAGAAGATCCTTTGGGATTTAGATTATGATCCTGTCATAAAAACCAAAAAAACCCACTGCTGTCGAGTTGATTCCGACTCATAGGCTGTAAATCTTTACGGAAGCAGACTGCCACATCTTTGAGTGGCTGGTGGGTTCGAACCACTGACCTTTCGATTAGCAGCGGAGCACTTAACCACTGCACCACCAGGGCTCCTTATAATCCTATTGTTGTTGTTGTTGTTATTGTTGTTAGGTGCCATTGAGTCGGTTCCAACTCATAGCAACCCTGTGTAAAAGGGAACGAAACACTGTCCAGTCTTGCGCCATCCTCACAATTGTTGCTATGCTTGAGCCCATTATTGCAGCCACAGTGTCAATCTGTCTCGTCGAGGGTCTTCCTCTTTTTCGCTGACACTCTACTTTGCCAAGCATGATGTCCTTCTCCAGGGACTCGTCCCCCCTGATAACATGTCCAAAGTTTGTGAGATGAAGTCTCGCCATCCTTGCTTCTAATGAGCGTTCTGGCTGTACTTCTTCCAAGACAGTTTGTTCATTCTTTTGGCAGTCCTATATTTGGAAACCCTGGTGGTGTAGTGATTAAGAGCTACGTCTTCTAACCAAAAGGTCGGCAGTTCGAATCCACCAGGCGCTCCTTGGAAACTCTGTGGGCCAGTTCTACTCTGTCCTATAGGGTTGCTATGAGTCAGAATCAACTTGATGGCAATGAGTTTGGTTTTTTTTGGATTTTTATGGTTTATTCAGTACTCTTCATCAACACCACAATTCAAAGGCATCAGTTTTTCTTTGATCTTCTTTATTCATTGTCCATCTTTTACATGCATATAAGACGATTGAAAACACATGGTGTGGGTCAAGCCCACCTAAGTCCATAAAGTGACATCTTTGCTTTTTAACACTTTTGAAGAGGACTTTTACAGCACATTTGCCCAGTGCAATGCATTGTTTTATAGGTAAAGTTAATTTATGGAGAATTTCCATACTGAACCTTCATGCCTAGGATCATGAAATGTCGCTAAATTCATTCAAATATTTCGAAGTTAAGTTTATACAGACTTTATTTTAATTTTTAAAGTAGTTTTGGTAATATTTTTAGTGAGATTTTTTCCTGTTATCTTTTCTAACTCTTGGTATTGTTGGTCTTTGTTTTAGTTGGTCTGTGTTTTATTCAGATTACTTTAGTATAGGAACATTGGTATAGTTTTTCAAGTTTTGTCTAGGTTTTCTTCATAGACATGTATGTAGTTTCTAAGACTGATAATTTTGCTCATCATTATTATACTTCTTGTTGGTTGCTTTATATTCAACTTTCTGCTTTAGTGGTGATGGAGCACTAATAATGATGCCTCTAGTGACTCATCTCTAGGTATAAGGTTGGTATTAGTAGCCTGTCTTCTTAGTTTATTAATAGTTTTTTTTTTTTTTAAATCAGGAAGGGTATTGAATTTTTATCAGAAGACTTTTAAGCAATCATTGGGATAATTATAGGATTTTTTTCTTCTTTCAATTTATTATATTAATTTCCTAGTAGTAATAATCATAGAATTTCTAGAATATACCTAGTTTTTCATGGTAGATTATTCCTTGAAAATTTTGCTAGAATCACTTGTTAATATTTTTACATAGGGGTTTTCCATCTATATTCATAAGTGAAACTGGTCTGTAGTCTGGTGCTATTTTTGTCAGTTTTGGAATCAAGGCTAAGCTAATTTTATAAAGTAAATTGAAGCTCTTTCCAGCTTCTGGAACACACTCTATAACATGAGAATTATCTGTTCCATGAGTGCAGGAAAGAGCTCACCCATAAAACCAACTGGGTCTGGCATCTTTCTTTGAAATAATTCTTTGATGACTTTTTTAGTTTTTTCCTCCTGTAATTATTGGTTTGTTCAGCTTTTCTGATTCATCTTGAGTCAATTTTGTTAATTCTTATTTCTGAGAAAATTGTTTCATGAGATTTTCAAATTTATTAGTATAAGGACTATAAATGATAGTCTCATTTAAAAGATGTTTATAGTTTTTCTCACTTTAAATTTTTGGTATTTGTGTGTTTTTGTCCAATTTTTTTTGCCTAGCATAACATTTTTTCTTTTAATTTTTGGTTTTTAATTTATTTTTCAGAGAACAACTTCTTGGATTTATTTATCAGTTGTACCATATTTTCTAATATATTAATTTCTGCTTTTAACTTCATTAAGTTTTTTCTACTATTTGTCCTCTGTTTTAATCAATCATTTTATTCATTCATTCATTGTTTTTTGAATTGAAGGCTTAGTGCATTTATTTTTATCCTTTCTTGTTTAATAATGAAAACATTATTGCTTTGAACTTGTCTTTGATTTTTTTTTCCTGGTTATTAGAAATTTTTTAAGTGTACAAATATTAAGTGTTAAAGCAAGACAAATATTTACATATATTCACATCTGTGTAATCACCAGTTAGATCAAGATAAAGAACATCTAGTGCCCCAGAAGGTTCCCTCTTCACCTTCCAGTCAGTACCCCCTCATCCTGCCCTGAGGTACCACTATTCTGAATACTGTCACTATTGATTAGTTTTGACTGTTTGTGAATTCCATATCACTGACATCATGCAGTGTGTTCTCTTGTGCTTGGCTCATCATTTTATCTTTGAAATTCATCCATGTTTTTGGCTGTATCATTTTTTATTTTTTTAATTTGGGGTATCAAAAACCAGTTGCTGTTGAGTTGATTCCAACTCTTGACAATCCCATGTTTGTCAGAGTAGAGATGTGCTCATAGGCTTTTCCATCATATGGATATACTGTAATTTGTCCATTTTCCTGTTGATAAACATTTGAGTTGTTACAAATTTTTGACCATCATAAGCAAAGCTGCTATAAGCATTCTTATACAAAAAGCTGCTGTGAGCAGTCTTATGTATGTATTTTGGAGGATATATACATGCGTTTCTCTTGGGTATGTGCATATCTAGGGGCTTTGGTTCATAGGGTTGTCATATGTTTACCTTTAGTAGATACTGTCAAATGGTTTTCCAAAGAGTTTTACCAATTTGCCATCCCATAAATTTTGACGTATTTTGCTCATTGTTTGTAATTGCTGTTGTGATTTTTCACCTTGATCTGGGAGTTACTTAGGCGGGTGGTTTTTTTTTTTTTTGTACTTCAGGTGAAGGCTTACAGAACAGATAGTTTCTCATGAAACAGTAGTACACATATTGTTTTATGACATTGGTTAACAACCCCACAACATGTCAACCCTCTAACTTCTCAATCTTATTTTTTGGTGAAAATACATGTAACCAAAGATACGCCATTTCAAAAATTTCTACATGCACAGTTCAGTGACATCGACTACGCTCTCCCAATTGTGCTGCTATTCTCACTTAAGATGAAGGCTTACAGAACAAAATAGTTTCTCATTTAACAGTTACTACACATGTTGCCCTATGACAATATCCTTACTCAACCTTGGGTTCCCTATCACCAGCTTCCTTGTCCCCTTCTGCCTTCCGGCCCCTGTCCCGGGACTGCTGTACCTCATTAGTCCCATTTGGTTTTACGGGGCTGTCCACTCCCAGGCTGAACGGTGAACCTCGGAGTTGACTTCACCACTGAGCTAAAAGGGTGTCTGTGGGCCATACTCTCGGGGTTTCTCCAGTTTCCTTTAGGCCAGTAAATCTGGTCTTTTTTTTTGTGAGTTAGAATTATGTTCTACATCCTTCTCCAGCTCTTGTCCAGAACACTCTGTTGTGATCCTGGTCAGGGCAGTCAGTGGTGGTAGCCGGGCACGATCTAGCTGTACTGGACTCAGTCTGGTGGAGGCCTTGGTAGCTGTGGACCATTAGTCCTTCGGACTAATCTTTTCCTTGTATCCTGTTCTCTTCATTCTCCCTTGCTCCCAAAGGGACGAGACCAGTGGAGTATCTTAGACGGCCGCTCGTAGGCTTTTAAGACCCCAGACACTACACACCCTGATAGAATGTAGAACATTGTCTTTATAAACTGTGTTATGCCAGTAGATGTTCTCCGAGACCATAGGAGGGTGTTTTTTATGTTTGCCAGTGGTTATGTTGTTCGTGGTGGTTGTTGCAGCTCTTGCTGCTGTGGCTGACACCAGCCTTAGCATGTGTGTGGCTGAATTGGGCAGTGAGACACATCAGGCCAGAATCTAATGGCAGTGAGCTGTCAGAAAAACAAATCCTTGAGGATGAAAATGGCATAGCCTATATGTATAATATTCTGACCTTGTTTCATAAAACCTTCCATTTAAACCAAGGCGGTTTCTGGTGATTGCAAATCTGTCATATAGGGAAATAGTTAAGAACATGTGGACTTTGGAGTCATACTACCTGGGCTTGAATCCTGAGTCAGCCAGCTTTGTGACATTGGACAGTCACTCAGCCTGTGTATGCTTCCATTTCCTTATCTTTAAAATTTTTTTTGAGGATTAACAAGCTAACAACAGTACCTGACACATACGAGTACCATATAAGTAGTAGTAGTAGTAGTTCTGTCTCCTCTGATACCCTTCTTTCCAAAAGTGGGAGGTTGGAATCCCAGAGATGGACAACAGAGACCGTATTTCCTGATGTGGGACCTTCTTGTCTATGGGAGAGAGTCCTGAAGTTGTTCCGAAAGAGAATTAATGCTAAGATTAGACAAATGCAAAAGCTTTGAGGGTCATGGAGGAGGAAGGCCATATTAGCCTGGGACATTTCAGCACCATGGTCTTGGCCCCTCGTCTCCATGTGGAGCTGCTGGGCTGGAAATGTTTCCAGAGTAGTGTCTAAGTATTGACTACAGTTGTGTAGGGTAAGTGGTCACAGTATGTTTGGTGACTCATCTCATTGTGGCCTGGTCTTCCTGTAGCAGCTTTTCTGGGAAGGGGCCTCATGGGTAGTGGTTGTCCTACCTGGCATTCTTCTGCTCCACAAAACATAATTCGTTCTTTCATTCACTCCCTCGTATTCCCCTGGGTGGACTTGGAAGTTAACTGGGAAACTCAGCTGGCTGTTTTTGCCTCCTCCCTGGCAGAGTGATGTGATGATGGAGCATTTTTACAAGTCCTACAGTTGCACAATGGTCACCCTTGGCTGACTTTGTCCAGGGACATTGACCTGGCTGTGGTCACAAAGAGGACTTGACCATAAATGCTGGTGTGGCTCTTAAGGATAGCTCTAATCATCTCTGTGTGGAAGTCAGATTTTGGGGTTGAATATTGTTGTCGTTTTTTTTTAAAAAAAAAACCTTTTTATTATGGTAATTTTCCCACATAATACCTATCACCCAACTTTGATAATTATCAGCATATAGTTCATCTGTACCTGCCCTACTGGGATTATCTTAATTTCTTTATAAACTGGTAGCAGCCAGGGTCTAAGACTCAATTTTCTCTTGTAGGTCTCTCTCCAGTTGACCTCTGCCAGATTGTCCTATTTTCAAAGAGAAAAATGTAGCTTGATGTAGATTAATTTTTTCTTTTTAATTTTAATTTTCTTTTTTATTTTAAAATAATTTCAAATTCAAAATAAAGCTACCACAGAACAAAGAACTCCTCTATATCTTTCACCTAACTTTTGGTATTTTGATACATTTTGCTTTAACACTGTCCCTGTCTGTCTGTCTGTCTAGCTATGATTTTTTTTTTTCTAAACCATTTTAGGATAAATTATAAACGTTGTGCTTCTTTACTTCTAAATACTTAAGTGTCTGTTTCTTAAGAACAAAGACATTCTCTTACATAACCACAGTACAATGAACCAAATCAAGAAATTTAACATTTTTGCAATATTGTTATCTAATCTAGAGTCATATCCAGATTTTCCAATTGTTTTTATAGCGAAAAATTTTCACCTAGTCCAGGATCCCATGCAAGATTATGCATTGCACTTAGTTGTCATGTCTCCTTAAATCTGGATCAGTTCTTTACTATTTTTGTCTTTCATGACACTGTCATTGTTGAAGAGTAGAGGCCATTTATAGAGTCCCTTCAACTTGAGTTTGTCTGATGTTTCTTCGTGATTAGGTTCAGGGCATGAACTTTTGGCAGAAACACCGAGGAGCTGATGTGTCCTTCTCCATGCATCATATCAGGAGGCATGGGATTCCGTTTGTTTTCATTATGGTAATGTTAACTTGGATCATTTGATTAAGGTGATATCTGCCAGGTTTCTCCACTGTAAAATTTCTGTTTTCCTTTTGTAATTAAAAAGTAATTTGTGAAAAAAAAAAGTAAATTTATAGGGAGGAATTTTGAGACTGTTTCAGTATCTGTTCCTTATCCTACCCATTAGTTTTTGCATCCATTAATGATTTTTGCCTGAATCAGTTATTGCTGTGACAGCTGCAAAACATTTTTTCTAATTTCATCATTCCATCCGCATTTACTAGTTGGCATACTTCTAGAGAGGAGCCCAGGTGGTGCAGTGGTTAAAGCATTTGGTTGCTAACCAAAAAGTCAGCAGTTTGAGCCCACCAGCTGCTCCACGGGAGAAAGACGTGGCAGACTGCTTCCATAAAGATTTACAACCTTGGAAACACTATGGGGCAGTTCTGCTCTGTCCTGTAAGTTCCCTATGAGTTGAAATTGACTCGATGGCAATGGGTTTGGTTTTGGTTATACTTCTAGAAAGAGTTTTCCATTTTTCTGTATGTATACATGTAGGTGTGTATTATCAGTATTGACTCATGAATAAGTAGTTTTCCAAGTGTGGTTCCCAGACCAGCAGCATGAGCATCACTTGGAAACATGGTGGAAATGTGACTTTTCAAGCCCTACCCAAGACCTGTAGGATCAAACACTGAGGATGGGACCTAGAAATCTGAGTTTTAACAAGCTGTCTTAGTTATCTAGTGCTGCTGTAACAGAAATACCACAAGTGGATGGCTTTAACAAAGAGATACTTATTCTCTCACAGTCTAGGAGGCTAGAAGTCTGAATTCAGGGTGCCAGCTCCAGGGGAAGGCTTCTCTCTCTCTCAGCTCTTGGGGAAGGTCCTTGTCATCAATATTCCCTGGATGAGGAGCTTCTCAGCACAGGGACCCCAGGACCAAAGGGCGCACTTTTCTTCTGGCTCTTGTTTCTTGGTGGTATGAGGTCCCCATGTCTCTTTGCTCACTTCTTTCTTTTATATCCCAGAAGAGATTGGCCTAAGACTCAATCCAGTCTTGTAGATTGAGTCCTCCCTCATTAACATAACTGCCACTAATCCCATCTCATTAACATCATGGAGATGGGATTTACATCACATAGGAAAATCACATCAGATGACAAAATGGTGGACAATGACACAGTACTGGCAATTGTGGCCTAAGCCAAATTGACAGATATTTTTGGAGGACACAATTCAATCCATGACACAAGCCCTTCAGGGAATTCTGATGTACGCTCAAGTTTGAGAACCACTAAGCTAACCACTTGGGAAACATAAACTTAGATACCATCATTACACCGATACCTGTTACTTATTATTTTTTTTAAGCACTTAATCCTTCAATTAATCTGGAATTTATTTTGGCATACGGTGTGGGGTAGGGATCTAACTGTATTCTTTCCTAGTGGGTATTGCATATTCTCACATTAATACCACAATTTTCATTGGAGCAGGTATCACCAAGTTGGATATATGTCTTCTCACTGCTCTTCTTTTTCAAAATTTTCTTGGCTCTTCAGCGTTCATTTCTCCTTACAGGCTTTATATATATCTAAAAACATGTGCACATGCTCACACACACATATCACCAATACACACAGACATGTTAAATCTATTTCTATATTAAGCACCATGAGTTCATGCTTCTTGTTGTTGTTAGGTGCTGTCAAGTCACTTCCGACTCATAGCGACCCTATATACAACAGAACAAAACACTGCCCGGTCCTGCGCCATCGTCACAGTCATTGCTATGTTTGAGCCCATTGTTGCAGCTACTGTATTAATCCATCTCCTTGAGGGTCTTCCTCTTTTTTGCTGACCTACTTTACCAAGCATGATGTCCTTCTCTAGGGACTGATCCCTCCTGATTACATGTCCAAAGTACGTGAGACGAAGTCTCGCTATCCTTGCTTCTAAGGGACATTCTGGCTGTACTTCTTCCAAGACAGATTTGTCTGTTCTTCTGGCAGTCCGTGGTATATTCGATATTCTTTGCCAACACCATAAATCAAAGGCATCAATTCTTCTTTGGTCTTCCTTACTTATTTTCCAGCTCTCACATGCATATGAGGCAATTGAAAATACTATAGCTTCGATCAGGCGCACCTTAGGCTTCAAAGTGATATCTTTGCTTTTCAATACTTTAAAGTGGTCTTTTGCAGCAGATTTGTCCAATGCAATGTTTTTTGATTTCTTGACTGCTTCTTCCATGGGCATTGACTGTGAATCCAAGTAAAATGAAATCCTTGACGACTTCAATCTTGTCTCCATTTATCATGACGTTGCTTATTGGTCCAGTTGTGAGGATTTTTTCTTTTTCTTTTTAATTTTATTGTGATTTAGATGAAAGTTTATAGCACAAATTAGTTTCTCATTCAAAAATTTATACACAAATTGTTTTGTGACATTGATTGCAATCCCTGTAATGTGTCAGCACTCTCCCTCCTTCCACCCTGGGTTCCCCTTGTCCGTTTGTCCAGTTTTCCTGTCTTCTCCTCTTTGTGGTTGGGCAAGTGTTGCCCATTTAGTCTTGTGTACTTGAGTGAACTAAGAAACACGTTCCTCATGTCTGTTATTGTTTACCTTATAGGCTTGTCTAATCTTTGGCTGAAAGGTGGACCTCAGGAGTGGCTTCAGTGCTGAGTTAGCAGGGTGTCCGGGGGCCATAGTCTTGGGGGTTTCTCCAGTCTCTGTCAGACCAGTAAATCTGGTCTCTTTTTGTGAATTTGAATTTTGTTTTACATTTTTCTCTCACTCTGTCTGGGACCCTCTTTTGTGATCCCTGTCAGAGCAGTTGGTGGTGGTAGCCAGGCATCATCTAGTTCTTCTAGGCTAAGGCTGATGGAGGCTGTGGATCATGTGGTCCATTAGTCCTTTGGACTAATATTTTTCTTGTGTCTTTGGTTTTCTTCATACTCCTTTGCTCTGGATGGGATGGGACTAGTAGATGTATCTTAGACGGCCACTCGAAAGTTTTTAAGACCCCAGATGGTGCTCACAAAAGTAGGATTAGAACATTTTCTTTAAGAACTGTGTTATGCCAATTGACCTAGATTTCCCCCGAGACCATGGTCCCCAGCCCTAGCCCTAGTAACTCGGTCCCTCAGGGTGTTTGGATGTGTCTAGGAATCTTTGACTTTGCCTTGGTAAAGTTGTGCTGATTGCCCCTGTATTGTGTGTTGTCTTTCCCTTCTCCAGAGTTAACAGTTGTCTACTATCCAGTTAGTGGTTCCCCTCCCTATGCTTCCCCTCCCTCGTAACCATCAAAGATTGTTGTTTTCTTTGTGTAAACTTTTTCTTGAGTTTTTGTAATAGTGATCTCATACAGTATTTGTCCTTTTGTGATTGACTTATTTGCTATTGTGAATAATGCTGCAGTGAACATGAGTATACATATGTCTATCCGTGTGATGGCTCTTGTTTCTCTAGAATATATTTCTAAGAGTGAGATTGCTGGATTATATAGTATTTCTATTTCTAGCTTTTTAAGAAAACCCCATATCATTTTCCATTGTGGTTGTACCATTTTACATTCCATAAGAGCTCCAGTCTCCCCATAACCTTTCCAATATTTGTTATTTTCTGTTTTTTTGATTCGTGCCAGTAATGTTGGGGTAAGGTGGTATCTCATTGTAGTTTTTATTTGCATTTCTCTAATGGCTAATGTCTCAATCATCTAGTGCTGCTGTAACAGAAATACCACAAGTGGATGGCTTTAACAAAGAGAAATTTATTTTCTCACAGTGTAGTAGGCTACAAGTCCAAATTCAGGGTGTCAGCCCCAGGGGAAGGCTTTCTCTCTCTGTGGCTCTGGAGGAAGGTCCTTGTCATCAGTCTTCCCCTGGTTGAGGAGCTTCTCAGGCACAGGGACCCCAGGTCCAAAGGACGCACTCTGCTCCAAGTGCTGCTTTATTGGTGGTATGAGGTGCCCCTCTCTGCTGGCTTCTCTTTCCTTTTATCTCTTATAAGATAAAAAGTGGTGCAGGCCACACCCCAGGGAAACTCCCTTTACTTTGGATCAGGGATGTGACCTGAGCAAGAGTGTTATTACATCCCACCCTAATCCTCCTTACCATAATCTAATCTTGCCTCATTAACCACAGGCAGAGATTAGGATTTACAACACGCAGGAAAATTCCGTCAACCACAAAAAAGGACAACTACACAGTACTGGGAATCATGCCCTAACCAAGTTGACACATCTTTTTGGAGGACACACTTCAATTCATGACAGCTAATGATCTGATGCATTTCCTCATGTGTCTGTTAGCCGCCTGAGTGTATTCCTTGGTGAAGTGTCTGTTCATATCCTTTGCCCATTTTAATCTTTTTTTTAATTTTTTTTATTGTTGTAGTTTAAGTGAAAGTTTACAGTTCAAGTTAGTCTCTCATACAAAAATTTATACATACATTGTTATGTGACCCTAATTGCTCTCCCTATACTGTGACAGCACACTCCTCCTTTTCACCCGATTTTCCGTGTCCATTCAACCAACTCCTGACCCTCTCTGCCTTCTTATTACCTCCGGACAGAAGCTGCCCATTTAGTCTTATGTAGCTACTTGAGCTAAGAAGCACACTCTTCACAAGTATCATTTTATGTCCCATAGTCCAGTCTAATCTTTGTCTGAAGAGTTGGCCTCGGGAATGGTTTTAGTTCTGGGTTGACAGAGAGGCTGGGGGCCATGCTTTCTGGGGTTCCTCCAGTCTCAGTCAGACCATTAAGTCTGGTCTTTTTACTAGAATTTGAGCTCTGCACCCCACCTTTCTCCTGCTCCATCAGGGACTCTCTGTTGTGTTCCCTGTCAGTCCTTTGCCCATTTTTGATTGAATTATTTGTCTTTTTGTCATTGAGGTGTTGAAGTATTTTATAGATTTTAGAGATTAGACCCTTGTTAGATATGTCATAGCCAAAATCTTTTTCCTAGTCTGTAGGTTCTCTTTTTATTCTTTTGGCGTAGTCTTTTCATAAGCATAAGTGTTAAATTTTCAGGAGCTCTCAATTATTTAGTTTATCTTCTGACGTTTGTGCATTGGTAGTTACGGTTTGTATACTGTTTATGCCATGTATTAGGGCCCCTAGCGTTGCCCCTATTTTTTCTTTCATGATCTTTATAGTTTTAGGTTTTATACTTAGGTTTTTGATCCATTTTGAGTTAGTTTTTGTGTATGGTGAGGTTTTTTGTTTTCTTTATATTGAGGTGTCATCCATACTGAAGGCTGTATGTAGTCTTTGATCTTTTTAGTAAGTGCTTCAAATACTGTTCACTTTCAGCAAGCAAGGTTGTATCATCTGCGTATCACAGGTTGTTAATGAGTCTTCCTCCAATCCTGATGCTGCGGTCCTCTTCATATAGTCCAGCTTCTAGGATTATTTGCTCAGTGTACAGATTGAAAAAGTATAGTGAAAGGATACAACCCTGATGTACACCTTTCCTGATTTTAAACCACGTGGTATCTGCTTGTTCTGTTTGAATGACTGCCTCTGGGTCTATGTACAGGTTCCTTATAAGCACAATTAAGTGTTCTGAAATTTCCGTTCTTCACAATGTTATCCATAAGTTATTATGAACCACACAGTCAAATGGCTTTGCATAGTCAATAAAACACAGGTAGACGTCTTTCTGGTATTCTTTGCTTTCAGTCAGGATTCATCTGACATCAGCAATGATATCCCTGGTTTCACGTCCTCTTCTGAATCCGGCTTGAATTTCTGGCAGTTTCCTGTTGATGTACTGCTGCATCTACTTTTGAATTATCTTCAGCAAAATTTTACTTGTGGATGATATTAATCATATTGTTCAGTAATTTCTGCATTCTGTTGGATCACCTTTCTTTGGAATGGGCACAAATATGGGTCTCTTCCGATCAATTGGCCAGGTAGCTGTCTTCCAAATTTCTTGGCATAGACAAGTGAGCACTTCCAGTGTTGCATCTGTTTGTTGAAATATGTCAGTTGGTATTCCATCAATTCCTGGAGCCTTGTTTTCATCATTCGCTTCAGTGCAGCTTGGACTTCTTCCTTCAATACCATTGGTTCTTGATCATGTACTACCTCCTGAAATGGTTGAATGTTGACCAGTTCTTTTTGGTACAGTGACTTTGTATATTCCTTCAGTCTCCTTTGATGCTTCCTGTGTTGTTCAATATTTTCGCCATTGAATCCTTCATTATTGCAACTAGAGGCTTGAATTTTTTCTTCAGTTCTTTCAGCTTGAGAAATGTTGAGCGTGTTCTTCCCTTTTGGTTTTCTAACTCCATGTCTTTGCACATGTCATTATAATACTTTACTTTGTCTTCTTGAGTCGCCCTTTGAAATCTTCTGTTCAGCTCTTTTTCTTCGTCATTTCTTTCGTTCGCTTTAGCTACTTCATGTTCAAGAACAAGTTTCCGAGTTTCATCTGACATCCAATTTGGTCTTTTCTTTCTTTCCTGTCTTTTTAATGACCTTTTACTTTCTTCATGTGTAATATCCTTGATGTCATTCCACAGCTCATCTGGTCTTCAGTTCACACTAAGACCTTCAATTCCAATTCAGCCCCACCGGGCTCTTCCTAACCTTCTTTCATTCTGTGTGAGAACTCTCTCTCTCATCATCACCCATATATTTACTAATTTCCTCAATTCTCCAATACACAGAAAGTGTTTTGAGAATTGCTGTACCCATACCCCTGGGAAAAATGAAGTAGTCTTTGAAAACCTCTGTGCTTATGCTCTCCTTTTTCTGTGTATGTCTGTTTTCTTTCTCCATGTGTGTCTCCCAGATTAAGAGAGAGAGAAAGAAAGAAAACAGCTCTCTATTTATTTTAAAATCTCATGTGCAGAGGGTTGTTACCACATCTTACATCCCAAGAACAGATAAGCCAGTCAGGTGGGGAGCCCTCCTCCCCTCCTTTAGTCCTCCATACGATGGAGTGTTCTAGTGGGTGGGCTGTGCGCCTCAAAGGCAGGCCTGACAGACAGTGCATGCGTTTATTTTAAAGTAAACACAGCACTGTTTTTCCAGTTTTTCAACTGAAAGAGAAATAAAACTACTGAACCTTGGAACTTGAGTCTGAGGGAAAAGAGAAAATAAAGAACATTTGCTTTTGAATTAAAAACAATTTTAAATTTAAATTTTAAAAAATGTCCACGATTTCTTTAGCTGAGGTGAAGAAGGGTGAGGGACAAAGATGAAGGCAATATGTTACAGTCCTATAAACTGGTAAACAAACAACAACAACAAAAATGTGTTGCTGTGGAATCAATTCCTACACATAGCAAGCCTATAGAACAGAATAGAACTGCCCTATAGGGTTTCCAAGGCTGTAATGTTTACAGAAATAGACTGCCACATATTTCTGCCACGGAGCAGCTGGTGGGTTCAAACTGCCTTTTGGTTAGCAGCAGAGCCACCAGGGCTCCTCTGTAAGCTGGCAACCAACCAACCAACCCACTGTGTAGAGTCAGTTTGACTAATAGTACCCTATTAGACAGAGCAGAACTGCTCCATACGGTTTCCAAGGCTGTAAATCTTACAGAAGCTGACTGCCATGTCTTCCTCCCATGGAGTGGCTGGTGGGTTTGAACTGCTGACCTTTTGGTTAGCAGCTGAGCAGTTTAACTTTTGTGCCACCAGAGCCCCTATCTTAAGCTGGTAAGACGATATTATTAAGAATATAGCTGGAAACTCCAGTACCTTGAATGGGCCTAAGAGAAGAAATGACTAAACCACTCAGAACTACATAGCTAATTAGGTCTTTTTATGAACCTGGTAAACCACTAAGACCCAGTTATTTCAACTTTGTGGAATGGTCACAGTAATATTAGACTCTGAGAATTTTTTCCCAAAACTGGAAGTATTACTAATACATACTTTCTTCTGATTATAAAATCAGTATATGTTCCCCAAGTTGAAAATATTATTATTTTTTTCTGATTATTAGTACTACTATTATTTATATTATGATTATCTCATTGTTAAAAAAAGACAATTAAATATTCTGAGTGTTTAATATGTGTCAGGCATTATTCCAGATTCTTTATATAATATTAAAACTGATTTAATTGTCCCCTATACCTCTGAGAGGAGCCCTGGTGCTGCAGTGGCTAAGCGTTTGGCTGCTAACCAAAAGGTCAGCAGTTCGAACCCACCAGCTGCTCTGCAGGAGGAAGATATGACAACCTGCTTCTGTAAAGATTACAGTCTTGGAAACCCTATGGGCAGTTCTACTCTGTCCTATAGAGCCACTGTGAGTTGGAATCGACTAGGTGGCAATGGGTTAGGTCTTGGTCTTGGTTTTGGTTTATACCTCTGAGATAGATCATATTGTCATCCTCTTTGATAAGGTAACAGAAGCCTAGAGATGTTTAGTAACATGCCCAAGATCATACAGTAGGGAGTGGTAGAGCTGAAGTTTAACCAGGCCCTTTGGCCCCAGAGCTTTTGTACATAACCAGTGCAAAACAGGTAGTCCCTGATTTATGACAGGGTTCGCTTCTGTTACAATGACTCCGTCGTAAGTTGGTTCTGATGTAAGTCTAATACTTCTTTTTTTTTTTTAGTTTTTTTATTATTGCCTTTTATTATCGGTATCTTTGTAAATCCTAATAGGGATGGATTACCCAATAAGCAAGGTATGCACAGGTTTACTTGTGTTTACTTACTAATCTGCAGTGCACAATTTCGCATGAGTTTAACTATATCTTTGGTGTGGTGAAAAACAGATGAAATTATGCACTGCAGATTAGTAAGCTCAAGTAAGCCAGTGAGTACCTTGCTTACTGATTAATCCACCCCTGAATCTAATCTTTATTTTTCAGTGACAGTGTCTAACAATGAAGTTAGAGTCATAATGGCTGTTGGGCATGTGGGCACTTCAGTTGTTGTATGAAGTTAGAGTCGAACATTGCCCAACTTTCTATCTATTATGATTCCCGATACCGACTTCATTGTAGACCAGGCCATAGCCTGCTATATGGCAGTGTTTTGATCAATAAATCGTAATATCGAACAGCTGTGAGTGATAACTTCAGCAAATTGTGTGCTGCAACATTGTATGTAGTACATATTACTAACAATAAGATGTACCAAAAAAAAAAAAAAAGAATGGTTGTAAGTGCAGTTTGTCGTAACTCAAATATGTTGTTAATCAGGGATTACCTGGATTGCCTTCCAATGAAGAAGAAAGCAAAAAATCACTTGAAACCCTGTTATTCAGAGCTAACACTGTTAATATTTTGTTACCTTTTCATTAAATGTTTTGTTTATTTTTTTTGACATACAATCGTAGATGTATGTATGTGTGTCTATACGCCTTTTTTTCTTCCAAAATGAGAACTCACTATACGTATTGTTTTGTGACTTCCTTTATTTTTGGCCCAGTTTTTTTCACATCAATGAAAAAACCATTTTTAATGGCTGCAATAGTGTTTTATTGTTTGAATGCATCATAGTTTATTCAACCAATCTCCTATTGTTAGCCATTTCTACTTTTTTGCTATTACAAGCAACACTTTTTAGTAAATCCTTGTAAAAATACCTTTGTGCTCCTGTCCTGTTTTTTTCTTAGGGTACATTTCCAGGCATGGAATTGCTGGGGCAAAGGGCAGACATATTTCAAATTTTGTCATGTTTTGAATTGTGTCCCCCAAAAATATCTGTCAGCTTGGCTGTGTACCATTTTGTAAATCTGATGTGGTTTCCTTATGTGTTGTAAACTCTATCACTATGATGAGTATATGTGATTTCCCTATGTGCTGGAAACTCTATCATTATGAGTTTATGGTTATAATGATGAGGTTTACAAGATTAGATAGTGTCTTAATCCAATCTCTTTTGAGATATAAAAGAGAGAAATGAGCAGAGACACATGGGAACCTCATACCACCAAGAAAGCAGTGCCGTGAGCGGAGCACATCCTTTGGACCTGGGGTTCCTGCACGTAAAAGCTCCCAGACCAAGGGAAGACTGATGTATCACAAGGACCTTCCTCCAGAGCCGACAGAGAGAGAGGGCCTTCTTCTGGAGCTGATGCCCTGAATTTGGACTTGTAGCCTTCTGGACTGTGAGAGAATAAACTTCTCTTTGTTAAAACCATCCACTTGTGGTATGTCTGTTAGAGCAGCAGTACATGACTAAGACAGAATTTGGTACCAGGAATGGGGTGCTGCTCTAACAGATACCTAAAATGTGGACGCGGTTTTGAAACTGTGAATGGATACAGGAGTGGCAGCGGCAGAGGACCAGCAGCAGCAGAGAAGCGGCAGTGGCAGAGAACCAGCAGCAACAGAACCAGGAGACCAGCGCGAGATGGCACTGGAGCCGACCCACAGAGCGAGATTGCTGAGTGCCTGTGTGGAGGAGGCTTCCTGGCGGAGTGGGGTGCCTCTGGCTACCTATCGGTGGAGCTAGGCTTGCTGACCCAGGGAGCGAGGGAGCTGAGTGCCTGCGCACAGGAGGCTTCCTGGCGGAGTGGGGCACTTCTGGGCAGTTATCATTGGTGGAGCTACAGAGCTTTGGAACACTTGCCCCAGCAGGGCAGATGTGGGCATGACGCCCGAGGGCTGAGAAGCCACAGGAAGGAGAAGCTGAAAAGACAAGGAACACAAGAAGCTGAGCTGCTTCAGTCTCAAAAGGTATGGCCAGGACCTCTGGAGTTTCAAAGGGTGGAGCCATGGCCTCTGGTGTTTCTAAGGGTGGAGTTGTCACTCCGATGGACTAGGAGAATGGTGCACCTATAGCTGAGGGAACAGAGTTACCATCCCAGTGGGCCTGGAAGGCGAAGCTGAAGCCCAGGGCCGAGGGAAGCCAGAGAGTGTGGCCAATACCTAGAGTCTGGAGGGCAGGGCTATTGTGTAAATTGTCTCAGAGAACAGAGGATTATTTTCAAGCCTTGAGAGCTAAAGTAATGTGTTCTGCTGACTTGCTTGGTGCCTGTTATGCCTTCTTTCCCTGCAATTTCTCCCATTTGTAATGGAAATGTCTAGCTTATGCCTGTTCTGCCATTGTACCTTTGGAAGCAGATAATTCGTATTCTAGATTTCACAGATGAAGAAAAATTTTTGGATTTTGGACTTGGAGTTAAGACTTTTGCTGTGATATGATGAGATGAATATGTTTTGCATGTTGTAAGGACATGAATTTTGGGGGGCCAAAGAGTGGAGTGTCATGGATTGAATTATGCCCCTAAAAATATCTGTCAACTTGGCTGGGTCATGATTTCTAGTATTGTATAATTGTGTACCATTTTGTAAATCTGATGTGATTTCCTTATGTGTTGTAAACTCTATCACTGTGATGAGTATATGTGATTTCCCTATGCGTTGTAAACTCTATCACTATGATGAGGTTATAGTGATGAGGTTTACAAGATTAGGTAGTGTCTTAATCCAGTCTCTTTCGAGATATAAAAGAGAGAAGTGAGCAGAGACACATGGGAACCTCATACCACTAAGAAAGCAGTGCCGGGAATGGAGTGAATCCTTTGGACCTGGGGTCCCTGCGCGGAAAATCTCCCAGACCAAGGGAAGACTGATGCATCACAAGGACCTTCCTCCAGAGCCGACAGAGAGAGAGGGCCTTCTTCTGGAGCTGATGCCCTGAATTTGGACTTGTAGCCTACTGGACTGTGAGAGAATAAACTTCTCTTTGTTAAAACCATCCACTTGTGGTATGTCTGTTAGAGCAGCACTAGATGACTAAGACAAATTTTGATGCATGGTGCCTGGATATGCTGCAGAGAGACCCCGACAGATTTACACACTCACTGTGAGTGTGTATGAGTTTCTGTTTCCCAGCCCCCCCCCCCCACTGGCACTGGGTATTGTCAGTCTTTTTTTTTATCTCTGCCAGTCTTTTAAGTGAACAGCAGTTTCTTTCTTCCTTTTTTTTTTTAACTTGCGGTGAAAACACACGCCAAAACATCTGCCAACACGATGATTTCCACATTTACAACTTCAGTGACATTGATTACATTTTCGTATTGTGCCACCATTATTGCTCTCCTTATCCAAGACATTCCACTACCATTAACATAAACTCAATGCCCTCCAAACAAACCCCCCACTTCCTTCCACTCCTGGTAACCATTAATAATCTGTGGTTTCTATATATTTGCTTGTTTCATATTGTGAGATAATACAGTATTTATCCTTTTGCAACTGACGTATTTCACTCTTCGTAGTGTTTTCAAGGTTCATCCATGTTGTGGCATGCATTAGAACTTCATTTCTCTTTATGGCTGCATAATATTCCATTGTACGGGTACACCACATTTTGTTAATCCATTCATCTGTTGATGGACATTTTGGTTGTTTCCACCTTTTGGCCATTGTGGAAAGTGCTGCAGTGAGCATTGGTGTAAGCAGTTTTTTTGTTGTTTTAATTTGCATTTGTTTTTGTTTCTCTTGTCCGGTTAGGCTTTTACCCTCCCTACCCTGCGGCAGTGGCTTGTACCGAGGTCTCCAGTGACCTCCATGTTGCTAAATTTAATGGTCAGCTTTCATCCTTCACTCACTGGACTTAAAGATTTGACACAACTAATCAATCCTCCACCACACCGTACTGATTTTCTGCCTATTTTTATTTTTCTGGTCTCTGTTTTTAATTTACACATCATCTTTCCGTAATTCATCCAGTCTCATAGGAGACATTTTGAAAGACTGACTTTCCGTGCTGATTAGTGAGGAGGAACATCTTTTCCTGTGACTTAGGGTTTTACCGCCTGTGTTGTGGCTCAAGTCTGAGGCAGAGAGTGAGACCGGGGCCGTGCTGGGTGCCCAGCCTCCACATACAAGCCTTCGTGTTATTTCACCCCACCAGGTTGCCGTTACATCAGCGACTACTGTTTTCTTGATTGGCACCAGATGCCAGGGTTTAGGGTTTTAAAAGCATCTTTAACAGTCTCTGAAAAGCTCTCTGTGTGTTGCTTTCCATCGTCCCGCACCTCAGGCAGATATGCCCAAGTCAGAAACTCAAGGAATTCTCGAAGAAGCCAAAAGCAACCCCCTCCCCTGGCCCTACACCCCTGACTTCTAAAAGTTACAGCCAGACCCATTTCATGGCTTTGGTGTCAGCGTAGAGCTATTTGAAAGAAAAGGTCCTTTTAGCTGGGAATCTCGAAAAGTAAACACACAGGCCCCTGCAACGAATGTTAAAACAAACCCACTTTCTGTGTCCTAGGCTGAGAGGCTGTCTTGTTAAACCTCACTTGAAGAAAGAAGAAAAGCTTTCTGTCAGGAAGCCCTTCCCCTCTCTGTGGCCACATCGGCTATTCCCGGGTGTACTAAAGCCTATAGGGTGTTTTGTGAAGGTATTCGCTTTGGAATGAAAGTCAGACCTACCTGAGCCATGGACGGGGGTTGTATACAAGTATGTGAGGAAAGAATGATTCCACCTCTAAAAACGCTGAATGTTGGCCAAGGCTATTCCACTACTTCTTCATCTTTGTGCATTTCAGTCCTTCGTAGGCAGTGAAGGCATTTGTTTTCTTTTTTTTCCCCTTCTTAGACTTAAGAATTTCTTAGGGTTTGTGTGAGGCAAAATTACCTTCTTCTCTGTGGAGCATTTTCTTAGGATTTGTGAGACTTGCCAGAAGAAGGGGACATATATAAAAGTATATAAAGTTTACTTACCAGCATCTACCCAATAACTATTTATGAGCACTGACTAGATGCTAGAGGTGAGGCAAGGAACAAGGCAGACAGCATTCCTGCCCTCATGGAGTTTTAGGTCTAGAGAGGAAAACAGACTAAACAGATGAATGTTACAAGCAGTCAATTCCAGCTGTGACAGATACGATGGAGGAAAGTGCAGGATGCTATGGGAGTGTATCATGAGGGATTAACCTAGACTAGGGGAGGAGGATGTTCAAGGAAGGTTTCTCTGAGGGAGTGACTCCTGGACACTAGAAGGATGAGAAGGCAGAGAGGAAGAGAAGCATTCCAGGCTGAGAGAGCAGACTGTGGGAAGCTTGTAGGCAGGAACAAGCTTGGTACAGTAAAATTACACAGAGGCTACTTGGGGCCAGCCAGAGCCTGGTTAGTGAGAGTGGCTCAAGATACTGACCAAAAATGGCAGGGAGGAGGTGCTAGAGCAGCGCTGTCCAATAGACATAAAATGTGAGCCATGCATGTAATTTTAAATTTTCTAGTGGTCATATTAAAAAAAAATTTAAAATGAAAGGTGAAATTCATTTTCATAATATATTTTATTGACCCCACTATATCCAAAGTATTATCATTTCAACATATGATCAATATAAAAATTATTTATGAGATAGTTTAAATTCCTTTTTTTTTTTGTACTAAGTCTTCGACATCCAGTGTGCATTTTACACCTACAGTCTCAAATGAGACTGGTCACATTTTAAGTGTTCAGTGGTCACATGTGGCCTGTGGCTACCACATTAGACATTGCGGCTCTAGAGATTGAGTCACTCAAGGAAGATTTGGGAAGCTTTTCTTCTAGATTAGGTTATTGTGAGTATAAAACCAGTTGCTCTTGAGTCAGTTCCAACCCATGGTAAGCCCATGTGTCCTAGGGTAGCACTGTGCTGCGTAGACCTTTCAATGGCTGTGACCGTTCAGAAGTAGATTGCCAGGCCTTTCTTCCGAGGGGCCTCTGGGTAGAGTCAAACCTCCAACCTTTTGGTTAGCAATTGAATGCTTAACCATTTGTAGCACCAGGTACTCCTTATTGTTAGCATAGGACTTTATTAGATGTACAGTTCTAGAAACTTCTTCCGTTCCTTGTCATCCTGCCCCACAGAGCCGTTGTGCTATCTCCCAGGGGGCCCGTGTTGTTTCCAATCAGCCACGTAACATTCAGGTTTTAAACTGATAACTGTTACAGGCATGGAATGGTGGCCTTATGTACAGCCCAGAATTAGTGATAGGAAAATGAGACTGTTGCCTGGCTATGAGCTGTTTTCTTCCCCTTGCCAAAAAGAAAACCGAAGCATTTCATCTGATGTTTGGGCCTCTGCTTTATGCCAGGTGTTGGAGAGTGGCTCCCACCTGGTTGTCCATTCCAGTCTCCCCGGGTATCCCAGGGGAAACTCTGTGGCTGCTGGAATAGTGTTAAGATCAAACCTTGTTTATCTTGTTTGAATGTTTTATTTTTCCGATTCCTTCCATCTTCCAGGATTCTAGGAGAAATTTTTTTAGACTGGGACTTAGTCTTATAGGAGAGTGGTGTGTTGAGAGGGAAAGCGATCCTGGACCAGAGTGAGAATGACCCAATTGCATGCCACTTTTAAGTCTAGAGTGGGGGTTTTCGCTTTGATGCTAGGCCCTGGCCTGCGGGTTGTTTTTATTACCTATAGGACAGTAAAGCACACATTTCTCAGAATATCATGTATGTCTGCCTGCATGACTGCCTGCCTTCCTCCCTCTCTCTTTCTTCCTTTTCCTGTCCTTCCCTCTCTTAATAAATGTTTATTTACATGTGTGGAGTCCCTGAGTGGTGCAAACCCAAAGGTTGGGGTTCAAGTCCACCTTAAGGTGCTTCAGAAGAAAGACTTAGCGATTCTCCTTCTGAAAACCAGCACAGTTTTACTCTGACACACACAGGGACACCACGAGTTAGAATTGACTCAGTGGCAACTTGTTGTTTACACATGTAATACATGAATTAATTCTTTTAAAGGGGAGGGGCACATCACAGAAAAGGCTAAATTCGCCTGGAACTTCTATCCAAAACCTTCCTCAATGGATATATTGCTTCTGTATATATTTTAAAAGATTTGTAGAATATAGTAAGCCAAAAATCAAAATGCAGAACTTCTGAGTCTAGGATAAACCCAATTTTGCATGTATAGTTCATGTATTTGAATTTGTGCCAGTGTTTGCAGGTACACTGACTTCTTACAAAGTGTTAACAGTGGGTTATATCCTGGGGGAAAGGCTTTGGGGTATGTGTATGCGTGCGTGTGTGTATGGGCCGTGTCTTACCTTTCTGTATTGTTTGAAGTTTTTATAATGAGCATGTTTTTATTATATTCTTAAGTTAATGTTATTTATTTTGAAGACGGTATTGCATAGCATTAATGGGAAAAAGTTTAAACTTTTTATTATAAAAAATTTCAAACATAAATAAAAGTATAGAGAGTAGTATAATGAATGGTCATGTACCCATTACCCAGTTCTGATTTAACGATGAGCATCAGCACATGTTTCATTCTTTCATCTTTAGTCTCTACTTTTTTGGGGAATGTTTGAAAACAAATCTTAGACATCATCTTATTTCACTTGTAAACACTTCCATTACATGTCTAACTGATATGAAAACTTGAAAAAAATCTTTCCACTATGCAATTAATGAAAATTAAAAAAATAAAAACTTTATTCCATAATCTTACTGTTCAGCTACAACTTCGCACTTTTCCCTGGTTCACTTATTTCTTTCTCCCCTTGTATACTTGTTTTTTCTTGTTTTAGTGTGGTTTTAGTATTAGATGCATTCTATAACTTCGCGTTCACTTTTTTTTTTTAACTTACCATTGTCGCTTGAATAGTTTCCCATGTTATTATATACTTTTGAAATCATTAATCCAAATCTTAAACTGTGGCATCATATTCCACTCACCAGCAATTGTAATTTTTAAAAAGCCAGTTTTTAAAAAGAGGAAAATTTTTAAAAAGTAGAATTTTGACCATAAAGTTAATTTTATAGTAGGACTCCCACAGTTTGCTATGCAGAGAATATCTAAAAGGCCATTTGTTCATAGAAAACGTGCTTCTGTTGTGTTTATAAACATGGCTTTGGCATTGTGCAACAGAGAGAGGTGATGCGTTTAGTGTGGTTCCCTGAGGGCACGGAGAAGGATGGTCTGTTAAAATTGAGCTGCTCTAGGAATTGCAACGGTGTTTGGAGGATCTCCCCCCTCAAGAGGAGCCCTAGTGACAGAGAGAGTAACTGATGTGAACTGATAACTTTATTCTAAAGACCAGCCCACCTAACTTTCCCAGATCTGTATTTATTTTCCCTAAATCACTTTAAAAATTTAAAAATATGCTGTGATTTGACAAATAGTGAGCTCTGTCAAGACAGACGAAGCCTTTGTATCCTGTTTTAAAGAGACCTTATGTGGTTTCAGGAGAGACTCTTTGTATGTAATGTACCTTGTGAGATGGATGCCTGTGCTGAACAGACAATTCTGAAGTGTGTATACATATGCATTTTTTTTTTTTTTAAGTTAAGAAAAATGTGTGTAGCTGCAAAGGCTCTGGCTGTAGGACACTGGAACCCTAGATCAAGAGAAGTAAGGACAGCTGTGATTGATGAATCTGTCATGTGTTGAAATGAGGATGTGTGTGTCTCTTTCCTGTGGTAGGAGGGGAACTGTCCCTTCTCCTATCCGAGGGCAGACTCACCATCTGTGCTTTGAAGCCCATCCTTTCCTGCCTTCTCAGGAATCCTTTCTGATTTTCCTCCTAGCTCTCTGGCTGTTCTTTCTCTGGCTTCATTGAAAGGTCATCTTCATCTATTTGCCTTTTAACTGTTAGAGTTCCCTATCATTCCATCCCCTTCTTCCGTGGTCTTATCTACATCCATACCCCTCTTTATGCATAACCACGATGTGCTGATGATTTATGGATTTGGATTTCCTCTCTGAGCTCCATACCCATATATCTGGCTACTGTCTTGCTATCTTTTTGTGACTATGTGAGAAACACTTCAAAATCGACATGCCCAAATCTGAACTCATTATCTTTTCCCCAGACTTGGCCCTTTTGTAGTGTTCCTTGTTTCAATGAATAGATCCTCAGGAGTTGTCCTTTATACCTTCACCACTCTTGCCCACATCCTTTTCTAACCTATTATCAGGCTGTCTTGGTTTTTACCTTTCCAATCTGCCCACTTCTTTCACCTCTACCTCCATCACCCTAGTCCTGGTCACCAACATCTCTCATCTGTGGCCTCTTTGCTCTCCCCTACAGTCTGTTTTCCATACTGCAGACAAAATGGTTTCCAAAAATGCAAAGCTGATCTTGTCACACCTTGATTAAAACCCTTGCTGTTGTTCTTTGGATGGAGAAAAATGTCATCACTTGGCCAGCCCACAAGGCACAGGGCCTTTGCACATGGTATTTCTTCTGCCAGGAATGTTCTCTCCCCTCAGCTCCTACCTACTAGCTGTTTGTCAGGTAACTTCTGCTCAAACTTCAGATCTCAGTTGAGTTGTCAGTTACCCAGGAGACTTATAAATACCCACTCATGGAAACATTTATCTCTTGCATGAAACCTTTTTCACCGTTGCATCTTTACATTTCTTTGTGAGATTATTTCGTTACTTCCATTTCTCCCACTGGGTTGTGAGTTTCCTAAGAGAATGTCCTCCATTATAACCTTAGGTTCAGGCATAGTTCCTGGCAGATAGTGGGTGCCCATGAAATGTTTCTTGAATGAATGAACAAGAAAGAAAGAGATAAGTTTATAAACTGACTTTGTAAAATGAAGCTTTTTTCTCTAGAAGAGTTACTAACGTAATCCCCTCAGCAGACCAGAATTTTAACTCTGAAATGATAAGCGGTAGACTTCCAGCAGCAGCACACAGAAGGGGCTTCAAGGCCAAGGGGATGAAGCCAAGTCAACATTGGTACACCAACAAGAATTCCAGTGTTTATAACCTGATGCTAGCTTGGTAGAAAAGACTATTTTCTCTTGTTAGGCTATGGCTAAGGTTGGAAGCCAAAGAAACATCCTAACAGTAAGTCCTGGAAGCCTCTGGCTTCCTTTACTGCAAAGAGAATGTGAAAGAGTGTTCTCTTTAAACCTGAGGTAGACTCCAGCCTGTGTGTGTCTGAGTTACTGGGAAGTGGGGAGTGGAAAGTAGACTGTTTACTCTGTGCCCTTCTGCTATTTCTTCCTGTTTGGTTCCTCTGTGCGCCAGTGTTTCACAGTTATGTGTAGAATGAACACTGACCTGTTAATGAATGCCTTGCTTATTTTCACTTACTTTTGATGGGCCTATGGGATTGAGGGTAGAGGGAGGCAGGAAGAAGGAGGTTAATTTGTCCCACTGAACGGCTTTGTTAAGGCCAAATCAATTACATCTTCATTGGGCTTTAGACACTCTTTGACCCTAGAGTAGTTGGTCTCCCTTAAAAGTATCCTACTTTTGAGACTTGTTTTATTCTTCTCAAATTTTCAGATAAATCCTTATGTTTGTATTCTGAGTTAGAAAGAAAAAAAAAAGATTTTTCCTTTTAAAAGATGTTTGTATGTATATGCATATACATTTTAGTGGTATGGGAGGGGAGAGGGATAATGATGATGAAAGATTCTAAGGTAGAGAATGCTTTCTTGTGCTACTGTGAGACTGTCCAGGCAGGACTTCTGGGTTTCATAACTGAATTGCATTATAGTGGCATGGTTTGGCAGTTACAGTTATTGTTTTTCTCTTTTGTTGGAATAAGGAAGGCTCTTCCATGCCCTATTTATTTATACTAATTAGTACCATATGCAAATAGCATATTAAAAAGTCCAAGCCAAGAAAGGGAAAAAAGTAACTCTTAGAGAAATATTACTCATCATTGTTGCATGTTCCAACTGTCCTCAGTAGGAAATTATTAACCTGAAGTCGCTTGCAAATCTGAGACATTGAAATGAGGAAAAATAAGAATAGGAGTTATTCCCCCAGACAGCTTGATTTGTATATTTTTAACTTCCTTGTATTTCAAACTGTGTATTTACATTGAATTCTGGTACGGTTTTGGTTAGTTTACAGTCTCTGTGCCTTAGGTGTGTTGGCTCAAAAAAAAAGCTATTATAGAAAATTTCAAGCAAAGACGGAAGCGGGAAGACTAGTTGATGAATCCCTATGTACCTGTGACCCAGCTCAAGAGCCATCTGTGGATGACTGCTCCTGTTTCATCGAACTTCCCACCCCACTTCTCACTGGGTTATTTTGATGTAAATTCCACACATATTTCATCTAAAAATATTTTAGTGTGTATCTCTAAAAGATAAGGACTCTTAAAAACCATAACCATAATACCAGTTTGGTACCTAAAAAACTTAACAGTAGTTATTTAATATGTATTTAGTCAGTTTTTACATTTCTCCATTTGTCTTATAGGAGTTTTCTTTCCTACCTAGTTGGTTTGTTCGAATCAAGATCCAAACAATTTTGATAGATCTCTTAAGTCTCTTTTAACCCCCTTCCTCTTCTTACCCTTGCAGTTTGTTATTGAAGAAACTGGGCATTTGTCCTGTAGGGTTTCCCAGATTTTGGATTTTGCTGTTTGGATCCCTGAGGTGTGGTTTAATGTGTTCTCCTGTTTCCTGTGAATTCCTAGGTAGATCCAGAGGCTTGATCTGATCCGGTTCTTTTTTAGGGGGTCATGGTATGTGTGCTTCCATCAGGAGGCATCAAATGTCTAGTTGCCTGTCTTGGTATGCAGACTTATAAAGGGTTTTCCTGGCATAATCCTTGAGATTTTCTAAATTCTTTCCCCCTGTATTCTAATACCCAGCCCTACCACTGTCTGTTGACCTCCATAAGGTAGCATTACAAGGTGTTGGTGACCAGTTGGTACTTGTCAGAACAGAGTAGAAGGGCACAATCCTATAACCAAAGAGGTATGTTTGCTGATTGCTGAAGTTTATATGAGCTCAGGCCTTGTTTGGTTTTCTCCTAAAGTTTCCTGCCAGCGGAATATTCTCATTATATATGTTCCATTTGTCGCAATTGAATCTGACTTCCTCCGACCATGCTGTAAGCTGGCATTGTTTGCAGCCCCTGCCTACAATTTGCCCAAGACTTTGATTTCAAGACACTGGGGCCCAGCTGAAGAGTGCTAGCAGGGAGTCATGGGTATTCCCTAATACGTGCCAGGGAGGAGGTCAAGGTGGTATCTTCTTTAGACACCACGTTCCCAGAAGACAGTGCCACCACCTTGGCCCAAGCCACCATCTGCTCTCACCTCGATTATTGTAGTAACCTCCTACCTGGTCTTGTCTGCCTTAGCCCCTGCTCCCTCTGCAGTCTGTTCTCAGAACAGTAGCCAGAGTGATTGTGCTGCATTGTGAGTCATGGTACTCCTCTGCTCAGAACCCTCGAATGGCTTCCCCATGTCAGGCAGAGGAAACGCCATAGACTGCACAAGGACTCCCAGGCCTTACTCATGGGCTCCGGGTACCAACTGCCTCAGCTCCTGCTCCACTCCAGCCACGTGGCCTCCCCGCTGCTCTTCAGACATGCCAGGCATGCGCCTACATCAGGGCCTCTGTGCTTGCTTTCCTCTCTGCCTAGAATATTCTTCCTCCAGATACCAGCGTGGCTTCCCCATCCTCCTTTCAGTCTTTATTCAATTGTCGCCTTCCCAGTGAGACTTTTTGTCACCATCCCAAGTTGTAGTCCTCCTCCCAGCTCCAACACTCTCCACTTCCTTCCCTGTTTCCACAGCACTTGCCACCTTCTCACAGACTATGCCATTTACTTTAAAAAATTGCTTATTGTCTACTTCCCTCAACTAGAATATAAATGCCAGGGCCACGGATTTTTAGTCTGTTTTGTCATCTGCTTAATCCTAGCGACTCCAATAGTAGGTGCTCAATACACATGATGTGAGCTGCATGAAGACAGACAGAGCAGCGCCTGTAAGGGTTGAGAGTTGCTGGTGAATTTCCTATGCTAAATCTGATTCTAGTTATGGAAACTTACTATACCTACTTTTTAAATCAGTTTCTCGATTTTAAGCAATGCCTCAAAAGGTGGTAGGAAGACATTCTGGAAGAGAAAGGGCTTTTGTAGAGTCATGAGCATGGCTGTAGTAAGACCAGAGGGCCCCAGAAGTGAGGTGGCGAATGCTGCAATTTATAACTGATTCCAGTGTATGTTTTTCGGCCACACTTACTCCTGTCAGGCTCCCCTGTATGCTTAGTCTGTCACTCAATTAGCTAATGGTTTCTTTGGTCCCATTATGCATTGTAGGGCTCCTCTGGCTCAGGGTTTTTTTTTTTTTTTTTTTTTTAAAGAGAATAATTGGGCATTCTGTTCTCAGAGGTTTAATTGTTTTAATAGCCTTGACAATTAAAAAAATGTTTCCCACCTGTTATTAAGAAATTTGCAAACATGCGAGAATTGAAGGAGTAGTACAGTGAGCACCCAAATACTCTCCACCTACATCCAACTATTGTTAACATTTTGCCACATTTGTTTCATCTGTTTGTGTGAATGAGTGTGTGCTTTTATTTTTTTGTCCTGAACCATTTGAAGGTAAGTTGCAGATTTCATGACACTGCTCCTAAAATCTTCAGCCTATTCTCCTATAGAACTATTTAAGAATAAGTTACAAATATCATTCTAATTTACTCTTGCATCTCCCAAGAACAAGAACATTCCTATATAAAACCATAATACTATTATTGAACCTTAGAAAATTAACGGTAATTTCAAATGTCATCTAATATCGTGTCCATATGCAAATTTCTTCAATTGTCCCAAGAATATTTTGTTTTTCAAATCAAGGTTCAGTCAGAATGCACGCATAGCATTTGGTGGTCATGCCTCTTTAGTCTCTTTTAATCTAGAGCAATCTCCCTCCTGCCCCTTTATAAAATATATATTTGATGGCACTGACTTTTTGAAGAGTCCAGGACAGTTATCTTCTGGAATGTCCCAGCTTCTGGGTTTGCCTGATTGTTTCCTCATGGTGTCATGTAATTTGTTTCGTCTCTTATTTCATGTAAACTGGGAAGTAGGTTAAGAGATTTGACTGGATTCAGGTTACACGCTTTTGGCAAGAGGACTTTAAAAGGCTTCATACTGCATCATGCCTGGAAGCATGGGGTGACAGGCTGTCTCGTTTTTGGTGACACTAAATTTGATCACTTGGCTATGGTGGTGACAGCCAGAGGTCTCTGACTCTCTCTCTTTTTTGTAAATATAATAGTGAGAGTTATGTTCTCAAAAGTTAAAAAAAAAAAAAAAAGACAACCCCTTCCCCTGGCTCCTTTCGAAGGTAAAAGGTGCCTCATAGGGTTGTAAGGTAACTTCTGGGCCTATAAGTATGTAATGATTCTGCTGGAGATGACTAGTGGGTGAACTAGAAAGAAGAGCTGAGTTGGAGCCTTGAGATGAGACCATGGAGAGAAAGATTGGGGTTATGCCTCTAGCTTCTGTTAAAGAACCATTGCCAAGTGACTGTCACAGAGGTCATAATGAGCAGTCAGAGGCCTTGGGTTCCTCTTCCCTCCTGTTGAATATTATCACCCTTTTAGGAAGGAGAGACAAACATGCCCACATTCCATCTACAAAATGATAGCCATCTACAAAATGATCAGGAAAGGAATCAAGGAATCCTTCTAGAATGCTTATCCCAGCACATCTCTCATAGTGATGTACTGAATCCAAAAGGCTGGGCATCTCCAGGAAGTGTACTGGAGACAAGACGAGAAGACAGATCGTCCTTATGATGATTGTGTAGCTCAGGAAGTTCAAGAGAAGAGCCACTATAAAATGAACAAGAAGTTAGACCAAGAGAAATCAGGACTGTTCAGCCTAAGAACAGGAAGGCCAACAGAGAGATAATAAAAATGACAGCTTACTAGCAGCTTACTAGGTGCCATTTCATTCTTTGCAACTTTCCTCTGGAAAAGATACTGTTTTACTCCTGTTCTTCAGGTCAGGTAGGGAGACTGATGCTCAGGTTATTTGCTTAAAGGCACATAGCTACTAGTTTGTAGAACTGAGATTTGAACCCAGACTGATACTCACCACCTTTATTAACCTCTGCATTGTACTGTCTGCTTGGGACTTATACACTGGAACTTGGCATAATAGAGTAGGGAGATACTCTGCCTTTTGAAGGAACTAGTTTTCAAGTTTGTTGTTATTGTTAGGTGCCATCGAGTCGGTTCCGACCCATGTACAGTAGAACGAAGCACTGCCCGGTCCTGTGCCATCCTCATAATCATTGTTATGCTTGAGCCCATTGCTACAGCCACTGTGTCAGTCCATCTTGTTGAGGGTCTTCCTCTTTTTGCTGGCCCTCTACTTTACTAAGCATGATGTCCTTCTCCAAGGACTGATCCCTCCTGATAATATGTCCAAAGTATGTGAGACGTAGTCTCACCATCCTTGCTTCTAAGGCACATTCTGGTTGTACTTCTTCCAAGACAGACCTGTTCGTTTTTTTGGCAGTCCATGCTATATTCAATATTCTTTGCCAACACGACAATTCAAAGGCATCAATTCTTCTTCAGTCTTCCCCATTCATCATCCAGCTTTTGCATGCATGTGAGGCAATTGAAAACACCATGGCTTGGGTCAGGCATACCTTAGTCTTCAAGGTGACATCTTTGCTTTTCAACACTTTAAAGAGATCTTTTGCAACAGATTTGCCCAGTACAGTGCGTCTTTTGATTTCTTAACTGCTGCTTCCATGGTTGTTGATTGTGGACCCAAGTAAAATGAAATCCTTGACAACTTCAGTATTTTCTTTGTTTATCATGATGTTGCTTATTGGTCCAGTTGTGAGGATTTTTGTTTTCTTTATGTTGAGGTGTAATCCATACTGAAGGCTGTGGTCTTTGATCTTCATCAGTAAGTACTTCAACTCCTCTTCACTTTCAGCAAGCAAGGTTGTGTCATCTGCATATTGCAGGTTGTTAATGAGTCTTTCTCCAATCTCGATGCCCCGTTCTTCGTATAGTCCAGCTTCTCGTATTATTTGCTCAGCATACAGATTGAATAGGTATGGTGAAAGCATACAACCCTGACGCCCACCTTTCCTGACTTTAAACCATGCAGTATCCTATTGTTGTGTTTGAACGACTGCCTCTTGATCTATGTACAGGTTCCTCATGAGCCAGTTAAGTGTTCTGGAATTCCCATTCTTCACAATGTTATCCATAATTTGTTATGATCCACTCAGTCAAATGCCTTTGCATACTAAATGAAACACAGGTAGACATCTTTCTGGTATTCTCTGCTTTCAGCCAGGATCCATCTGACATCAGCAATGATATCCCTGGAACCAGGCAGTTTTCAAATTACAAGTGTTATTTTTATGGAAACATTTGTTAACTCAACACACCAGTCAGTGGAACTGTCTGAAAATAGCAACAGATTGAAGAAGGAGTTGAAGAGATCTGTTACAGGGAAGACAGATCTATCAGGGGAAGCAAGGGAAAGTAGAGATGCTTTGGAGAGCTTGAAAAACTGGAAAGTTAACTGATTTCTACCTTATTATAATAGATTCTTGAATTAGATTTGGGGAAGGTTTTTTAGGGGGAGGAGGTAGTCTCTAGACAAGAGCCCTGGTGGCTCAGTGGTTAAGCACTTGGCTGCTAACTGATAGGTTGGTAGTTCGAACCCACAGCCACTCATGGGAGAAAGATGTGGCAGTTGGCTTCCATGAAGATTGCAGCCTTGAAAACCCTATGGGGCAGTTCTGCTCTGTCCTATATGGTCGTTGTGTGTCGGAACTGAATCCACGGTGATGGGTTAGTCTCTGGAGAGTGCTCAGATTCACCTCTGTGCTTATGGTGACATTTATTTATATACACCCTGCCTTGTTCTAGAGAACAGATAAGATAGCTTATAATAATACAATAGCAACTAAGAGATAAAATTGAGTGGGTGCATTGGATTGATGCTGGGTGGGGAGGGAGGTTTGAGTGCATGGCCCTTTCCTGGTCTGGCTTTGTCCAGAGCTTGCTTGTAAGGTGTGGGGAGGAGTGGAGAGACTGCATACCCTTTGAGAATCCTCATAAATGCTGAAGCCCTTCCGTGTGGCCATGCTTGGTGGCAGGGGTTGGGGGTGTGCAACAGTTTCCAGCTGCCTGGGGTTTGGCGCATCTGCCTTGTGTCAGTCTTTTCCCTTTTTCTGTCGCAGTTAGCCAGCTCTTCTTCTTTTCCCATAGGTGTCTAAGGTCACCAGGGGGCTGGGGACTAAGGTTCATTCTCGCAGCAGCCACAGAACTGGGTCTTAAACCAGAGCCGTGAGACCGAGGGGCCTGATTTGCCTGTATTAAACTTCTATTGTTTTATTTTTTTAATTTCGAAGTGATGCATTTCTAAATTTAGAAAAGTCTTTAACATAGTTAAATAAAAGATAACGCCCTGTAATCCCTCACCTAGAAATGTCTCTTGTTGACATTTCCATAGGGTCTCGTGACTGGTTCTTTTCTTTTAAAACCCCCTCCCCGACTCTGTTCTTTGTATGGGTGGAGAGGATCTGCTGCTTGGAACTTCTTCTTCTGTACACCATCCATAGCCCTGCCTTTTCCTTAGAGCCCTACAAGTATAAACAAACAAATACATAATGTAGAAATGATCTAGCTAGCATAATAATATAAAATGTTTAGAAAAAAGAGCAGATCGTTTTGCAGTAGCCTAATGCAACAATGACTTCAGTTAGGCATGTTCCTTCCCAGTCTTTTTTCCTTGCCACAGACATATTTAAAGGTGGAGAAAAGGTTCCCAGAGAAGCCAGAATAGGTGAAATGGGAGTTTATAACATACAGAATCTGGTTTTTTTTTTTCCTTACTAAGGTTCCTTTTTTTTATTAAATTAATTTTTATTGTGGTTTAATATATGACAAAACATTAGCCATTTCAACCATTTTTATATGTACAATTCAGTGACATTAATTCACCATGTTTTACAACCATCACCATTATCTCTTTCCAGATTTTTTTCATCATTCTTAACAGAAATTCTTAACAGTACCCCTTAGGCAATAACTCTTCATTTCCCCCTGGCACCCACCCCTGGTAACCATGAATAAACTTTGGTCTCGATGCGTTTGTCTACTGTTGGTATTTCATATAAATGGGATCATATAATACTTGTTCTTTTGTGTCTGACTTATTTCACTCACGTATAGAATCTTAACTTGAGGTGCATTTGCTTTAGTCCATTCATGTTGCCTTTTGTGTCCAACAGTGGAGAACACGCAGCTGACCCTGAACCTGCAGACGGAGAACAAAGGCAGTGTTGTCTCAGGCGGAGAGCTGACAATTTTCCTGGACGGGCCGACTGTTGATCTGGGAAGTGTGCCTAATGGCAGTGCCGTGACAGACGGTGAGTGCCGCCCTGCTCCCCAGGGCTGTGCCGGGACGAGGTGTGGCAGGGCTGGGGATAGGCAGGTGTCGGGGGAGGGGGGAAGGGGCTGGGGAGGAGGTGCTGAGAGCTTGTTTCTCTACCAGGTATATCTTGGTTTGTGTCGCTTAGCCGGTCCTGGCCCATAGCTAGCCCTGACTCTTCTTTGCATCCTGGATCAAAATCATGACATGCTTTTTCAAGGACTGCCTTCTGATAGAGGACCAAAATAAATGTCATCTCCTTGAGAGTGCGTTCTTGTTTGGTTGGAAAGCAGAGAAAAACATCTTTTCATCCCACATGAACTTTGGAAAATAAAACTTCTTTATTAAATGTTACTTTAGCCCATTTTTCTTTTTCCCAATATAGTTAAATTCCTGGGAATTTTGAGGGTGTCTTTTATGGGATGGTATTGATTGGGAAAGGGAGCTATGTGTCTTTACAGTATAGCTACACACTAACAAATACATACAGAGGCAGGGACATTGAAGAGTGTCTCCCACTCTATCCTGAATGTTGGCAGTTTGTTTCTTTTGATCTAGTCTGAAATTAGTCACCTTTGGATCTAACAGGAAATTATTTCATGAAGTCTGAGGTCTGAAATGGGTTGTGTTTCTCCATAATTTTCTCATTAAATGTTTTGTTAAATATGATGTAACCATGGCACTTTCCCCAAACAGGCTTTCTGTAGCTTCAAGGGGATGAGGGTTGAGTGTTAACACAAGGGCAGTCGCAGTCAGGTTGACTCTCAGTGGTTGGATGGGGCTTGACTGCTGAGGAGAACCCCTCAACTGGAGTGAGTGAGACACTGTTGGGGTGCTCTTGGTCAGAGAAACACAGACATCTTTCACTCATTCAACGTACATACATATGCATACACATACACACGCACCCACACAAATAACTGAATACCTGATATGTGCTTGGGCCTGTGCCAGGTGCTAGCCAGATGGCAGCGGGCAAAATCCAAGTGGTCCCCACTCCCTGGAGTTTATAATCATCTACTCAGGGGGTAGGGAGAGACATCAAACAAGTTAACACACAAATAATTGTATAATTGTAATTGTGACAGAAGTTATAAAGGGAAAGTATGGGGTGGTATGAGACCCCTCTCTTTAAGGGGAATCTCATCTGAAGTGAGGGCATCGGGGAAGGTTTCTGTGAGAAACCTCCTCACAGAAGGCTCTCACACACTCAGGAACCTGAGTGTGAGGAGGTGTTTCAACAGATAAAGGGGTGGTGCAGTAAGAGGTAGCGGGGCCACATGTGCAAAGCCCTGAGGTGGGACAAGTGTGGTTTTGGCTGGGAACAGAGGCACCAGGGTGAATGGAGTATGGGGAGTAAGGAGGAGAGTGATGGGAGGTGAGGTCGGAGAGGCTGGTTGACTCGGATCACTCAGGGCATTGAAGGCCTTAATAAGGATTTTGAACCTTATCCCAAGAAGAGGGAAACTGTTGACAGGATTTAAGTAGCATGATCTGATTTAGCTTTTTAAAAATTTTCTGGTTGCAGTATGGAGAAATGCCCCCCGTTATTTGCCTCACTTTGCCTGCTTAACATCTGTTATTTATCTCACAGTTCATGAGGCTGAAGTTCACTTAATGTACAAGGCGCTGTGCTTTTAAGTGCCTTAGAGTTTCTTCTAAGTCTTGGAGAGCAGCAGCTATTTCCACGGCTTGAGCCCCACTCTTCAGTGGTACAGGTCAAGTCTTGAATGCCTGTCTCTGCTCCTTCTCATGTTAGTGGCTGCAGCTTGCTAGGCAGCCCATACCCATAGTAGTAGGTAACTTGAATAGGCAGAGTTGAGTTCTGTACATAACAAATGAATCTGAAACAAGGGTTGAGTTTTTCAATGTTTCTGTCTTACCTTGTGATTGATTCCCCCTTAGGGTCACAGCCACCTTCGAGAGAATCCAGTGGGACAGCTGTTCCTCCAGAGAACCGGCACCAGCCCCCCAGCACTAACTGCTTTGGTGGGAGATCCCGGTAAGACACTGCTTTGTTGATGAGATAGAGATGAGAAAGAAGCTTTGAGCTATTGAAAGCTGGGAAGTGGCACTAGGAAGTGGCGAGGAGCAGTTTATGTTAGAAAATCCTTGGAAATTTCCAGGGATCTTATAACTCTCTCAATATGTTAAGGAGGCCTAAAAGGGAGTACAAAGCTCAGGATTTCTGGAAAAGTCAGAGGATTAGGACTGGCTAAGTTGGTTATTTGGATAAAAGAAGCTGCTGAACAGAGAACTTGACTCTGCTTTTTTATACATCAGGTATAGTGGCCACAGTTGTCCTTCCAGGGTACACACAGAAACACTGAGAGCAATGGTTCTTTTTATGTGAAATTTTCTGTCTGTGCACTTCTATTCTGGGGGAGTCCATGGTCCCCTCTGGAGTGTTAGTTAAGAACTCCTGCACTAAGAGTCTGAGTTATATTGTACTTGTTATACATGTCACAAATGACTTAATTTTATTTACCAATATTCTCATCTTATACCTGTGTTAATGGTACAAACTCATTTCCACAGCAGCTGAGTTACCAGGCAGGAGAATAACTTTATTAGAGGGGTGGGGGAGGGGGTTGGGACCTGTGTTCATTGTTTATTACAATGTATAAAATCCTCAGACATCTTAAGGAAAGTTTAAGGAAAAGAATCATATTAATGCAGTTTGTAGATTTTATCTTCCTGAACAAATCCCAAGGAGTGGGGGAGAATGCTTTGAAAAATGGAATATGATTTCAGCCAGTACCTACAGCCTCTTGAAAGCTGTCTCTCAGGACGACCCTTGGTCTCTCTGGATTTGGTTTGTTTGAGGGTTTGTGATGTGGTGATGCCTGGCAGGCGCAGGTGCAATGAAAGAAGGGGGTTTGGATCTTTTGTTTTTAGAGCGTCATTAGCAGCAGATGCGCCATTTTCCTATTCTGTTTTCTCCAAGTCTCTGCAAAGGTATTACTTCACACCCTAAAGTCCAGTCGCATTTTTCTGTGACTCACTAGATGACTTACAAGATGGGATAAAATAGTTGGGTCTCACAGTGTAAGGATCGACAATATAATTGGCAAATCTTATGTCACCAGAGGAAGAATGAACCCATTGCCATTGAGGTGATTCCAATTCATAGTGACTCTATAGGACACAGTAGAACTTCCCCAGAAGGTTTCCAAGGCTGTGATCTTTACGGAAGCAGACTGCCACATCTTTCTCCCAAGGAGCGGCTGGTGGGTTCAAACTGCCAACTTTTTGGTTGGCAGCCGAGCGCTTTAACCACTGCGTCACCAGGGCTCCTTAGAGGAAGAATAGGTATTTAGAACTGGAGAAAACAGAATCTCCTCAATGGCAAATAGCTGGGGGGAGGAGCACTTCAGCATTTCACTCTCTGAGGATGATGCCTTCTGCTTAGCTTTGGCACTAATAAAAGCAGTCTTGGCTTTCTAGCTGATTTGGAAAGTTTGTATCAAACAAAACTGACATCACTTAATTTGAGTTTGGAAAGAAGAGTTCTGGTCTTAACAAGTTTAGAGTTACTTAAAGTCTTGACCTATTGCTTTCTGAATTTCTCTAGTTGATAGACCTTGAAATGCATGTATCCTGATAACCCTACTTTGTTGTAGTTTGTGGTGAGGACTGTTGACTGTAAAAACAGCAGCCAGACTTCAACATAAAATCGAATGCATTTTTGCCCTTAATACATGGTAGACGTTCAATGCTGGTTAATTATTGATGGGCAGAGTACTTTTCGGATAACTTAAGCTTTGTAGCAGTTCTCCTAGTCTGCCTTTCTACTGTGTGCGGCATTTTACCATGCCTGACCTGAGTTTTCACAGGCCTCTGTGACCTAAGTATTCTTCGTTCACATATAACCTGCTGCCACTCAGCAGGAAACACATTTGAAAATATCACCCAAAGGCAGTAGCGTCTGCATCCTTCCCCCCTTTGCTGTTGCATTTATCAAGGTCAGTGTGCACAAATACTACTGTAGGTGGTAGCAGGGTTGTTGTTAGGTACTGTCGAGTTGATTCTGACTCATAGCAACCCCCTGTGACAGAGTAGAACCGCCCCCCAGGGTTTTCTAGGCTGTAATCTTTACAGGAGCTGATCACCAGGTCTTTCCCCCAGGGAGCTACTGGGTGGGTTTGAACCACCAACATTTCAGTCTAGTGGATCAGAGTGTAAGACTTTGGGATCAAAAACATAGATCAAATCCTGGCCTGTTATTTATTTGCTGTGTGATATTGAGCAAGTCACTAAGCCTTTGGAGCCTTGATTTTTTTCAGATGTAAAATGGGTATGATATCACCTGTCTCACAGGATTATTTTAAGGATTAACAGAGATGAGATATGTTCATCTGAGGGCCTTGCATGGTGGGAGTGCACCTTAAAGGTGGTGGTGGTGGTGGTGGTGGTTTTTTTTTGTGCTTGTAGACTGTTGATTGCTCCCTCTGCCCCTCAGCTTGGGAAGTGAGACATCATCAGTGCGTTCTCATTAAGGATGGTAGCTGGGAGGGTGATGAATGGAATTTTCAGGATTTTAAGGACAACCCTCTGCTATCCTTGCTTTCTTGGGGCAGAGAGAATGATGATGGGCTTCTGCTTGCTGGCTCCCAGACTAAATATTTAGCTTTCACTGTCTGAAGGGCAGGTTTTTCCTGGACTTGGGTGCCATTCACTGTGATCAGACAAAGGTGCTCTGATGTGCTTGTGAAGGAGAAGACTGCAAAGTTGAAGCAGCCTTTTCCTCTCCTTTCCTCTGCTTTATAATTATAATCTATAGAGAGACTGGAATTGTGAAAGGGTTTTATCTTAGGAGTTCACCTGCCCTAGTTCATCCAGTAGAGACATTGCTAGCTAAGCAAGGGCTCAAAGCTCCATTTCTTAGTGCGATCCTTCCTATTCTTTCAGTATAATGAGGTGAAAACATCTCTAGTTGTTTTACCTGATCTGCCACATGGATGTCAGTATGGGTGACCACCAGCAATTCATGTGGCTTAAATGTGTTTGCAGACAGACTGCATGAGTATGTAGTCAGTGGGTCTGTTTGGATATAGAAAGAGTTAATATCATAAATTGTGGTATATACACTGAAATACCATCCGATAGTAAAAATGGGTGAATGATAGTTACATCAATGTGGTGGAATCTCAGAAACATCATGTCGAGCAAGGGAAGCAGATTATAGAAAAAATATACAGTATGATGCCATTTACATAAAATTAAAAAATGAAAAAGTAAACAGTATGTGTTTTTTATGGATACCTTGAGAGGTGGTAAAACTATTAAAAAAAAAAAGAAGGGGAAGATTAACCGTGAATTCAGGAGAATGATTGTCATTTGGGAGACGGAGAAAGGTATAATGAAAAAGGGCACACAGAAAGCTTCTAAGGTACTGGTGACGGTTATTTCTTAGACTGGTGGTAGGTCCATGAGTACTCATCTTATTATTATTCTTAAACTGAATATATTTTAAATAAATTCTTTTGTGTGGTGGTGGTGGTGGTTGTGGTGTTAGGTGCTGTTAAGTTGATTCAGACTCATAGCAACCCCACGTGGCAGAGTAGAACTGCCCCATAGGGTTTTCTCGGCTGTGATCTTTACAGAAGCAGATCACCAGGTCTTTCTCCCATGGAGCTGCACTGGGTGGGTTTGAACAGCCATCCTTTTGGTTAGCAGCAGAGTACTTACCCATTGCACCACCAGGGTTTCTTTCTTTTATGTACATGGTCTATTTTACAGTAAAAGATAAAGAAAGTCACCTACCAACCTAAGGAAACCAAGCTGTGATGGTATTGGGTTGGAGAGATTGTTTAGTATCGAGGCAGACAGATTTCAGAATTTAGGATTCCTCCAGACTCGATACTAACCACTCATTTTTCTTCTACCCAGTTTATATATATGGCAGTGTAGTCAGTGCTTCTAAATCAGTGTTCCAGGTTAGCCTTTTAGAGCTTTGCTCCTGGCACTTAAAAATCTCAGCCTAGGTGGTCGGTCCTTGACCTGAGAATCTAGTTTGGGGGTGGGGGAATGGATTCCAGATGAAAGCTTATCACATTTTCAGGAAGAGTCTCTGCCAGATAATGTATCAGAACAGCACTAGTCTTGGTAGCCTGAGAGGGCTATTCTAGCACTATCTGGTATCTGATTGCAGTGGGGACAATGCCTTTGAATAGTCAGGATTAGTATGCCATCCTGCCGGTGTACTACGCCATTGTTCCTTATTCTGGTGTAATAGTAGAGTACCCGGTATATTGTGATGCCTTCTGGGAGAGTGTGTGCTAGTTGGCACAGGGAGTACCTGCCACGCCCTTTAATAATTCCTCAGTGTTGATTTTATTTTGCTGGAATGAGGGCTGGCTTTGGGACCCTTGCCTTAGTCAATTCAGGCAACATAGTTTGAAGACCTAATGTGTGCCTGGTATTGTGCACACACTGCACGGGGTGGGCCAGAAACTTGGCCTCTACTCTCCACAGTGAGTTCTCCATCTCTGTGATACAAGACATATTTATGAAACAGGCAAATAAAACTATAGTGCTGTGGAGAGGGGCAGACTGAGCAGAGAGTGGGACGGGTTTGCAGAGGCATTGTTTGTTGTCCAACGGTTCAGTGCAGTATCTTAGCTCTGAGAGCTAAGGAGACCCACTGTGGTGTATGTGAAGGGAAGGAGACCAGCAGAGGGATCCAAGCCAGTTCTGGCAGTTCTCTTCAGAGTTACTGTTGGATTAGGAATGGTTGTGAAATTCCAGACTGAAGAGTGGAAAGCCAAAGTGTCTGAGTTCCATTGTGGTTTGCTGGATTCTTAGTCACCTGTGATTTTTTTTTTTTTTTCCTCCCTGGCAATTCTATGAAATCAGGGAGTTAAGATAAAGTCAAGTAATGGGTGAAACCCATACTACTGTTTGTGAGCATTGCTGCCCTTCCAAGCACAGCTTTAAGATTTCTTCTGATTTGAATAACTGGCTCTTCAGTCTACAATCTGTGTAGATTTTCTATAGTCGTACCTGGAAATGGAACAAAACAGTGAAAGAATGCATTTAATTTACTGTTTAGGTTCATAAAGGTTTTCATTAATAAGGGATCTTGGTTAAGAAGCTGTGATAAAAGGGCTTAATTTCTTTCCCTTAATCATACATATATGTATGTAATTTATTTTGTATATGAGTATACATGAATGTGGAAACCCTGGTGGTGTAGTGGTTAAGAGCTATGGCTGCTAACCAAAAGATCGGCAGTTCGAATCCACCAGGCACTTCTTGGAAACCCTATGGGACAGTTCTACTTTGTCCTATAGGGTCGCTATGAGTCGGAATCGACTCGACAGCAACCGGTTTTGGTTTTGGTATGTGAATGTGCATGAATGCATGTTTAGGGAAAAAGGCTAGCGGCCTTGCATTTGCCTATGTCTCTCATCGTATGTCAGTATTAACCAGAGTTGGTCAGAATATGCGTTTTAACAAGCTTCCCCCAGTGATTCTTTTACATGTAAAAGTTTCAGAACTGTTATGATAGAGTTTTTATTCTCCTTCCTTTATGCCTTTCTTTTTCATCCTGCTTTGATGAGGCTATATCATGTTTATTGACTCCCTTGCCTTGGCATTAATGACCTCTGAAGATTTAAAAGCTATAATCTCGGAGACTTACAAAGCCCCAAGGTCTCTGGTGAGCCCTAAATAGCTCATCAGCTGTGTCTGCAGACAGCCTATCCCAGAAAGGAAAGAAAAATAAATGAAACCGGGTGTGAGTCTGCTGGGAACACTTCAGAAAGTCCTGGGAGGGCCAAGGGAGAATTGGGAAGCAAAGCTAACAGGGAAAGAGAGAGAGACGGGAGCTGGGCCTTCGGGCAGTGGGCCATTCTCTCAGTCATTATTGGCCACTGTCACCCTCCTTCAACTAAGGTGACTAAAAGCTACTTGATTTGGATCTGCAGTTATTTGGAGATGTCACCCTGTCAGCATGAAACTGAATTTAACACGTTGACAGTTTCCATACAGGCCTCCTACCCAGCAGCTTTTACTTAAAACATGGTTATAGCCTCATTACTGTTGCTAGGGAAAAGAGAGGAATAAGAAAAAGGAATAATTATACTTCATTTATTCATTCCTTGATAACTAAGACACAGTCCCTGCTTGCAAGGAGCTTGCAGGGCTCTGTTCTGAGCAGTCGGTGTATATGGAATAGGATTGTGCAGGGCGATGGATTGCTTTTATACGGCCTTTCTAGCCATGGTCTTGTAACTCCCGCCAAGTGATTAGGTGGAACTATGCAAATAAGGTGCTTGTGGCCCACCAAGGAGATTGGACAGCTTTCTAATAATGCTAATAAGGTGCCTGGCACCCTTGCGGGGTTGGGACCATGCAAATAATGTGTATGGATCCCTAATGAGGGGATTGGTCAGTTTTGCCATCCCGCTAGGCTTATAATGGGCCATCACAGAGGTGGTAAGGGAGGACCTCACTACCACCAAGAGGAAGAGATGTGAGTGGAGCGTGTCCTTTGGAACCGTGGTCCCTGCACTGAGAACCTCCTAGTCACAGGGGACAGAGAGAGAGAGAGCTGTAACACTGGAGATGGCGCAAGACGGCAAGAAGCAGCAGCAGAGAAACGTCGGCATCAAAACCAGGAGACCATTCAGAACCAGGAGACTGGTGCAAGATGGCACTGTAGGCTTCCTGGCCCATGAAGCAAGGTGGTTCCAATGGGTATGCTGACCCACAGAACGAGAGAGCTGAGTGCCTTTGGGCAGGAGGCTTCCTGGCAGAGTGGGGTACCTGGGGGCACTTGTCAGTGGAGCTAGGCTTGCCAACCTACAGAGTGGAGCGAGAAAGCTGAGTGCCTTTAGGCCGAGGCTTACTGGTGGAGTGGGGTGCCTCCAGCCACTTACTGGCAGAGCTAAAGAGCTTGGTAACACTAGCCCAAGCAGGGCAGAGGCCCGGCAGAGGGGCCAAGGGCCAGAGGGAGGCCTCCTGCGCGCACTACTGAGAAGAGGCTGTCTGGATTGAAGAACTGTATCCTGAGTCATTCCTGATCCTGAATTGTAACCTGTTAACTTCCCTAATAAACCCTGTAACTGTGAGTATGGTCTGTGAGTTCTGTGTGCCATTGCAACGAATTATTGAACCCAGCAGAGAAGTAGAGACTGCTATGGGAGGGATGGCTGGTGTCAGAATTGGTAAAATGTTTGGAGGGTGGAGGTATGTCTGACCTCCACCTCCTGGCAATCAGCCTTAGGCTGTTGATGCTGGTAATGATTCTCCTCCCCCATTGTGAAGTTAGAGGAAGAGATCTGACTCCCCTGCCACACCAGTTTTACACACTGAAACTGTGGACAAGGGCCCCAGTGCATTCTCAAAGCCAGATATTGAAAGCAATCATGAAGGTTAATTACACATTAATTTATACATTGATTATAATTATATATTATTATACTTCCTTTTATTCAGATCTATTGATTTCACAAGTATTTATTTAGCATTTCTTTTGTATATGCCTAGAGAGATGCGGTACATGCTAGAAAGCTGGTTAGAAACTTTTCGTGAACTAGGAGGAAGGTAAATATCTACAGTTGAAGGTGATACTTATTCCACAAACATTGAATGCTAGTCTCTGAGCCAGGTCTTGGTGATAAAAATGAAAATTCATGGTCCCTGACATCAAGGCATCTAGTAGGAGACAGATATGCAGTGACATTTACAGGTTAATATGTTGAACCCCATAGTGGTGGTAAGTACAAGTGCAAGAGGAGCATAGTGAAAAGTTTGCCTAAATCTACCTGGGGGAACTAGCGTATTTGAGCTGTATCTTGAAGGAGTTTGCCAGACAAATGAAATGGGGTTAAAGAAGGTTATTCCAGGCAGAGAGAACAGCATGGGCAAAGGCAAGGGAGAATGAGAGAATTTAGCATATTTGAGGAAATATAAGTCATTTGGTAATGCTGATGTTTATTAGAGATGATAAGTGTAGCAAACTATGGTTCACAAGCCAAATCTGGCCTGCTACCTGTTTTTATAAATAATGTTTTATTTGAATACAGCCATGCTCATTCATATATATTTTGTCTATGGCTGTTTTCATGCTACAATGGCAGACTTAAGTAGTTATGATACAGACCATGTGGCCTACAAAGTCTAAAATATTTATTATCTGGCCCTTTATAGAAAAAGTTTGTCAACCCCTGCTCTAGGAGATAGTAAGAAGTTAAGGCCATTTCACAAAGGGCCTTTTATGCCTTACTAAGGACTTTATATTTTATTCTTTGTAGATAGGGAACCACTGGATTTTGAGCAAGGGCATGATGTGCTATTTCTGTGATAAACTATTCTAGAAAGCAGTCTGGTAGATGAATTTGAAGCTCTATCAGAAACAAGAACCACTCTAAGTATTTCAAGTAGAAGAGGATTTAATACAGGGAATTATGTGCTTATAAAAATCATTGCATGGTTAGGGTCACATAACAATGCATGTATAAATTTTTGTATGGGAGACTAACTTGAAATATAAACTTCATCTAAACTACAACAATTAAAAAAAAAAAGAAAACAACAACAAAAAAATCATCGCATGGGCTGGAGAAACAGAAGTGAGGGGCCACCCCTGGATCCTTGGTTTCAGGGTCAAAGCCCTGCAGCTGCAATCCAGATGTCAGGAAACTGCTGCTGCCCTTACATCACAAAGCTAGTGTATAGGCAGTGAAGCATGAGGTCTACAGGAGCCCCCACAAGTCACCAGCACCACAGGAGCAGTGGTTTCTGCCTTCCCACTGCTTTCCAAATCTCCTGCAAGAGCTTCTCATTGGCTAAACCTAAATCATAACCAAAATCTAGGTGTAAGGGAGTCTGGGAGTCTTCTAGCCCCTGCAGTGACAGCGCAGAAGAAGGGAGGGATTATGTAAAATAGAAGAGAGTGGGAATATCTGACACAATGGGGTTTGAGACTAGAATCAGGAGACCAATAAGAGGACTATTGTAGTAACTACTGAGGTAGGAATTAATGACTAGCCTTGGCCAGTGGCAGAATAGAGAGAAGACAGGAGAAATATCTAGGAGTTGTAATTATTGGGCAGGACTGAGTGACTGACTAGACAGGGTAAAGGATAGGGAGAAATAAAGGTGACTCCCAGGCTTCATGGTGTCATTCATGGAAATAAGAAATGCAAGAAGTAGAGGAGCTTATGAAGCTGTCACATCCCCTCTGATGGCTAGAATTCGTGTTTAGCAGACACTATGGAACATGTGGTTCTGGGGCAGTCATTTCTCTGAAAGCATATCTATAGGACGAGGAATGGATACCAAACTTAAGAGATACAGAGCAAAACATTATATTCCTGACAATGAACACTGGGGGACAATATAAGGGTTATCACAATTAAGGGCACAGGAGTGGTATTTCTTCTTCTCAATACTAGAAAATTGTAATTGAAAGGGAAAGGTATTAGAGAGAAGCAATAAAATGATTATGGGTTTTGGAGAAATGATTTTTTACTCATGAGAGCTTGGACAGCATGGGTACGTGAAGACCAGAACAGAACTGATGTGGATGGCAAGGAAAAAGAATTGCTTAAGCCATCATGTTTGTGGCTGTGGTTTGGTGCAATGAGCTTAGACTTTTCTTTTAGGATTCTGTTGAACCTGAATGGCCCCTGTTGAAAGCGCCAAAGTCTGTGGGGGTGGTGATTTGGGGTTTGGTTTAGTGACTGTCTTTATGATGGCATATTCAACAGCCTAAGTAGAATGACTTAAAAAATTCTGTATTTAGATTTTTCATTTTACGTTAGATAAAAATAGCCTCAGAACTAAAATATAGGATTTACATTACTTTAGGCTTCATGTGTCACTGGATTTCATGAAGCTTTATTCACCCTTAATTTATTGAAAGTATAGTGAAGGTGCTGATCTCAATACACTTTGGGTCGCTCATCTTTATTTCCTATTTATTTATTAGTTCACTTCAATCTAGCTTCTGACCCTGCCAGTTAGCCTAAATTACAGCCACAAAGGTCCATCTAACCTATCTCAGGGTTTAACATTGTGGACAATCCTTTCTGGAAACAATCTGTGCCTTGGCTTCTATAATAATACAGAATCCCAAAGTAATCTTCTTTTCTGGTTTTTTGGTCTTTATTATTTTTAAAAAAATCAAATTTAATTCATGCAAAATATATCTGAATGTATGGCATAAGAGCAATTTGCAGTATTAAATAGGGCAATCTAGAGAGGTGTCGTTGAGAAGGTAACCTTTAAACAAGGAGTTGCAGAAGGTGAGGATATCTGGGAAAAGAATGTCAGGGCCAAGAAATGGCTGTTGCAGAGGCCTAAGGTGGGAGTGTACATTTTGAGTTTAAAGGAGGCTAGTCTGGCTGAAGTGGAGTGATGGGATAATAGGAGGAGATAACAGCAGTAATGGGTGGGACCAGATCCTATCTATGAATTTCTGCTCTATGTAGTTCAAGGTTATTTTTTTGGGTACACAATACAAATTTTAAACTGTTATGTTTTACTGGTAAATTGAACTTTTTATCCTTTTTTTCTTAAAATTCATTTGATCTGAGCAATAAAAAGGAGCAAACTACCAATAACATGGATGAATCTCAGAAGCATCATGCTAAGTGGGAAAATCCAATTAGCAATTGCTGGGGGTTAGGGGGAAGGATTGATTGCAAAGGGGCACAAGGAAGGTTTTTGGGGGTGATAAAAATGGTCTTGTCTTGACTGTGGTGGTGGTAACAACCATAGACATTTGCAGATACTCATCAAACTTTACCTTAAAAAGGGTGAATTTTCGGTCATAAAGTTTCTAGGTAGTAGAGCTAGAGGATTAAAAAAAAAAAGGGTGTGTGTATGAATTTTACTATATGTAAATTATACCTTAATTTTAAAAACTACTAAAATTCTCTTTGGGTTGATACTAACATAGCTACCTCAGCTTCTTTTATTTGTATTTGCTTGGCATATTTTACCCATCCATTTAGTTTCACCCTTTTTTGTCTTTATACTTTAGGTGGTCCCTCTTGTAATAGCATTTAACTGAAAAACGAAACAAAAAACCTAATATAACAACTATCTTTAAACTGCCACCATTAGTCCATTTATGTTTCTTGTGATTCTTGATATCTTTGGAGTTGTTTTCATCCTCTTGCCTTTTAATTTCTATCTGTCCTGTCTTTTTTTTTTGCTTCCCATCTCTAGACTTAACTTTCCACTTTAGGTGTTTCGCCTGCCTTTCTTTGTCTTGATTGTGTTGAAGGTATCTTGGTCCAGTGATTAGCTGAAATTCTGTATCCAGTGGTGTGAAGAGAAAAAGAACTTACTCACTGGCTGCCTGTCTGAGATTTTCTGTTTGGCTTTACGCTGAGTTTAATAACACGTCTATGTACTGGGTATATTTGGTGTGCTTAGAAATTACCTGTGAAGGTACACTTTTTAATGACAAAATGGGGATTAGTAAAAACCTAGAGTAAGATACGGCGCAAATAATTGTTGTCATTTTGTGGAGGAGAAGGGACGATTAGCACCAGCTTGATGTTCTTCTTTTCCCTTAAGATTTCACCTTAAAAATTTTTCTTTCAAAGGAGGTTAAGCAAAAAGTTTTATTTTAAATTGAATCATCACATTTTGCCTTCTACTTAGGGAAAAATAATGCAGTAGGGACTCCTGAGCAGTTCTTCCTCTTCCATCTTTATTGTTTTGGGTGGTAGTATAGGGGTCTTGGTGCTGAAGTTCTCTGCTAAACACCACGTCAAGGGCCACGTGTGCCTTATTCATCTTTGTATCCTTTGCAGGATCTAGTAGAGTGCTTTGCTGCACGTAGCAGCAGCTTAATAAATATTTACTGAGTTGAAAAAGAGACTTGTGTTCCTGCTTCTCATTTGCCAGAACTTCAGGGTGGGTCTTGCTACTAGTTTACATTCCTTGGCACCCCAACTCCTGAGATGTGATGGTTCCTGTGATCCCAGAGGCACAGGCATAGGGGAGACTGCTATCAGTACTGCCTTGTGCTTTCTAAGGCATAGCCTAACTGCCAGGAGCTTGGTGGGTTCCCACTCCCTCTCTCAGTCCCTCCTGTTTTCATCTGGTTTTTCTTTACGATTGATACTTCCATATTGAAACCTTTTCAAATTTGCAACTTTCAAGGTTAACATTGGATTCAGTTTCGAAAAAGAATGTGTAAAGTTGATGTACCTTAACTATACTTTCTCACCCACCAAGAACAGTAATATCTGACTTATATATGTTGTTGTTGTTAGGTGCCGTAGAGTTGGTTCTGATTCATAGCAACCCTGTGTACAACAGAATGAAACACTGCCCAGTCCTGCAGCATCCTCACAATTGTTACTGTGTTTGAGCCCATTGTTGCAGCCACTGTGTCAATCCATCTTGTTGAGGGTCTTCCTCTTTTTCGCTGACCCTCTACTTTACCAAGCATGATGTCCTT
>NW_004444052.1:7561630-7607771 GCF_000243295.1 Trichechus manatus latirostris
CAATCCATCTTGTTGAGGGTCTTCCTCTTTTTCGCTGACCCTCTACTTTACCAAGCATGATGTCCTTCTCCAGGGACTGGTCCCTCCTCATAACATGTCCGAAGTATGTGAGATGAAGTCTCGCCATCCTCACTTCCAAGGAACATTCTGGCTGTACTTCTTCCAAGGCAGATTTGTTTGTTCTTCTGGCAGTCCATGGGGTATTCAGTATTCTTTGCCAACACCATAATTCAAAGGCGTCAATTCTTCTTTGGCCTTCCTTATTCATTGTCCAGCTTTCATATTCATGTGAGGCAATTGAAAATACTGTGGCTTGGGTCAGGTGCACTTTAGTCCTCAAAGTGACATCTTTGCTTTTTAACACTTTAAAAATGTCTTTTGCAACAGATTTGCCCAATGCAATGTGTCTTTTGATTTCTTGATGGCTGCTTCCATGGGCATTGATTGTGGACCCAGGTAAAATGAAATCCTTCACAAGTTCAATCTTTTCTCCGTTTATCATAATGTTGCTTATTGGCCCAGTTGTGAGGATTTTTGTTTTCTTTATGTTGAGGTGTAATCCATACTGAAGGCTGTGGTCTTTGATCTTCATCGGTAAGTGCTTCAAGTCCTCTTGGCTTTCTGCAAACAAGGTTATGTCATCTGCATATTTCAGGCTGTTAATGAGCCTTCCTCCAATCCTGATGCCCTGTTTTTCTTCATATAGTCCAGCTTCTCGGATTGTTTGCTCGGCATGCAGATTGAATAAGTATGGGGAAAGGATACAACCCTGACGCACACTTTTCCTGATTATAAACTACTCAATATCCCCATGTTCTGTTTGAATGACTGCTTCTTGGTCTATATACAAGTTCTGCATGAACACAATTAAGTGTTCTGGAATTCCCGTTTATTATATATTTCTTCAAATTCCCAAGTGATTGTTGAATCTTAGAAATGTGTGTCTCATAAAGGACATTAGGATGACTGAATGCTGTCCTTTTGAGATGGGCGCTGGATTCCATAGAGAGATAACATAACTGTATAAGGCCTCTGACAGTGAGTTAGGGTGATCAGCAAGAATTTGGACTGAAAGTATTACCTAGCCATATATCTGAAGGTTAGTATCTTCTGTGGAAATATTTACATTTATCTGTATCGAGAGAGTGTATTAGTTTTGTATTACTGCCTAACAAATTACCACAAAATTAGCTGCTTAAAACAACCCCATTTATTAGCTCACAGTACTGTAGGTCAGAAGTGCAACATAGTGTGGCTGGATTCTCTTTTTAGGGCCTCACAAGACCGAATCAGGGTGTTGACAGGGCTGCATTCTTATGTGGAGACTCTAGGAAATAATTCGCTTCAAAGCTCACTCAGGTTGTTGGCCGAAATCAGTTACTCAGTTACTTGTGGTTGTAGGACTGAGGTACTTGTTTCTTTGTTGGCTAACAAGCAGGGGCCTCTCTCAGCTTCTTAAGGCCACCCATATTCCTTCTCCCATGGCCTCTGCCATCTTCAAGCCAGCAGTGGTGCCTCAGATATCCCCTGTGCTTTGAATCTCTTTTGTACTTTGAATTTCTCTGACTTCCTCTTCTACCACTGACTGGAGAAAGCACTCTGCTTTTAGGGCATCATCTAAGCAGATCAGATTCACCTGGATAATCCCCCTTTCTTAAGGCCAACAAAACGTAATCATGGGAGTGATATAATATTCACAGGCTTTGGAGGTTTTGTAGGGCATGTTTAGGGCGATCACTTTAGAAAGTCTGCCTACTACAGAGATTATTTGTCTTGATTTCCATGTTTGTTTTCCTTGTCTTTACCTGTTGGCATGTGCTGAAAAGTATAGCTAGCACAAAACCGTGCCAAATAAAATTTGGTTGTGTTTGGAGATTGTCTTGCGATTTTAGTATGTGTGTGGACAGGAACTGAGTCTTATGCATTGATTTTTTTTCTATGCCCTGATACTAGAGAATGATGTCAGATGAAGTTTAGGACTAGCCTTTCCGGAAGATAGTAGATCTGACACTGTCCAATACCTGGAAGATCATGGCGTCCATTCTTTAAAGGGATGATGGGGAGGTCATAAGTGAGTGGATGGGAAAGAACTGCTAGAGACTGCAAGCTCAAGAGTGCTTTTGAACTTGAAGGCTTCTTTTAGTCATTCAACAAATATTTCTTGAATGCCTACTGTGGGTCAGGCACTATGTTAAATGCTGGGTATACAACAGTAAACAAAATAGACATGGTCCTTGCCTTCATGGACTGTATCAGAGACAGATATTAAACAGACACACAAACAAATATGCAAGTACAAATAGAAGTGCCATAAAGAGGAAGATTAGGATGCCATGAGAGAATGGAGAACTTACTGTAGCCTGGGAGGTGCAGGACATTTGGACCAGAATCTGGATTAGGATGCAGCAGGGTGAACAATCCAGGGAAGAGAATGCCAGGCAAGAGGAACAGCAACGGCTCTGAATTTGCCTTAGTAGGAGTTTAGGGGGATGTTTTGAGGAATGCCTATTGAAATACTCTTTTTAGAGATTACCTCATTCCTGCTGAATTCCTGCCTTTGTGATTTATCATGTCAGAACACTTAGAAATAATACTTTAACATACTGTAGCCCCCAATACCTTCAGTGTTCCATATAGTCCTTTGGATCTAGGTGTTGTAGCATAGTGAGGCTATGGGTTGGGCCAGGTTCTAACCAAGATATGATACCAGTAGGAAGAAGCTAAAGACGCTGTTCTGGCCTACCTGTCCAGGTAGTCCTTCTGCTTTTCAGGGTCAGTCCCATGAGATTCCCGCCATACGGTAGTAGAAGTTGATGGCCCACGATACTTGTCTCTTAGGCTGTGAGAGCATCATAATGCCCTTGTACTTCAGGTTCAGATGATCTCTGGTCATAGGTTAAATTTGTTCAGGGAGTCTCAAGTCATCAACTGCTGCACTAAGCAGATGGTGGAATTCGACAATAAATGTTTTCCCCTTGAACTTTAGCTCTCTTTCAAGTTTGGGAGGAATTAGATTAGATGAGTCACAATGTGTTGTACATTCTTGCTTCGGATGAGTATTTTAGTCGAATAAAGGTGCTCCCATTGAGAGGATTGCTCTGTACTCCAGGTTGAGCAAAAATAGTAAATCCCTTTGTCTTTCTGTAATTTAGAATGGACTTGACAGTGGTTTTATTTTTTACCTTCTCTGTCATTTGTGAGGGTGACAGCTTAGAGGTAGGGTGTGGAATGGAGCCATAAATTATGCTTGGAATGGCTAGAATGGTCCCATTTTAACTCTAATTGCGCCTTTTTCTTTTCTCCTTTCCTTTTTTACACCTCCCTTCCCCATTTTTTTTTTTTTCCTCCCTAACCTGCATTTGAGTAAGGAGGAAGAATTGAGGAGGTATTGATGGGAATAGGTTTATTCATTGATGATTCTCTGAATGGTGGAAACCGATTCTTTCCCATCATTGCTTCTATTTTTTTTCTATCCCTCTATTTTAAGCAGCTGTTTCTTGCTGGTTCTGTCTTGCTGGAAGCCAGCCCAGCCCCACTCAGTTTTGTTTCCATGCTGCTATTAAAGGACAATGCCCAGTTAAGAGTGCTTGGAGGTAGGACAATGTGGCAGGGTTGAGAACAGCAGCCCTCTTGGTTCTAGTAACCCTAGGCAAATATTGATTCCTTGAATTAGGATATGAGAAAACTTTTAAATTTATTAGGTAATTTTAGCTTCTGCCCTTGATTTATTTAAAATGGAAGGAAACCAATTATCAGTTGTTATACCTCGAATCTTCCCTTTTGCTGAGCTTAAATCAAACAACCTCCCTTTCATATTCTGGGCCTCTTTTACCAAGATAGAAAAATATGCTTGGCACCTGATATCCAGCCAGCCAGGAATTCTTGACATTTGGGAGAGATGTGTCCCTAGGCTTTCAAGAATCTACACATTGATAGCAGAAATGTTTGCAAGGTGCTGAATTATGCCTAAATCACATTCCTGTCAAGGTTCTTGGTTTTTGTTTTGAGCATATCCTTACATACAAGTTACCTGCCTTTTAAAACTTTTGCTTACTTTTATTTTTTCTCAGTTGAACTGTTTTTGCAGTGACTGGAGTACACAAATTGCTTTTTTTATTATTGAGCTAGTTTATTGAGGTATAATTTACATGTAGAAAATTCATCTTTGTAGTGTCCAGTTCTGTGAGTTTTGACAGATGCATGCGGCCTGGTAACCACTACCGCAGTCATTGCCTCTTTGTGGTCAACCCCTCCTCCCACTCCCAATCGCTGGCAAACACTGCTCTGTTTTCTTTCCTTATAGTTTTGCCACTTCCTGAATGTCATAAAAATGCAATGATATTTTTATAACATGCACTTAGCACAATGCATTTGAGATTCATTTATATGGTTGCATGTATCAATATTTCATTCCTTTACTTGCTGAGTGCTATTTCGCTGTATGAAATGGAGTAGTATGTTTGCCTGTTCATTCACCAGTTGAAGGACATTTGGGTTGTTTACAAGTTTTGGTGATTATGAATACAATTGCTGTAAACATTTGCATCCAGGTTTTTGCAGAAACCTATGTTTTCATTTCTCTTGGGTAAATATCTAGGAATGAGATTGCTGGTTTGTATGGTAAGTGTATGTTTAACTTTGTAAGAAACAGCCCAGCTGTTTTCCAAAGGGGCTGTACCGTTTTGCATTCCTTCCAGGAATGTATGAGAGCTCCAGTTGCTTCACATCCGCCCCAGCGCTTGTCAGTTTTGTTTTGTTTTCTTTTTACTTTGTCCATTCTGATAGATGTATAATAGTATCACATTGTGGTTTTAATTTACATTTTTCTAGTGACCAGTGATATTGAGTATCTTTCCATGTGCTTATTTTCCATCTGTAGATCTTCTTTGGTGAAATAACTGTTGAAATCTTTTGACTATTTTTTACATTGGGTTGTATGTAGTTTTCTTACTATTAAAACTTGAGTGTTCTTTATATATTCTGGATACATGTCCTTTACCAGATGGGTATTTTGCAAATATTTTTTTCCCCAGATCTGTAGATTGCCTTTTTACTTTCTTGACAGTTTCTTTGGAAGAACAGAAAATTTAAATGTTCTGTTGAAGATGCTTTTTAAAATTAATTTCCACATAATGTGTATGATCGACTTATCAATCTCAAATTTTGAACCACCAACTGATTTTGAATTCCACTTTTTAATTTAGCAAAAATTTGGTCTTCTGATTTGAGAGCCATCCCTTTTTTAGATTTTTTATTTTTATTTTTATTTTTTTGCATTTATATAACCAGTGCTAGAGTTGGCATCCTTTTTTAAACCAAAGAAACAAAGTTGTGTTTTATTTTTAATTACTCCACATAAACTATTGTGTATGTGACAGTAGTCAACAAAATTGCTCTGGGGTGGCAATGCCAAGTAGTCAGCTAGGTCCACTCACTATCCAAGGGACCTCCACACACAGCATTGTAGGATGTGATGTAAATTTGTGACTGAACAAAATCAAAAATCACTGCATTTCCACTGAAATGTATGCTCCTTGAGAGTTAGGGACTTTTTCTGCTATGTCGCCAGCCGTAGAACAGGGCTAGCCCTCAGGAAATGATTGCTGACAAAAATTCATAATTTGCCTTCTTGAAGGGTAAGGCATGTAAGCTCTGGTTCTCAGGGTACCGCTGAGAATGTCAAAGTCTTAAATGCCAGGCAACGGCCAAGAGCCCTCCCCTAGGGACCTCATCAACATCAGAACCACTTTCGGGAACTTGGAGAGAAATCCCAGGGCCCTGCTTTGTTTGACTTTGCAGAGGGAGGCCTCAGTCTCTTGAGGAGGTAACTGAGGTAAGGATACACCAGCATTCTCAGAGAGGCATGCTGTAGAGTTGAATTTCTGTAACTAGGTGCCTTGATATCATTTGTCTAGTTTGATCTGACTGGCATTGCCCTCTTATGACTGGTTCAGAGGCTGCATGACTACCCCCACCTCCAAAACGGTGGCGGGCTTAGGCCAAGGTTGAAGTCATTGGCAGAGCAGAAGCCAGGCTGTTTGTGGCAGAGCCCAGCTCATCTCCACCCCATTGCCCCACATTTGTCCTGATACTATTTTGGCCTATGGTGTGTGGTTTCAGCTTGTGGGCCAGCTTTTAATCATGACACGATCCCATCTTTTAAGGGCTAAGTGAGTTCTCCAAGAGAGGAAACTGCTGAAGAGGTTTTCCTCAATTGTTGAGGCATTCTCTTCCTTCTAAGTGTCTTATTTTAAAGGTAATACTAGAGTAAAAAACTGGAAACTCCAGATTTAGGGCAAGGGAAGAATCTGGGGAAAGGGTGGTGGTGGGGGATTGTGAGGATGGCAGTTGGTCCCAGGCGGGCAGGCAGCAATTCACACAAAGTGGTCCCAGCTGCCCCTGGTTTACAGGCTAATCCCGGCTCTGCTCCAGCCTGTCATTCAGGGTAAGCTGCTATCATTAGTGGTTAAACATTTCTGAAAGTATTCTGTCAACTCTGACCACATGCCCTTTCAGGGAAGGGTGGGAGGAGCCAGTGAGCCAGAAGAGTAATGGGACCCACCCTGTTGTCATGCCCAGCTGCTCTGCAGAGGGACAAGGAGCCCGGGTGACTGGAAGTAATCATGGACTTGTCAGAGCCCATGTGTGACACAGGATTGATGTTGCATTTTCTGTGCTGCCCACGTGGCCTGCTACTCCTGGAGGGATACAGCCCTCTGTTGCGGGCCATGAGCACGAAATCAGAGAGGCTCTTTTTTGTCCTTTTAAGGGGATTCTTGGCTGAAATGAACCTTCTGTTAACCACTTTTATCTCTGTCAAGCTCTCTGCCCTCAACACTGTACACACATTCACCAGTTGCTCAAGACTGTCTTTCCCTTTGGAACTGGTTTGTGCTCATTCTGCTTTCAATGAGGAGTTGTGGTAAAGTGCTTAATACTAACATTTCTTCCCACGAAGTGGGAACTTTGAAATATTTCTCTTTGACTGAGGTGTGGCTGACGGCGTTGATTTATGAAATTAGCTCAGGGAAAAATAAGATGGAAAAAAGAGAGTCCAGATTAAATCTTTATTTCCATAGTTCAGCTGTACCCTCTATCCACTTTCAGCTGCCACGCAGTCTGTAAGTATGAAGTGTTTCAGGATTCTCTAGGTATCGTCTTTTTCTTTTTAGTTTTGGCTCAAGAAACACCAGTCTTTTTTTTTTTTTTTTTAATTATGTGTTTTTTTTCCCCAACCCAAAAGTATGTAAGCTCACTGAAGAAAACTAGAAAAATCTAGAAAAGCACAAGAGTAAAAGTTAAAAGCTTCCATATTTTCATTATCCGAAGATAATCCCTGTTAACATTTTGGTTTATGCCCATCTTGTCATAAAAATCTGTTTCTTGCACTAGAGAAGGAAGGAGGTGGTGGCAGTTCATATTCACTTAGGAGCCTCCCTGTTTCTTGTCCCGCAGGCTTGTCGCAACAATCGGGACTAGAAAGTCTCACCAGCAGGGATGTTCTGGCGGAGGTAGATCCTCCCAGTGGAGGAACTTTTTAATATTGTTTTTAATTAATGCTGCCATTGGCCAAGTGACCAGTGAAGGAGCAGCCTGGGAGTAATTCAGTCTGACTCTTGAGGTCAGACTGCCTGGATTTGAATCTCTGCTCCATCCCTTACTTTCTTTAGGACTTCTCTGTGTCTGTTTTCTCATCTGTAAAATGGGGATGATAATAGTAAGCTAAGCAGCCCTGGTGGCACAACAGTTAAGTGCTCGGCTGCTAACCAAAAGGCCAGTGGTTTGAATCCACCCAGTGGCTCCACAGGAGAAAAGACCTGAGGATGTGCTCCCATAAAGATTACAGCCTAGAAAACCCTATGAGTTGGAATCAACTCGACTGTACCCAACAACAGTAACAGTAAGCTACCTCTAGGGTTGCCGTATTCAATGAGATAATATATGTAAAGTGCATACCACAGTGCCTGGCACATAATATTAAAGCTCGATGAAAATTATATACTTCCATGTTGTTGCTGTTAGGTGCCATTGGGTCGATTTTCTACTCATGGTGAACCTGTGTGACAGAGTAGCACTACTGTTCCATAGGGTTTTCTTGGCTGTAATCTTTATGGAAGCAGATCAACAGATCTTTTTCTCATGGAGCCACTGGGTGGGTTTGAACCACCAACCTTTCAGTTAGCAGCCAAGTGCTTAACCGTTGCACTACCGACAAAAACCCAAACCAATCACGTTGCCTTCGAGTCGATTCCGACTCATAGTGACACTATAGGGCAGAGTAGAACTGCCCCGTAGGGTTTCCAAGGAGCAGCTGGTGGATTCGAACCGCTGACCTTTTGGTTAGCAGCTGAGCTCTTAGCTACTGTGCCACCAAGGCTCTGTACCACCAGGGCTCCTATATATTTTCATAGTCAGTATTATTACTTTAATTGCTGATGTTACTCTTATTGCCTTATCTCACGTGGTATAAATTGTTCTCCGGGCCTCTGTTTCATTGCCTGGAGGGGATGCTCTTATCTTCACTGGATAATATTTAAATCATCTCACTGTTGAGGAGTAGCAAATAGTTATTAGTAGAATAATCTTCTTTGAGGAAACAGCTGAACTGAAAAGCAGTGAGGCTTAGACATTTTTACTGAGTGAATGCAGTCAAGCTACAAAAGGATCTTGAGAATGTATTCTACCTGTTGCCTTGTGTTCTCTGAAGATCCCACTATTTTCTTTGTATTGTGGATCCATTTCTGCATTGTTCCTCATTTACTTAGATGGACTGTTAAGTCTGCTTTAGTCATCCTTTCTAGGTAGAACATATCAATATATATGTATACTTAAGTTTTTTAATATCTTTGACTTCTCTTCCCAAGGGAAGTGTCTTTCTAGCTGTAGAGAAAGTTGATTTGGGTAAGTTTCAGGCTCTTTTTGCCCAATGGGAGAAATATTTCATCTGTAGCCTGTCCAGTGATTCTTGTTTATTTCTAACATTTTAGCCCAATAAAAATAATGTGATGGTCACAGGATATTTTGCCAGTTATTTCAGATGTGCAAGCAATTCACTCTGGATTTGTTTACTACAAGTGGAAAATTTTACAAGAAGTTGCCTTCTGTGCTTTTTACCAGCGAGGAAGCTTACCTGGGTCTCTCTGTTTAGAGCCAGGTTCTGTTGAATCAAAGACTAGTGGGGCTATTAATAGGTCTTGTTTCCAATAAATAGTGTGCAGGAGAATACAGTGACTTAGGTGGGACACACTTCTTTCTTTTTCCTAGTGACTTATGTCTGTTTGCTCTATTCTTTGAACCCCCCAGGACGCACAGACATTCAGGTGGTTCAGCCAGAACAACCACAGGATCCAATGAGCAGAGCCCTGGTACTAGGAACCGGCACCGCCAGCCCATCAAGAACCCAAGTCACAATGGCTTGCCCAATGGCACAGGTGAGTGATAGCACAGAGCACCAGCCTGGAACAAAGCAATGGCCTTGAACCTGTTCTGACGTGGAGCTGGGACTCTCTCCAGTAAAAGAACATGAGTCTGGCTATGTCAGAATATAGGGTAGGCGAGAGAAGACTCCAGTGTTAAAATGAGTTTGAAACCAACAGTTTTCCAGTTGACCCATCTTATTTTTTTATTTTTTTATTTTTTGTTAAATCTCTGGCTTAGTCTCTATAGGCAAGGTTATTCTTTATATTACTGCACTTTTCATATCTTTGTCATTTCTTATCAACACTGGATTTCATTCAGGGGGAATATCTTATTTATTTATGACACATTTTTTTTATTTCCTTAATTTAAGAAAATTATCAGACTTGGGGAAAAGAGGACTGTATTGTTGCTAAGAGCTGGGTTAAAGAAGATGGCAGTGCTATTGAGCAGGTTGGGCTGCTGACTGCCACACTGCCATTGGTGGATGTGCTGTGGCCATTCTAGTGAGGGTCCCATTCGAGAGTAGACAATTAGCCCTGTCACATACACATAAAACCTGTCTGGTCTTGGCTCTGCCTACCTTTAAGCGAGAGCGGAAAGACCTATTTCCAAACAAGTCAATTTTTACCATGCTTTCCCTCTGTCTCTGTCTTATAGTGTTGGATTTGAAAGAAAGAAAGAAAAAAACTTTTATTTTTCTAAACTTCTTGACAATTGCCAAATCTTTAGTGAGTACTGGTCATTTGGTGATTTGTCTTAATTTGGGACAGTTGGGAAGGGACATGGATGTTTCAATAAATTGTAGGTGGGAAGTACGGGTGTTTAAATGCAGTTGGCATTGAAATAATTTTGTAAATGCTTGTTGGCATAGGCTTGGCATGAAGAACTAGAAATCTGTAGCAACAGAGCTTCATGTAAGGGTTATCATGGCAGTGCTACTGACCTTTCTGTGACAGACTTATTGAGTAGAAGAAGTATCTTTCAGTTACTCTATAAAAACTTTCATCTCTTTAGAAGCATTTTATGAAGGCTTCAGAGCCCCTTGGATAGCTTATTTTTAAGCCATTGCTGGATTGTACCATTGTCTACAATAAACTGCAGGGATGGAGTGCCCTGCAAGGCGCACTGTGAGAGCCATGGCCTGACTTTCTCCCTGGAGTTTGGGAGCTGCCTGAGGAATTGTGTTAACTAGCTAGCCCTGAGCCCTGAGGACTAGATGAGCTGGAGATGAATAGTAGTAGCAGCTGCTGTCTCAGCCCACCTGGAGCTCCTGTGCCAACCACTGTATTTATGTGCTAGAACATCCAGTAAGAGCTTGGCCTGGGCTTCCCATCTATGTAAAGGAGACAGCATGGTGTCAGCTGTGTAGGGTGTTATAGAGAATTGCATGCAGCTCTGTGAGTACCAGTAAACAAGCTTCTCTTAGAAGAATAAGTCTTTTGTGGAAAAAGGCCAACATTTTCAAATGGGAAAGGGAAAACTGGCTTTTTGGAACCAGTTGTTTCCTAGATGCCATGGCTGAGCTACCAACCACTTTATGTTTCCAGAAGCCAACATTATTGTAATGTTGAGTTCCCTCAGCCATGTTGGCTTTGCTTATAAAAACTATAGGTAATTGACTATATGGGGATGGTCTTTGAGTCACTCTTAGACATTTAAACAGATCTGTATTTCCCCTATGTTTATTTTTACGTAACTTTTATGTATTGTGGTTATCTCCAGGAACATTATGTTCCAGCAGACAAGGCAGGTGCCAGCCATGTCTTCAGAAGGCCAAGTGTCTCTAACCCCAGACTGCCTTGGAAGTGTTTTATGGTGGTGTATCTGAATGCCCAAACTGTTCTTAAAACCCATCAGTGAAGGGCACTAGTTGTGTTTTAGGGCTTGTTGCTTGTTAATATACTAATGCCTTGGCGTCCAGCTCTCCCCTCTCTGCTGTGGTGGTGGTTCACCTTTACCTCACAGACAGCCTGGACTTCATAGCCTCTTTCATGTCTACCCAAAGGGTACAGAAAGACCTCCCCTTTACTTTGGGAAGCAGGCAGAAGCACAGGACTAGCGGGGCATCTGAGGATGTGCATGAGGGCATCTTCATCCTTCAGTACGCTACTCTTGGAACTGTGAGGACCAATGCCAAGGTGGTGGTGGTAGTGATCTGTGCCTCCAGGAAATGTTTTCAGAGACCTGCAAGATTTATTTACCAAGTCTTTTTGACCGTACTCTGCAGTTAAGCATGAAAAAGACATTTGGACAAAAATGGAACTGAGTTCCAGGTGGTTTTTTCATGTTGTCACAAACGTAAACTATCCATTTTTATAAAATGAAAGTGAATGGCAGCCAGTCTGTATAAATGCAGTGTTACTAGGTTTTAGAAGCAGAGGAATAGAGAAATAGACTAATGGTATAGCACTTCATTGGGACTTGTGTGGAATGATTCACTTTCTAATTTTTTTTATTGCAAACATTACCCCCAAAAATTGTATCTCTATCTCCTCTCTTAAATATGATTTCCGTGCACATAGGTGGGGAGTAATACTGGCCACACTCAGATCCTGACTCCCCACATACCAGACTTTCTGGGCCTTAGTTTTCTCACTTATAAAACTAAGACAAGAGCATATGTCTCATAGGGTCATTATAAAGAAAAAATTATAGAAAATATGTAGCATGCTTGGCATAGTACCTGGCACATAGTAATCTCTCAGTCAAAGTTAACTATAATATTTCTTTGAGTAATTTCATACAGTCATAATTATGCAGTATGTATATATGTTCATTCTTCACTTTGTTATTTCTTACACGCACTTCCAAGTATTTATGCGGTCTTTGTGTTTACCTTTTTTAGTGGCCCAATGCTATTTCATAGTTAATATGCCATAATTCTTTAACTATTCCTCAATTCTTGTGTATTTCCTTATTATAAAAAAATCCTACTGTAAGCATCTTTGCATATAGCTTTGTTTATTCTTAGAATGAAGTTCATGAGTCAAAGAATAGGAATTTTTAAAAGATGATATTTAATGTATATTGCTATATTGCCTTCCAAAAGGATTGAAGCAATCGTATAGCCAAAAGCAGTGTAAAATTTTCATAAAGTGGGTATATGAGGTTAATTTTCCCCTGGAGCCTTGTTTATCATTTTTTAAATTGGTTTATTATTTTTGCTGATATTAAGTGCCATCTCGGTATTTTAACATCCCTGCATTTTTTCACTTTCTGGCTGATCGACTATTTCTTTTCCCTTGTGTGACTTTTTGTAGTGCTTGACTATATGTCCTTTGGAGATTTAGAAGTTTATTTTATAGATTTGTATAAGGCTTCATATAGTCTGGGTAAAAATTTTATCTGTTACATTTATAAGTTGTGTATCACTGTTTTGCATTTTATCTTATTTTCCATGGCTTTTTTTAAAAAAAAAGTGGGGGGGGGAGAAGGGGATTAAAAATTTTAAAAATAATTGCCTTACCTTTTTTTATATGTGATTTCACCTTTTGCCTTGTGAAAAGATTCTCTTTCTGTAGATAGGAAACTTTATTCTGTTTTGTTCTACTTTTTTCCCCATGATGTGATTAAAGGAAAAAACAAAAAATAATTCTACTGGAATAAATATCTGTGTCACATACACACATACATATACACAATGAGGGCTGGATCTAAATTAGCTTTGCTTTATATTGGGATCCTGTTGTCCCAGAAACATTAACTAGTTTCTTTTCTCTCTATGATTCTACTTAGTATGTATCACATATCCCATTCTTATGTATACTGAGAATTTATTTCTGGATTCTTTACTTATTCCAATTATTTGTTTCTGACTTTGAGCCAGCCTGTGACATGTTATAGTATGTTTTTTACATCTAGGAGGTGTGGTCGTGTCTTGCCTTACTACTTTTTCTCCATGTTATTGTTTTGGTAGTTTATAAGTTTTCTAAACAAATTTTAGACTTGAATTCTTAGAAGTGTGATGGAATATAAATGGGAATTGTGTTAATGTATATATTGATGGGTGGGAAAAATTTAACCTTCCCATCTGGTAGCATGGCATAACTGTTCATTTTTAAGTTTTCCTCTTTTTTTCCCCACTTAATTTAATTTTTTAATATAAGCCTCACGTATCCTGTGTCCTATTAATTATTTTTCTAGTTTTGATTGCTCTTGTGAAAAGCTGACTGATCCACTGCATTGGAAGTGCAGTTGTTTGGGTTTCATTTATGAGAGATACCGACTTCTTTAATGACTTGCTTTACTGTGCAGCATATGTTACGAGCGGATCTTCAGTGTAAAAAGCTTCTGTTGTTGGTGATTGCCTTCTACGTGCCTGAGTGTAAGGGCTGAAAAGACCCATGTGTTCACCAGTAGCCTGTGCTCCACCACACACACCTAAGGATCTTGGAACACACAGTGAGCTGGCACTGTGTCTAGGATTAAGGGAAAGAATTTCCAATTCTTGATCTTTTTTTGGCTGTGACTAGAGTATGTCTTAGTCTTGAATGAATATCTGATTCATAAAGTTAGGATGTTTAACCAACATCACAGAGAGAACCTTGTGAAATGCCTACAGTTGCAGAAACCAGAGGCTTAACTGCCATTTTACCTACTTACCCATTAACCCTCTCATCTTGGTACCCCAGTTCTTCTTTCCATAGCTGAGAGCCATCTTCATCCCCCTACCCCAACCCCTAACACACACACAATTGCTTTTACCCCATGGTGTTGTAGATTTGAGTACCATTTCTTCTTGCTCACTTTGCTGGACCTCTCTTAGTGGTACCTCAGTTTTCTCTTCAGTAAAATGGGAATAATAAAAATCTTTTCATAGGGCATTGGGAAGATAAATGAGCTAATGAAAGTGAACTTGTTAAAGGCAATGGGGGATCCTGAATTGGATCCTAGAACTGAAAGAGGATATTAGTGGAAAAGCTAGTGACATCCAAATAAAGTCCAGAGTTTAGCTAATAGTAATGTACTAATGTTAAATTTCTTTCTTTTTTTTTTAGTTTTGATAAATGTGTCATGGTTATGTAACGTGGCAACATGAGGAGAAGCCAGGTGCAGGGCACACTATCTTTGTACTACCTTTGTAACTTTTCTATAAATACAAAATTATCCCAAAATAAATTTTTTTTTAAAGAACCTGCTTTACAAATGATGGTGTTGTACAAATTTCAGGCAGTTTTATTTCAAATATCTTTCTTTTGTTAGATTATTAGTTTTATTTAACAAGTCTTTATTGAGCAAACATTTATCAAATGCCATTTTTGCTAAGTATTACAGACATTGTAAAGAATATAAGATTAGGCCCCTACCCTATACTGTTTCCAAAAAGGAAGTTGAAAATACATCATCAGCTAAGTATCAACACAGCAAGTGTCACAATGGCTGTGTGGTTGCGTAGAACACAGGTGCTACGGGCTATGAAGAGGGAATAATCACCCTAGGCTGAAGTGGTGGGGAGGACATCCTGGAAGGAGGGCTGATGTGAGCAAAGAGATGGAGGCATGAACAGAGAAGTTAGAGTGGCAGTAGTAAAAAGTAAGGAAATAAAGGGAGATAAGTTATGTACATCAAATAATTAAGATTAATGGTTAGAGAACGTTGGCCATATTGAATGAGAGAAGATGTGAAACACAAAAGTTTTTAAAAATAGGATGAAGTTGTAACTCTTTGATTTGATGACCCAGTTTTTCTCTCTACTTGAAGCCACATGATGGTTTGAATATGGTGCCTTGTCACTGGTTTACCAGAGTGACTTTGGGCCAGTAACTTAATTTGTCTGAACTTTAGTTTCTTCTGACTGTAAGATGTGATGGGATGGATTTAACTCTGAGGTTCTTTCAAGCTCTCATGTTCTATATATATAGTTGGAATCAACTCGATGGCAGTGCATTTGGTTTTGGTTTATATATATATACATATATACACACAGATACACCCAGACATATATATGTATGTATATATATGCACACACAGACATACATATACACAATCTTTGAGAGCAGAGAGTCTAAGCATGGGCACAGAAAGCTTGTCAACACTAGGATATCCAGCTTTCATGTTCTTCTATTTCCAAAACTAAACTTAAGGTGTAGCACTAAACAGATGAGCTACTCCAGTAAATCAAAGACTCCTGGATAGTCCTTTGAACAGATATAGTCTTGGTGGGAACCCTTCTAACTAGATTTGCAGGGTAGGCAAATAGTTGATAAGGGACAGTGTCTTAGTCATCTAGTGCTGCTGTAACAGAAATACCACAAGTGGATGGCTTTAACAAAGAGAAGTTTATTCTCTCACTGTCCAGTAGGCTAGAAATCCGAATTCAGGACTCTGGCTCCAGAGGAAGGATTTCTCTTTGTGTCGGCTCTGGAGGAAGGTCCTTGTCATTAGTCTTCCCTTGGTCTGGAAGCATCTCAGTGCAGGAACCTCAGGTCCAAAGTATGCACTCTGCTCCTGGCACTGCTTTCTTGGTGGTATGAGGTCCTAATGTCCCTCTGCTCACTTTTCTCTTTCATATCTCAAAAGAGATTGGCTTAAGACACTATCCAATCTCGTAGATCTCATCAATATAACTGCCACTGATCCATCTTATTACATCATAGTGATAGAATTTACAACATATAGGGAAATCATATCAGATGATAAAATGGTAGACAATCATACAACACTGGGAATTATGACCTAGCCAAGTTGACAGGTATTTTGGGGGGACACAGTTCAATCCACGACAGACATTTCTCTTTATAAGCGTATTCCAGCCAATAAATGAGGAAGGTTTAATAGAGTTAGGAGACTTTGTGACAACAGTGGTTAAGAGCTCTGCTCTAACCAAAAGGTCCTCAGTTTGAATCTACCAGTTACTGCTTGGAAACCCTATGAGGCAGTTCTACTTTGTCCTATAGGGTTGCTATGAGTCACGAGTTTTTTTGGTCTTTAATAGAATTAGAATATTACTGTTTTGCAGCCTCCAGTGAATTAATGGATTTAGGCAACAATCATGAATGGTGGCTAACATGGCAAAAGAGAGACAACCAGACAATATATGCCTTCTCCATCCATGCCACAAAAATTGAATATATATAAAATTTAAAAGAATATTGAAATGAACCCATCACCCAACTTCAACTGTTATTGACTCATGGCCATTTTAATTTTATCTACAGGCCCATCCACCTCTCTTCTCCCCACTTTTCCTCCTTACTCCCAAATTATTGCATTTAAATTTTTGATATTACCAAACTGTTCTCCAAAGACTTCTTAGCAATTTCCACTTCCACCAGCAGTATGTGAAAATGCCTGTTTTTGTTATACTCTTACCAGTGTGTGATTAAACATTTTCATCCCGGTCAGTCTGATAAATTAAAAAATGGTATTTCATTATAGCCTTAAATTACATTTCTTGTATCATAATTGAAATTGATCATTTTTCATATGTGTAAGAGTAATTTATATTTCCTTACTGTTAGGTGTTTGTTCATATTTTTTATCTTTTTCTTATTGATTTGTAGGGGTTCTTTTTCATATGAAAGAAATTAGCAATTGGTTTGTAATATGAGTTGGTAATAATTTTCCCAGTTTGTTGTTTTCCTTTTGACTTTGCTTGTGATGTTTTTGCTATGTAGAAATTTTTAATTTTAATGTAGTTGAATTCATCAATCTTTTATGACTTCTACATTTTATGTGATACTTAAAGAAAGTTTTCACTTTGAGATTATGAAAATATTCTTCCCTGTTTTCTTTAGTTCCTCTGTAGTTTTGGAAACCCTAGTGGCATAGTGGTTAAGAGCTACGGTTGCTAACCAAAAGGTTGACAGTTCAAATCCACCAGGTGCTCCTTGAAAACCCCATGGGGCAGTTCTACTCTGTCCTATAGGGTCACTATGAGTCAGAATCGACTTGATGGCAACAAGTTTTTTGGTAATTTCATTTTTTATGTCAACATTTCTGATCCATCTCGAATTTATTTTGGTATAAAGAATGGGGTAGGGGTACAACTTAATTCTTTTCCTAGTATACTACCTAGTTGTCCCAGCACTGTTTATTGAATAATCTGTTTAAAATTCCATCTTTGTAAAAAAATAAATGAATAAAGTGCCATCTTTGTGATATACTAAATTGGTATGTATATTGAATTCTACTTCTGAATTTTCTTGTATTCATCTAGCAGTACCACATCGTTTTAATTGTTGTAGCCTTACAGTATATTTTAATACTTTAGAGAACTAGTCTTCCTACACACTGTTCTTCTTTAGAATTTTCATAGCTATTCTTGTGTATATATTTTTCCTTATGCATTTTAGAATGAATTTATCTAGTTCTCAAAAAAGTCATGATTGTGTTTTTTTAAGTTAGAATTGAGTTAGAGTTGTAGATTTACATAAAGAGAATTGGCATCTATTGTGTTTTACTAACTTGGATGAGATAGAATAGTCATATAAATACAAAATTTTGCATTTATGTTGGGGAAACATCAATTGCACAGGATTTAGTCATTTATTAAACAAGTTATTTAATTTATGTGCCAGATAGTATTTCATACACAGGGGAGAAAGCAAATGAATAAATTGTAGGCCGTCCCTAGCCTCAGGCCCTTGGTATGTGGTAAGATCAAGCTTGACATCACATCTTGTGAAGAAATTTTAGTTTCAGCTGACAGCCAATCTCATGTTAGCCAACTGGGTCATGTGGTTGTTTCAGAGTTATTACAATCTTGGGTCGCATTAGAGCATGTGCAGAGGGAGGAGTAGAGTGTGTGAGTGAGTGGTTCAGGCTCTGGAGACAGACAGTCTCGTTAAAACCCGTTGTTGTTGAGTTGATTCTGACTCGAAGCAGACAGTAGGGTTGTGAAATAGTTGCTGTGTGACCCTGGGCAGGTTATTAACCTCTTTGAGACTCAGTTTCCTCAGCTGTAAAATGGGGGATATTAGTTGTACTTTACTCATGTGGGGCTGATTGCATGTGAGGTTTAAATGAGATAATCCGTGTAAAGTGCTTTGCACCTCGTCTGGCACACACCAAGTGTTCCATAAATGTTAGCGGTTGTTGTTGTCAGCTGCCTTTGAGTCGACTCCTGACTCATCGAGACCCCATGCACAATGGAATGAAACGCTGCCAGGAGCTACGCCATCCCCATGATTGGTTGCAGATTAGACCATTGTGATTTAATTGAGTTTAATTGGGTTTTCATTGGCTGCTTTTTGGCAGTAGATCACCAGGCCTTTCTTCCAAAGGTTAACTAGTGTATTTATATTGCCATTTATATTTGTAATCTGACTCTGCTGGTCTGATGGTATTTGAATTATTATGTTCAATTCCTGATAACATTATTTAAAAGCAGCAGTAGAAGATGGTATCTAGAAGAGGGCAGCCAGATGCATGGTAAGCACAGGGTTGCTGGAAACAGGGCCATTCAAGAAACGTTAAAGAAATGGTAGGCCTTTACTCTGGGAAAGGGATGGCTAATGAGAAATAGGGTAGCGAGATACTTGTTTTGCATTGTTTTGGTATGGGGATAGGAAACTAAGATCAGCTAGTTGAATGCAGCTTAACGTAATAAAAACTTTCTGGTAGTTACATCTGTTCAACGATAAAATGGCTCTGTAGTGAGCTCCCTGTCAGAGGAATGTTCAAGAAGCTGGATAACCATTTGTTAGGGAAACTACAAAAAGAATTTTTGAATTAGGAAGATGAGGCTAAAAGACAACTAAGGGTTTTTCCTACGAAATTCTAGTATAAATGTGCACATATGCTATCACATGTATAGAAAATTCTCTGCATATTGCTTATTTATTTTCAAAGAATTGTAATTCTTCAAAAAACTTATTTGACTCTTTCTTTTTTATTGATGTAATTAAATGAAGTTTACATTTCAAGTTAGTCTCCCATAAGAATTTTTTTTTTTTTAACATACATTGTTATGAGACCCCAACTGCTCACCTCATTCTGCGACAGCACACTCCTCCCCTCCGCCCCTGATTCCCCATGAACATTCAACCAGCTCCTAACTCTCTCTGCCTTCCCCTCTCACCTCTGGACAGAAGCCGCCCCTTTGGTCTCTTATATCTACTTGTCTAGGAGGCACATTCTTCACGAATATCACTTTATGTCCCACGTCCAGTCCAATCCCTGTCTGAAGAGTTGGCCTCAGAAATTGTTTTAGTTCTGGGGTGATGGAGAGACCAGGGTATTTGACTCTTTTTTGATGTAGAGGATATTGCAGTGCCTTGGGGGTCCTTGTGAACATATGTGATCATCAAAGAAATGAAGAAGCAGAGAAATAAGGAGACGTGGCAACTAGCTTATTTCACTTCTGTCTCTGTCCTTTGTTACCTTGGAGACAAGTACCTTAGCTTCTGAGCCCCATCTTTTTCATCTGGAGTACTAATCCTTGCTTCCTACTCTGAGCATGAATCTTTAAAAGAATAAGAACATTATTGGAAGTTTTCTGCCTTTTCTTGTGTATGGAGCTTTTTTTTTCTGTTTACTATTTCTTTTTAAAAAAACTTTATTGTGTTTTAGGTGAAAGTTTACAGCACAAATTAGTTTCTCATTCAAAAATTTATACACAGATTGTTTTATGACATTGGTTGCAATCCCGACAATGTGTCTTTCCCTTTATACTTTGGGTTCCTGGTTTCCGTTCTTTCTGGTTTCCTGTCCCTTCCTGCCTTCTCCTCTTTGCTTTTGGGCAGGTGTTGCGCATTTAATCTCCATACTAGATTGAACTAAGGAGGACACTCCTCATGTGTGTTATCGTTTGTCTTATAGGCCTGTCTAATCTTTGGCTGAAAGGTGGACTTCGGGAGTGGCTTCAGTTCTGAATTAGCAGGGTGTCCAGGGGCCATAGTCTCGGGGTTCCTCCAGTCTCTGTCAGACCAGTAAGTCTGGTCTTTTTTTGTGAATTTAAATTTTATTTTACATTTTTCTTCCACTCCGTCTGGAACCATCTATTGTGATCCCTGTTACGGTGGTCGGTGGTGGTAGCTGGGCACCATGTAGTTCTTCTGGGCTCAGGCTGGTGGAGGCGGTGGTTCATGTGGTCCATTAGTCCTTTGGACTGATATTGTATGGAACTTTTTGAAGGAAAGTGTTATTCTTGCCTTGTAGACTATTGACAAGTTTAAAAAGTATATGATCCTATAAATTTGGCTTTGGCCTTGCTCCTTTTAGCACCAAAACACTTCCCTGTGACTTCATCTTTCCTGCTACTTTTTTATTGTAATAAATGTAACCACAGTATGTTATAAAAACCTAATCAAGTTATATAAAAAAGAGGTGGTATTTAATTGTTTCAGATTTATCTCTTTTTTTTGAGCAGGCACGACTGGCTTGCTGTAATTTCCTAAGTTATGTACTGTGAAACCTTTTCCTGTCACCTGATACACTTATGGTAACATTATAGGTGGTGTGTTAGTTAGCATGTTAAATGAACAGTGAACAACTAGTAAATGTGAGCAGAATTCTTAGCTAATCTTTAAAATATGATTTCTGTGTTTTCAGTGAATGACGAAGCCACTGCAGCCACTGACCCTGAAGAACCTTCTGTTGTTGGTGTGACATCCTCACCTGCTGCAGTGTCGAATGTGACCCTGAACCCCAATGCAGCCTCTCTCCCTGCACCAGCCACACCAGCTGAAGGAGAGGAGCCAGGCACCTCGGGCACTCAGCAGCTCTCAACGACTGCCCAGGCCCCTGATGCTCTGCCTGCTGGGTGAGTGGCTTCTGTCCCCCAACAGCGCTTTCCCCCTGTGAAGACCAAGGCTCCCTCACCGGGGCAGAAACAACATGGTTATTTATTACCAAGTGGCCGGTGGTCTCTGGGGAGAGGGGAGGCTGCCATGCATAGGAGCCGGGGGGTATGGAAGAACTGCTTGCTCTACATAAATCTTAAAAAGAATCTAAATCATCTAGGACAGAATCACTACTACCTTATACTGTGAGTTTAAATGAATAGCTTGACTCTTTGAGTGTGGCTTTTATAGAACAAGGAGCTCATTTTGCCTTCCTAAATCATTGGAGGGTGTGTGCATAGATCCCGTCTAGAAAACGGCTTTTCTCTGTTGATTAGTATCTTATCTTCCTATAGAGGACTTAGGCTTAGACTCTGATATTGTATGGTGTCTGACTCCCTGTGGAGCCCTGGTGGCACAGTGGTTAAGAGCTCAGTTACTAGCCAAAACGTTGGCAGTTTGAATCCACCAGCTGCTCCTTGGAAACCTATGGGGTAGTTCTACTCTGTCCTATAGGGTTGCTATGAGTCAGAATCAACTTGATGGCAGTGGATTTTTTTTTTTTTTTTGGCTCCCCATAGCCAGGTTTGATGTTAACGTGGGCTGCCAGTTTTCTTGCCGTTCTTTAGGTCAGAATTAAATCTTATGGTAAAGACCCTGGGTGGTAAGAAGATTGGCCTCAGTAAGCCAAAGGGAAGACCAAGTTTGGCTATATAGTGAGTGGCGATTAAGAGCATGGACTTGGGAATCAAATAGATCTAGGTTTGAATCCTTGCTCCATGCTATGTGGCCTTGACTGAGTGAATTATTGACTCTGAGCTCATGTCCTCCCTGTAATGTGGAGATAATAACCATACATATCTCTCCAGGAAATTGAGAGGCTCAGATAAGATGTGTGTGAAGCACCCAGGGAATGATGGGTGTTGGACCTGGTGAATGATATTTTTGAAGTGCTTGTGAAGGAACCATAAAGGAGGGGATTGCTTCTGAACTGGACAGTGAAGTCTTGTCTCAGTGACTCGTAGTCAGCGACAGTCCTATTGTGGGCCTGCCGTCTGTCTTGGTTATTAGTTTGGTACCAAGGAAACCAGTGTTTGTATGGCTGCAGTCACTATCAGGCCGATGTTTGCTTGATGTGGTGTGTGGGGATGGTCTTCTGGGCCCTTACAATCATAAAGGAAAAGAAACAGATGCCTCTCCTCTTGCTTGATGTATAATGTGCTGTATTGTTCTTAATCCACTTTAGAACTCAGCTGTTGAAACAAAAACCCTAAATCTGAAGGACTATGCAATTTTTACCATGTACATATTGGATCTCTAGCACTTGGCACCTACCTAACGCATCTCTCTTACTTAAGTAAACTGAAGGAATGAAGAGTGTTGCAGATATACTTAATACTGAAAACCTGGAGAGAATCAGGAGGGTTGAGAGGCGACTCTGAAAAATTTTTGTGAATTGTTTGATTTTGTGAAAAAATTAATAACCAATCACTTATGTCCAATTACTCCCTACAGAGATGTCTTTTCTCTTTTGTATGGGGTAAAGACTACTTGAAAGACCTTTGTTTTGTTTATAATTTCAAATCTGTATGCTATAATTTTGGGGGAGCAGAGCAGAACCATGTTGGCAGAAGGAGAGAAAATGGCTGCCTGCGTCCCCTGTGAGCTGTTTGTTTTCTTTCCGCTGAGCAAATGCCTGGAAGGCCGGCTTCACTCCTGTGTCAGTCACAGGCAATTAGGGCTAATGGCTCAACATGTCTTTATGTAGGGTGTGTGTGAGGGTTACTGTTCTAAAGGATTGGGCGCTTCCTGTTTCCAGGCAGCTGGAAAACTCCAGGCTCTGAAAAAGCTCTTTATTCTAAATCTGGCGGATCGGGCAGCCCAGGAAAGCCTATTTCCCTCCCTCATCCTGCCAGAGGCCAAAACACTTTTCTGAGGTAGAGTTTGAACAGCATCTTTTCCCTGGAGCATTTAGAACGTGACCAGGCCCATGTGCAGATCTGAGAAGGCTGCCCCCTGACCCCCTTTAACATGTATGATGGTCCAGAGAATGGTATTGGGGGCCTAGTTCTCTAGCCCGGACAGGCTTCCAGATGCCTATCTCTAAGACGACTAAGAAAGCTTCTGTACTTTGTGGGCTGTCTCAGCGCCTGGAGAGCATCAGCTGTCTAACCAGAGAGTGCCACTAGCATGGCTGAGTATGTAGTAGTGAGAATGGCAGACTTTCAGCTTGCTGTTCTGTGAGGCAACCCAGAACAGGCATGCTTTCTACAGTGATCCTTCCAATTCTTTGACCTACTGTCCCCACCCAGCTTATTTACATCTTCAGGAGATCCAGACAAGTTGTTGTTAGGTGCCTTTGAGTTAGTTCCAACTCATAGCGACACTGAATACAGCAGAACGAAACACTGCCCGATCCTGCACCATCCTCACGGTCATTGCTATGCTTAGGCCCATTTTGCAACCACTGTGTCAATCCATCTCATTGAGGGTCTTCCTTTTTTTCATTGACCCTCTACTTTACCAAGCGTGATTCCCCCAGGGACTTATCCCTGCTGATAACTGTCCAAAGTATGTGAGATGAAGTCTCACCATCCTCACTTCTAAGGAGCATTCTGGCTATACTTCTAAGGCAGATTTGCTCATTTTTCTGGCAGTCTATGGTGTATTCAACATTCTTTGCCAACACCATAATTCAAAGGCGTCAATTCTTCTTCAGCCTTACTTGTTCATTGTCCAGCTTTCGCATGCACATGCACATGAGGCAATTGAAGATACCTTGGCTTGGGTCAGGTGCACCTTAGCCCTCAAAGTGACATCTTTGCTTTTTAACACTTTAAAGAGGTCTTTTGCAGCAGATTTGCCCATTGCAATACATCATTTGTTTTCTTGACTGCTGCTTCCAGACAAGACGGGCTATATAGTCCTGGTATTTTGGCTTCAGGAGTCAAGGAAGCAGTAAGAGTGAAATATGTCATTCTAATCCAAATACCAACAGAGTCATTCTCTTGTGTGCAGAGAGAGTGAAGTGGCGTTACATAGGAAATGTGCTTTCTCCCTGAATTTGCAGAATATCTTTATCTTCTATGAGGGTATAGAAATCTAGTTTCTGTTTAATTGAGCATCTACTACTGCCCAACTAATATACTAAAGATTTTACATGGTTCATTAAACAAAATATTCATTAGTACTTACAATGTGTCAGGTCCAGGGCAAGTGCTGTGCTGAATAAGAAATGGTCTTTGTGCTCAGATTGTTTTAGAATACCTGCTCTGGTCACTCTGAGTTCTCCTCCTTGGTGACCTCATCCATTCACTTGGCTTCCACTGGGATCTGATGCCAACTCCTGTATTTATGTCTTGAGTCCATTCTTCTCTCCTCACCCATTGCCCACTGCTGGGATAGCTTCACTTGAGTTTCTTAACCCAACGTCTTAAATCCAGCCTATCTAAAATGGAACTCATTATCCTACCTACCCCAGCCTGCCTAGAATCTAGTCTCCATCCTGATAATGATGCCACCATTCACCTAAGTGACCATCAAGCCAGACATCTTTTCCTTCTCCCTGATATCCATCCAGGCAGCAAGCGCTGTCTCTACCCCTAGATCATGCTCTCTCAGGTCCCTGTACTTTTTTTTCTTAGCACTGATTGCAAATGTAATTTAAATAATGATTTATTGAGTGACTATCCCCCACGATACTGTAAGTGCCGTGTGGGTGGGAATCAGGTCTTTTTTGTTTGCCATAGTATGTCCATTGCCTAGCACAGTGCCTGCTGCACAGTGGGACCCCAGGAAATAGTTTTTAAGTGAAAGATTGATTGTCTTGACTCGCAAGTCTGTCCACTTTTCTGTATATTTTTGCCATATTCCAGACCACATTACCCGTATCTGTCACTCAGATAACTATTGACTATTCTTCCCTCTCTTGTCTATTTTGACGTTTTTAAATAAAAATCTGAGCATTTCATTCCACCATTTAAAATGCTGCAGTGGCTTCCTATTGCCTCTAGGATATAAATTCCCAAATCCTTAGCAAGGCCTAAAAACCCTGCATGATATGACCCCACTTACCCCTCGAACCTCCCATGGAAGGTACTCTCTTCTTTGCTTTTTAAGCTCTAGCCATAATAACTTATTTTAGTTTCACAAATGCACCGTCCTCTTGCCCAACATAACTAGTTGCTCTTTCTGAAGGCTTCCTCACTGTTTGTCCATTAATTCCTTTACATCTTCAAATCACAGCTGAATCAGTAATGCCTCTGGGAATCCTTCCCTGATCCTTGGTAGATGATGCCGTATGTACTTCCATTGTAACTCTTGTAATTACTTGTTGCATGTCTGTTTGCCCCGCTGGGTGGAAAACGCCAAGATGGCAGGGAGCCTGGTACAAAGTAGGCCCCCAAGAAATATTTTAATGAATAAGTGAATAAATTTAAATGCCATGTTTTTTTCCCTTCACCTGAATGAATGTATTCTACTTCTTTGCTGCCTCAAAGAAAGAGCAAGTCGAGGAGCATCACATTTTCTTCCCAAGGGCAAGAAGGTTGAGCCTAATGCTGTCACTCACAGGGCTGGCTGGCTTCGGGTTCAAATATGCATCTTTCACAGGTTCCAAGAGGGTCCTCTCTGCCCACTAGGGGTTTCTTGTGCACAGAGGGGTGCTGGGAAGTGTATTTCCTCTTGGCTAATGTGTTTCTGGGAAACCCTGGTTGCGTAGTGATTAAAAGCTACAGCCCCTAACCAAAATGTCAGTAGTTCGAATCCACCAGGTGCTCCTTGGAAACCCTATGCAGCAGTTCTACTCCGTCCTATAGGGTCGTTATGAGTCGGAATAGACTTGAGGGCAACGGGTTTGGTTTTAATGTGTTTCTGAGCCAAGCTAGATTGTTTTCTCAAAGCTTCAGTTGTCTCTGTCCAACTTTATCTTCTCAACCCCTTCACTCTCCTTTAATGAACAATAGTGAGCAAAGATGGAAACCTGGTGCTTAGCTGGTAACCTAAAGGTCGGTGGTTTGAACCCACTATCTTTCCTCGGGAGAAAGATGTGGCAGTCTGCTTCCGTAAAGATTACAGCCTTGGACAACCTGTGGGGCAGTTCTACTCTATCCTTCAGGTTGCTATGAGTCAGAATTGACTTGAGGGCAACGGGTTTTGTTTTGTGGTTTTTTTTTTTTTTTTTTTTTTGGTTTAGTGAGCCAGGTTCACTTAAGGATTCCAAGTGGATATTTTTCAGTTTGCCACCTTGTCTTTCTGACATTTGTTGCAGGCTCTGGTCATAAAGAGGTCACACGTGTCTGTGTTTTTTAAGGACTAAAGGTTACCGAAAGCAGGAATGCATTAATCCAAATACAACACCCTCTTACTTTTTCTCTCTCCTTGTTCTCTAAGCGGCCCTGGTGGTGCAGTGGTTAAGTGTTTGGCTGTTAACCAAAAGGTCGGCAGTTCAAATCTACCAGCTGCTGCTTGGAAACCCTATGGGGCAGTTCTACTATGTCCTGTAGAGTTACTATGAGTCGGAATCGACTCGATGGTAACGGGTTTTTTTGGTTCTCTAAACTCCACTGCTTTCTATTAAAAAAAAAAATCGTTGTGGTAAAACATATACAACAAAATATTTGCCATTTTTACCCTTTTAAAGTATGATTCAGTGACATTAATTACATTCATAGTGTTGTACGACCATCACCACTATCCACTTCCAAAGTTTTTCATCACCCCAAGCAGAAACTCAGCACCCCTTAAGCAGTTAACTTCCTATTTCCCTATCACTCAGCCTCTGGTAATAAACTTTTGTCTTTATGCATTTGCTTATTCTAAGTATTTCATATAAGTGGGATCATACAATATTTGTCCTTTTGTATCTGACTTATTCACTCAGCATAATGTTTTTCAAGGTTCTTCCATGTCATAACTTTTATCAGAACTTCATTTCTCTTCATGGATGAATAATATCGTATTGTATGGATATACCACATTCTCTTTATCCATTCATCTGTTGATGGACATGAGTTATTTCTACCTTTTGCTATTCTGAATAATGCTGCAAAGAACATTGGCGTACAAGTCCCTGTTTGTGCTCCCACTTTTAAGTTACTTGGGCATATATCTAAGAGCGGAATTGCCAGGTCATATGATAATTCTATGTTTAACTTTTTGAGGAATCACCCAAGTGTTTTCTATAAGAGCTACATCATTTTACATTCCCACCAGCAATGCATAAGCAGTCCAATTTCTCTGCTTCCTCACCAGCACTTTTCTGTTTTTCTGATTAGAGCCATCCTGCTGGGTGTGAAGTGGTATCTCATTGTAGTTTTGATTTGCGTTTCCCTAGTGACTAATGGGAGCCCTCGTGGCCCAGTGGTGAAGTGCTACGGCTGCTAACCAAAAGGTCAGCAGTTTGAATCCACCGGCTGCTCCTTGGAAACCCTATGGGGCAGTTCTACTCTGTCCTGCAGGGTTGCTATGAGTCGGAATCGACTTGACGGCAATGAGTTTTTTTTAATGACTAGTGATGTTGAGTATCTTTTCATATGCTTATTGGTCATTTGTATATCTTCTTGGAGAAGTATCTATTCAAGTCCTTTGCTCATTTTTAAATTTGGGTTATCTTTTTGTTGTTGTTGAGTTTTAGGAGTTCTTTTTATATTCTGGATATTAAACCTGTATCAGATATGTGGTTCCCAAATATTTTCACCAGTTCTTAGGTTGCCTCTTCACATTCTTGATAAAGTCCTTTGATGCATAAAAGTTTTTAATTTTGGTGAAGTCTGATTTATCTATTTTTTTCCTTTGTTGCTTATGTTTTTATACAGCTTTTAATTTAATTAGCATGAAAGAAGCCAATTGGAAGGGTGTGAATTTTTCAGATTGCAAATGTCCATTACAGGAGGGGTGCTGGGAGGGCACAGGAGGCATAGTGAGAGAGTGGTCCAGGTAGTGGGCAATGGGACATGAGGCCATTATGGTCAGCTGGGTCTGCATCTGGTTTTTATCAGCACTGAGCCCACTTTGGGGACTGAGTACTCATTAACTGACAGTGTGTACGTGGCTTAGATAAACTCCAAGAGCGTCCCAGTCTCTGCAGCTCACTCAGGCCCTTGCACACAGAGGCACATTATTTTACCCTGGCAACGAGCACACTGCTGTGGTTTCTTACATAAGGGAGGGCGTTGTGCTTTGGACTGCCGACTTACCTCTGTGCTGCCATTTCATACCATCCTTTTTCTCCGCAGTCATTGACCACTGTGTCTGTTTTCTGCCTCAGAGTACAATTAATTGAGGAGAGGTGTTTTCTAGATCTTTCAGAATTGTCATCTTCACAACCCCCACTCCAAACTACTGAGATCCAGAGGCACTTTCTCCAGGTAGTGCAGGAGACACCATCAAGGATGACATCCTTGTAAGAGTTCTTTGATGTTTTGTTTGTAGAGACACTTTAATAAATGTTGAAATTTAGAGCTTCTCTGCTAAATTATAAATCAGCCACTGCCATTTAATATCATTCTAAACTCAGTTTTGGCATAAACCAAAGATTTTTACTCAAGGAGTTTTAAAATAGTGCTTCTCAAACTGTCTTTGAAGAACCAGTCATTTTTTGTTGTTTTTTGTTTTAATTCATTTGTTTACTTTCAATCTGTTGCAAATCCTTACTTTTGTTCTATACCCTGTTCAATGAAGTTAATCTAGTGATCACATATTTGGATGTTGTGGCAATGTCAATTTATTACAGAAGCTCTAAATGCTTAGACATTTCTGTACTTTTCTGGTCCCAGAACAGTAACAGTTTGTTCCATGGACCATACCTTGAGTAGCAATGGATTAAAGGACTATCTGGGCCTTTTTCCAGCTTGTTTCTTTGCTGAATATGGTTTAGTTCTTAACTCTGCAAGGGTTATTACATGCTTAGGAAATGCTGAAAGGAGCCCTGGTGGCACAGTGGGTAAGTGCTTGGGTGCTGCCTGAAAGATCAGTGGTTCAAACTCACCAGCTGCTCCGCGGGAGAAAGATGTGGCATTCTGCTGCCATAAAGATTACCAAACCCTTTGCCACTGAGTTGATTCTGACTCGTGGCGACCCCATAGGATGGAGTAGTTCTGCCCCATAGGACTTCCAAGGAGCGGATGGTGGATTCAAAGAGCGGACCTTTTGGTTAGCAGCCGTGCTCTTAACCACTGCGCCACCAGGGCTTGAAAACGCTGTGGGACAGTTCTACCCTGTCCTGCAGGGTTGCTATGAATTTGAATCAACTCCATGGCAATGTTTTTTTTTTTTTTAAAGGGAGGTAATGCTGAATAGTGCAAGGTTCTGGCTTCCTCATCATCATCTCAGAACATAAACCTATTTCCAGAGATTCCCTTGTTGTCAGAGGCTGGGTCAAGAGACTTTCTTGCCATGCCTGTATGTATTCATGCACAGTTATTAACTTATTTTTAGTATACTTCTTTGAGAGCCCCTCAAGAGCAGGGATTATTGTGTCCATCATTGTATCCCAGCACCTAGCCTAGTACTTGGTTCCTAGGAAGTTGAGTGATAACTGTGTAATGAGTGAATACATGATTTCACATTCTCAGTAGTCCTTAAAAATTAGAAGTTTCTTTTTTGACCTTATTATAAAAGTTCATTGATGAAAATTTAGGATTAAAAAATAGAAGACAAAGAAGAACTACCACAACCACTGCCGGAAAATCCCATCCAGATTTTTTGAGTATGCACCTTGTATTTACTTTTTCCTGGCCATTAATAATAGTTAACATGTATTAATCATTTACGGTGAGTTGGGGAGTGCTAAGCGTCATACATGGATCATGTCATGCAGTCCTTGCAACACTGCTGTGAGATAGCCACTTCTATCCTCATTTTCCAAGTGAGAAAACCTTTGGTAGTTTGCCAAAGACGATATAGACATACATGCATACACACACATTACCCTAAATTTAATAGCCTTATAGTGTGTGCTTTTTTAAAAATTGAGAGGAAATTCACAAAACATCAGTATGTGTTTAAAATTTTTTTTACTGTAAAATGTTTTAAGCATGCAGGTAAGAACAGAGAATAATATAAGAAATAGCCATGGGCTCACCACCCAGCTTTATCAAATTTTACCACTATGCTGCATTTGCTACAGACCTTCTCCCTTTTTAAAAACTTTTTGATGAATAAGACATTACAGATACAGTTGAAGGTCCCTGCGAACCCCTCCCTGATCACATTCCCTATGTACATGAAACTTGGTGTTTTCATTTAAACTACTATATAGTATTTTGTTGTATGAATACATAACTTCTTATTTATCTATTCTCCTGTTTCTTCACCATTACAAATAACCTGTCGTAAAGTTTTTCTGTACATGTGTTTTTATGTAGATGTTTGTTTCCTTAGAATATTTTCTGGAACTACGATTTCTGAGTTGTACGGGATGAAGAGCTTCAATTTCGGTAGCTACTATCACACTGCTTTCTGAGTCAGTTCACCAGTCCACACTGCTACCAGCAGGCATAGGTGTTCTTCCTGAAACTTAGTATTGTTAGACTTTTTCTGGCCAGTCTGACGGGTGTAATGGTATCTCTGTGATTTTAATTGGAATTTCCTTGATTGCTGTTGCGATTAAACCTCCTTTTATGTATTTTTATTTGGTTCTTTGTTTTCCATTTCTGTGAATTGCTTATTCTTATATTTTTGTCCATTTTTCTATTTGACTGTCTTTTTCTCTTTAATCTGCACTATTTCTTAATATACGCAGGATACTAATTACTTCACAATTATGTGCATTGCAAATATTTTCTCCTAGTCTGTGGTTTGTCTTTTTACTGTGTTTATAGTGTCTTTTATTGCACAGGAGTTTAAAATTTAAAATATCCAAATTTGCTCACCTGTTCCATGGGCCTTTTGTATCTTGTCTAAAATCCTTCCTTACTCTGAAGTTGTAAAAGTGTTACCCACACATGTATTTCATTGATTCTGATATACTGATACATGTTGTTTCACATTTTAACTTCTTTAAATCAAGATGTGATTTATATGCATTGAGATGTCATAGTTTAATTGGCAGTTTTTTTGTAGTATATTAAATAAGCTTACTCTGGTATTTTAGGTTAAATGAAAAACTCTATATATATGAAGTTTGAACAAAATTTTGCTTATCCAATACACATTATTTTTTAACTTGCGTTTTCCACTCAATATATTATAAGCATCTGAACAAGTCAAATAGACAATATTATTTTCATTGACTGAATACCCATTTTAGAAATATCATAAATTATTTTACTAACCTTCCACTTTGGGACATTTAGGTTATTTCCAGTTTTTCTCTTTAAGCCATGTGATAACAGATGCACTTACAGCTAAATCATTGAGACATCATTATTTCCTTAGGCTATGACCTAGCAGCAGAGTTGCTGAGTTAAAGGGTATTCAGATAGTAAAGATTTGACCAAGTTGCCAAATTGACCTCTGGAAAGTGTATACCCATTTTCGCGAGGGGCCGTTTCCCTAAATTGCCAGCCTTCGACCGGCAAGAATGTTAAGAATTTTGTTATAGACACCATCTCCAGGAGTTCTCTTGCCTCTCTGTGAAAGCATATACTTTCATGTTGCCAACTTCCGTTGAAGAGCTTTGAGCATTTTTCCAAAGTGAAAGAAATGGGACAGTTGCTGAAGAGGGACAAGAAAAACAGACTTGATCCAGAGACCTCAGTGTGTTCTACTTTGCCATCCTGCGCTTAAAAGGCATGAAGTGCTGTTTGTTGATGTTTTTTAAAAGGAAGTTAGTGTGCTAGGATTTAAAGGATAGTTAAATATTTCAAAAAAGGTTCTTGGGCCAGGACTGAGTTAAACACATCTCTACGTTTACAAGGACCTACCAAAGAAATGAAAACAGGGAGCAACAGATGTGTTCTATTGCACATAGATTTCTGACTTGTCAAACTGACTGAAAATGACCCTACAGAGGAAGTAAATCTTACAGTTCACCCAGGAAGTAGCCAAAGCTTGGGAAAGAATAGGATTTGCTTTAGAGTCATTTATTATTAGGAGTGTTAAATAAGAAAAATATGAATTTCATGTAGTTTTTGCCTCTGTGAAGTTGAACTTCTGCAAGGCAGCTTTAAGAATTCTTGCACGATGTATCTTTTCAGTGCACCCTTCTGAAGTTTAGTTTCTGTCTAAGTTCCCAGCAAGACATCTTTTCTTTAGGGTGTGGAAGGATTATGGTGTGACTTTGCTTTCTAATGGAGAGAGTGTATTTTGATTAAGTATCAGCTTTACTATTGCCCAATGCCTGTGCTAATAAAGGGAGCGAATGAATAAATAATATGTTAGTAATGTACCTACTAAAATTTATTGAACATTTTAATATGTAAATTTGTAAGAGAACTACTCCGATACTAACCTCTACTCCTTATCCAGTTTTAATCCCATCTCAAAGTGATGCTACTCTTGGTTAGACTGTAATTTTGTCCAGACGTAGGAGGATCTGACCAAGAGGTGTGTTGATCAGGATAATTGAACACACACTATAATGGCAGATAATTGAGAATTAATTTCCTGAAGGCCTTAGAGGAAACCTTCTACAAGAAAAAATGACCGGTTTCCTTTCAAATAACATAGTAATGATTGATGTCCTAATAATAGGATTGAGATTTTTAGCCTTTAACCTTTTAATCTTTGGCATGATGGTAGAAGATATACAACTGAACAAAGGGTGGTTAAAATCCACAGAGCAGATAATTCAGGTAAAGAAAAGTACCTAAGATTAATTGAAATTGGAGACTACTTTTTAAGTACTTTCAAGTACAAAGGCCCTGTGCAGTCCATGGCCCAATTGAAGGCCAAGGAGCAATGTGGTGGGTAGGGACCTTAAACAAGCTTGAGGCTTTGAACACTGTTTCTGAAAGTATCAAAGAAAGCTATTCAGTGGGAGAGGATATGACCCATGTGACCAAGATGCAGTATTGAAACCCATCAGTAGTTTGGTTGAAAAACCTTTTAATCTCAGTATGAAGAAGGTCTTTATAAGGGACAGAAGCCTAACCCTTGGCAGGGATGCGCTGATAAAAACAGTGGATGCCAGTATCACTTCTTGGCCTGGGGAGACCAAACCAAGATAGTCAGAGGCTTAATCTATGTGGGTCAGCATTTACTGAGGAGAAATGAGAATCAGGAGGCTCGTTTGATTGACGATAGAATTGACCAACTGTGCTGCATGAATGAAGGGAAGATATTTGTATGAAATATGAATAGCCGTGCAGGTAAGGGAGGAGTTGAGAGTTCTCTAAGAAAAGCAGCTGGGCCAGGTCATGGATCAGGGACGACCCACATGGACATTTAATCTGAGCAGGAGTCCAATTTTAAAAGGAAAAATGTAGATATCAAAAAAGGTGATGGAAGAAAGGTCTTATTCCTCTGGTAACTATTTTTCTAGCTAAGGCAATTGAGAGGGTTCATAGAAGAACATTGAGCTTTGCTGGACAATAATAGTCCCTGGAAGAGAGACTTCTATTTGTAGAATCAGCTAGGATCAAAGATGGGATGGGCAGATCTTGTCTAGGTTTGTATAGTCTAAAGAGCCACTGTAACCCTTGAATATAAGGCAGGAGAACTTTAAGCTGATTTCCTTTCTGGCATTGTATGATTGAGTGGGAATACCACTGCATCAATTAAAGGCATTTAGTTTAAGGAATTTAAGAATTAGCCCATCTGCAAATTAAAATATTAGCTAAAGTATAATAAAACCAAAGCCATCCCCTTGCCTCAAGTGGAACATAAAGGAGATCGTCATAGTGGAGGGTACTTACAAGACGAAAGTTATAATAAAAAACTGTTGGAATAAAAAAAAATGTGTTTAGCATCTTTTATTTCCCATTGCTACAACACATATTTTATAAAAGGCCTAGCCTCACCCACATATGGGCAGTTTTCCAAATAATGATTGAAAACTGAGCAGACTAACTCTGGTGGTGTTTTTGTGCCACAAAACTGTGCCAAACAGCCCCTGGTTTCAAGGAAAGGAAGGATATAGCTAACTTCTTGGGGAATGCTGGAGACTTTTCGGCTACTTAAATCTTGTTGGAAGCAAATGTTGTGAAAGACTGGTTTGCTGCTATTGGCTCTAGGAGTGTCTATTTTTCATTACTTACCCTTAAGCCAAGTATCTTTCTCAGGGCTTTTCTCATTTTCCAAATTCAGATGAGTGAAGAGGATATCGGATTTTGCTACTCTATTACCAAGCAGACAGATGGAGTTTGGAGAACCGGAGTGAAGCAGCAGAATGTTAGCCTGCCTTCTTCCCTGCCAGATCCCCACTGATGGGATAGCAGCCTCTTGAGTTGGCAGTATTTGTTACTCTTTTGCCTTTAATTCAGAAGGCCATTCAGAGGGAGAAGATATTTAACTTTACCCAGTGTGCATTTTCATCGGGCCACTTTTGCCAGAGATTCTGCCCTTTCAATAAGATACTGAATGAAGTGCAAGGATCTTTCTTTTGTGGTGGGAGGAACCATGGTGCCTGGGTCAGATCACCAGTATCCACTTCAGCCAGAGCTTTGAGTAAGAATGTTCTGGAGACAAAATGTTCTTGGGTGCAGCTTACTAGTGTTTGTAGGACATTATTCCTCAACCCAGTAGTTGATCCCTTTTGAGGGAGGGGCATGAGTGGAAACACCAGACCTCACTGCTCCCCAGGGCTGACTCTCCCAGTGGTGCAGCTAGTACCTGAGCAGTGGGCTGTTATGAAAACGGAGCCTAGAAACGAACACGGTGGGCCATTATAATTCATTTCCTGTCGTCTTGATTCTACAGGGCCCCTACATCGACACCAGAGCTAGGTAAAGCTGTTTACTTTGAGAGCAGTATTATGAAGGCACCCGGCACATTATCTACCATATAGTAGGTTTCCTATAAACACCAGTTCACTTTCCTTTTCCTCCCTTTCTTCCTTTGACATGACGTGGTGAAACTTGTGGGCTTTGGAGTCAGAGTTGAATTTGAATCCCACATGAGAGTTACTTAGCTTCTCTGAGCCACAGTTTCCTCATTGGTGATTTCCCACCTTAAAGGATAGAGGCATGGATGACATGAAGTAAAACATTCGCCCTCAGCTCACTGTAGATCCCCGGTAAAGGATGCCACCTCCCCTCTCCTTCCTTTCCTTAAAAACCTCACGTATGTCTACATCGAAGATTCTGAGTGGCTGATAAATGCAGTATGCTGATCAGACCTCCCAGTTTAAATGAGAAATGGTGTTGAATAAAGCTTACGTTTATCAGAGTACACACACTAGGCTTACTAATAGAAGTTAGGACGTTTATTTTGGTATACAGTCAGTTCTGCTATAACTGACATATCTGTTCCTAAAAATCATGCTATGGAAAGTCATGCAACAGAAACCACAAGGCTTATGAGGAAAATGGAGCTAGGGAAGTAATGCTAAAAAATTTGTCAGTAACACGTATTAAATAGGAACCTAATATAAATGGGGAGTCCTGGTGGCGCAGTGGTTAAGAGCTCGGCTGCTAACCAAAAGGTCGGCAGTTCAAATCCACCAGCCACTCCTTAGAAACCCTATAGGATCGTTCTACTCTGTCCTATAGGGTTGCTGAGTCGGAATCGACTTGATGGCAATGGGTTTGTTTATTACTTTTGGTAATATAAACGGTGGTACAGTTTTTCATATGTTAAATGGTTAAGAAATTGTAATACTACAATAAATATGGCACTTTACCTTGAATAAGACCTGAGGATTACTTGCAAAAGTGGCTGTTGGAAGGGTTACAGCTTGTGAGTTATTGTAAAGTGGTGAAAGTGTTATCTGAAATGACACTGAAAGTTATAATACCACATATGGATGGGTGTGGTGCATAAAACACTATAAACTGAGGCAGCTGGGAGATATATATGGGTTTTGTGTATCCCTGCATGGCTGGCTGTGTTCAGCTAAATGAAGTTTTTTGTGTTTACCTGGTGTTTCTCATAGAGAAAGCCATGCATAAGCAAACATAAAATTTACATGATGCTTATATTATTCCCTTATGTATTGATCACATTGAAACAAATTTGTATTTTCAAAACAAGTGTTAAAGCAGAACTGACTGTACAGCTTCCCAGAAAAGGCCACCTTCCCTTAGGCAGTATCCAAAAGTAGAAGTAGAAAAACAACATAAAATATACAGGCAAACAGGACCATTAGCATCCTTTATAAAATGGCAAACATTATATATACGTATGTGTGTGTGTGTGTGTGTGTGTGTGTGTGTGTGTGTACATATGTATATATATGTATGTATGTATAGATACACATTTGTATCAATTTTTGTATCATTTATATATAGTTTATATATTCTAGGTAAGTGGAGTTATTGTCACACTGTGTTGAGTGTACAAGAAATGGGAGTATGGGAATGGGGTGGTTGTTGACTGTATTTTGTGGTGATTGTGGATTATCTCTTTGGAACATCTGCTACCTGGTTGTCCTTCCGTGTTGTTAGGTGTCATCAAGTTGTTTCTGATTCATAGTGACCCTATGTACAACAGAAGGAAACACTGCCTGGCCCTGTGCCATCCTCACAGTCGTTGCTATGTTTGAGCCTACTGTTGCAGTCACTGTGTCAGTCCATCTTGTTGAGGGTTTTCCTCTTTTTTGCTGACCCTCTACTTTACCAAGCATGATGTCCTTCTCCAAGGACTGGACCCTCCTATAACATGTCCAAAGTATGTGAGATGAAGTCTCGCCATCCTCACTTCTAAGGAGCATTCTGGCTGTACTTCTTCCAAGACAGATTTGTTAGTTCTTCTGGCAATCCATGGTATATTCAATATTCCTCACCAATACCATAATTCAAAGACATCAATTCTTCTTCCGTCTTCCTTATTCATTGTTCAACTTGAGCATGCATATGCACAATTGAGAACACCGTGGCTGGGGTCAGGCGCACTTTAGTCCTTAAAGCAATATTTTTGCTTTTCAACACTTTAAAGAGGTCTTTTGCAGTAAGTTTGCCCAATGCAATCTGTCTTTTGATTTCTTGACTCCTGCTTTCATGGGCATTGACTGTGGATCCAAGTAAAATGAAATCCTTGACAACTTCATTCTTTTCTGTGTTTATCATCATGTTGCTCATTGGTCCAGTTGTGAGAATTTTTGTTTTTATTATGTTGAGGTGTAATCAGTACTGAAAGCTTTAGTCTTTGATCTTCATCAGTAAGTGCTTTAAGTCCTCTTTGCTTTCAGCAAGCAAGGTTGTATCATTTGCACATTGCATAGATGATTTAGTTGACAGCGCCACCCTCACCACCCCATCTCACATGAACTTAACTTCATGGGTCAAACAGTCAAGAAGTAACTGTATGCTGTGTTTCTTGATTCACCCAGGTCTGTTTGGTAAAGATCTCTCTGAATGAATCCTTTGTTCAAGAAATAAACGTGATCATGAGTATATATGCTGCTAGGAAAACAGAAGTAGGCATGTAGTTTGTTGTTTTAAGAGGTGGTATAGGCTAAAAAGTTTGAAGAGCCCAGAAATAAACTTTAGTAGAGGTCCATGAACCCCTAGAATTGCTTATAAATTTGTGTTGGTAAGTGCATTTTGGAAGGAAAGGGTCCTCAGCTTTCTTTATATTCCCAAAGAGGTCTTTGATCCTGAAATGGCCAAAAAACCCTGATTTAGAAAACTCCATGGGATTGAGATCCATATGGGTTGTTTAGGGAACTTTAGAGCCATTTATGTTATATCCTAGCACACTGATACCATAAAGGGGAGCTGTTAAGAGTTTCCTCAAGAAGCACTCCTTGGTGTCACTGTCAAGGACAGCATGGAGCTGCCTCTACCTCTGGGTCAATCCTACATCTCATCTTTGATGTTTCCTTTAAAATTAGCCACATTGGTTGTCAGGGACTCCTTTTCTAACAAGGACTTTTGCCCTTCGACTCATGCTTCCTTTGATTTTATTTTTCAGATGGGAGCAGCGAGAGCTGCCCAACGGGCGTGTCTATTATGTTGACCACAATACCAAGACCACCACCTGGGAACGACCTCTTCCTCCAGGGTAAGGCATGGATGGATGAGCCTGAGACTAAGTAGTACCATGGAGTCACATGACCTCTTCACCATGCTGCCATATCCGTCTGCTTGTTTCCTCCCACTTTCTCCTCCTCTTTCTCTTTTTTGCCCCTCTTCCCATAGTCTTCCCCTTCTACATTCTTTCTTCTTTCTTTCTTTTTTCCCTTCTCCCCATGTGTTTTCTTTGGTCCATGACTGAAGGCCATGGGCTTTAATAAGTGGTATTTAGATCTAACACACTGTTGGGTTCTGGAGGAAGGAGGGCTGGAAGCCCCCTGGGCCATTGGTGTCTTGATGCTGCCAGTCATTTTATCCTACAGAGACATCCCTGTTACGGCCAGGTTTTCAGTCCCTTTTAGCAGAGGTAGCAAAGTACAGTGACATTTATCCCAGGTCACTTGCTTACTTAGTTCTGCTTTCATTTTCAGATGATACAGGCCGTCCCCAGATTACAAACAAGTTCCATTCCTAAATCTGTCTTTAAGTCGAATTTGTACTCTAATGTCAGTTAGTCAAATGTTTGTCTTAGTATACAGTATATAGTGTATCTTTCTATATATAAAAAACATTAAAGAAACACTTCCAGATATACTGAAACATCTTTAGCATAATAATTCAGTAATAATGTTTTGATGTGCGTTGTAAAGTAGCACCTATCTGTTGTTACGAACCATTGTATGTACCTCGAATTTATAATATATTAAGCTTTACAGGGGTTGGTTTGTAACTATGGACATTGGTAAACCCGGGGGCTGCCTGTGCTAGAGTTTTCGGAGCATCTCTGGAAGAAAAAGGCAGAGAGAGGTTGAGATAGAAAGAGTGTTGAGGCATTTCACAGTACCTTGTGCCCAACCTGCCCCTGAAGGCAGTGTGCTTCTCATTCAGCTGGGCTTTGTGGGAGAAAGCGAAGTCCTCCAAAATCAGAAGCTTCCAAGTGAAGGAAGATGGTCCAAGTTCAAGGAGAAGGGTTTGGTTCCCTGTTTGCCAGGGACAGAAAGTTCTTTCCACATGTGTCTCCCAATCCTGAGCTCTTTCACAAGGGAATGTATTCTGCTCTTAGGAAAGAATCACCTCCCAGTAAAGCAGCCCTGAAGGGCTCTTGCATAAAATATGAATGCTTCCGCTCCTAAGTTTGTGGAGAGAAAGAATGTCATCAGTGGGGAGTATGGAGAGAGCCCCTGTGCTCTGTTTGGTTCAGCTGTTAGGTGTGCACCTGGCAAATACCACTTCACCTTCTGGCTCCACATATTTCCACAGGTGGGCTCCCCTTAGCTTCAGTTTTCCTGTAGGATGCTTATGTTTTCCTCTTTTTTCTTGCCCTTCTGGGAGTGAAACTCATAATCTGTCATCATTAGTCTTCACTTTATTTTCTACTTTAGCTTAAAGTCAAGTTAAGTTACCAAAGTTCAACATTGACTTCTTAAATTAAAAACAGTTTGAACATTTTATTATAGAAAACTTCAAACACACTTAAAACTACGTAGAATAGTATATAATGAACCCCCATGTACTCAACACTCAACTTCAGTATTTATCAACTCATGGCCAATCTTGTATCATTTATACCAGGGTTTGATAAACTACAGTCTGTGGGCAACCAGCCTGCTACCTTTTTTGTAAATAAAGTTTTATTGGAACACAGATACACTTACTTGTTTATTTACTGTATATGGCTGTTTTTGCTCTACCATGGCAGAGTTGAGTAGTTGTGACAGAGACTATATGACCTGCAAAGCCTAAAATACCTGACCTGGCCCTTTACAGAAAAAATTGACAACCCCTGATCTATAACTCTCACCCACCCCCCATTCTCTGATCTATATTATTTTGTAGCAAAATCTCAGACATATAACTTTATCCATAAATATTTCAGTGTGTATTTCTAAAAGATGTTCTCTTATTAGAAAATAAAACCACAATATCATTTCTAGTATTTCCTTAATATCATCAAACACCTAGTCACTATTCAAATTTCCCCAAGTGTCTCACAAATTAAACACTGACTTTTAACAGTGCGTATTGTACACTTGTACTTTATGTATTTACAACATGTATGTTTAAAAGTAGCAGTAACTCTCTGTGTTTCCTGGTTGCTGCTTCATAACCTGTCTGGTATGTAAATTATGTGGGTCATGTCCTGGTGAGCATTTGGATGGAATCTAAATAAAGATATTCATCTTCTAAGGATGGCTGAGGAATTACTCTTCTTTCACTTTTAAGATTGGAGACTAGATTAAGCTTTCTCATTTCCAGGAGAGTTTTCAGAAAGCCCTGGTGGTGCAGTGGTTAAGCGTACAGCTGCTAACCAAAACATTGGCGGTTCGAACCTACCAGCCACTTTGCAGGATCTGTAAAGATTTACAGCCTTGGAAACCCTATGGGGCAGTTCTTCTCTGTCCTACAGGGCCAATTATAAGTTGGAATCGATTCCATGGCAACGGTTTCTTTCTTTCTTTTTTTTTAATGTTTTCTTGGGAGATGGCTCAACTTTACACCCACCTTTATACCCAGCTGAGCCTATTAATTTTTCTTAAGTTTTAAGCAAAGAGCTTTGAGCCCCTGACTCTTACTTCTGCTTTGTAATAGTTGGGAACCCAGAGAGAACAGGATGATTGAAAGCTTAAGCGTTCATGGCTAATTAATGGGATAAGTCCTGCCCGCAGGAACTATTACAATGGTGAGAGCAATTCTGGAACTACAGATGGAGCCATTATTCAGCAGACCCTAGTCACCAAGGAGCTAGATTGAGCCAAAGGATTCACTTTATCATGGGCATCCTTTTATGTCAAATCCATGGGAAACCTGTAGGAGGTTCATTTGTTTTATCCAGGACCTGGTAGCTAAGGATGAATGTAGTAATTTGCTCTTCAGTGATTCTGAGGCGGTACTCAGACCAGAGGTGAGCAGGGAGAGTGATCACTGTAGAGCAACAGGGTTGCAGAACGCCTCATGGAGGGAAGTGGATCAAACTCAGTCTTGCAGGAAAGGCTGGACTTACATAAGAGGAAAGAATTCCAGGTAGGGGAACAGTAGAGGCACCATTGTGCATGTGGGAATGTAGAAGATGTGTTTAGGGACCACTGCATGGAGCATTTTTGCCAGAGTGGAAGGTTTGTGTCAAACAAAAATTTTCAAATGTGTCCAGCCTATGTTTTGGTAGAGAGGCCCACTGGAACCAAAGAGAGTGAGAGGGCTGACTGGGCCTCAAACCACTGCTCTGTTTTTAAATACTGTATTGTGACTGTGCATAAAAGTTCATCTGGAATAAAAGGTGGGATCATGCTGCTTAGAAGAGTGAAATTCATCGGTACAGAGGATTTCTAGTTAAACATGGACTGAACATGTATTTATTTTCATTCCTTCCTCAAAACTCTTAAAATGGCAGTAAGTTATTAAAAAAAAAAGTGTAAATCCTCAATGATAAAGGAATGAAAGAAGAGAAATTGCATATGGGAGATGTTGATCGAAGTTTAATTGTTGATAGATAAATGGCAGAGCTGAGAAAGCAGAAACCCAAACCTACAGTGTGAGGTCTCCACCAGGAAGCTAGTTGGTTTGCACCATGGGACCCAGAAGGCCTCAGCAATTAGAGACACCAAGGGAGTGTGGAATGAGGCTAAAAACCTGAAGGTCAGTTTAAAATTTGTGCAAGGAGCAGTGACATTCCCAGGTTGTCAGCCATCACTCCCAACCCTCTGCTACACACACTCATGTAGCCACGTGACTGCTACAGACCCCAAGAAGCTCCTGAGAGAGCAGAACCAGCCTTGGAGACACAGCCGTAGTAGGTGAAGGCAGGGATGAACTCAGAAAATAGGATTCAGTGGGGTTCCATCCCCAGACTAAAGGCTGGAGGATTTTTTGCTGGAGAAAGTGACTAGTCTAAGGGAAAAGAGCTATAGATTTTGACATTTGGAAATCTTCTAGTGATACAGTGGAGCCTCTGCCTGATCACCCTGCTGTGAAGCCCACTAGGCACCTAGCCCCACCTAGGTGCACAGAGCTTCCAGTCAGCATTTTGTGGCTCACTTTTTCCCTTTAATTCTTTATTTTATTGTGTTTAAATACATGTAACAAAACACTTGCCACTTCAACTGTTTTTACGTGTACAGTTCAGTTCCATTTACTGTTTTGTGCAGTCATCACCACTGTCCATTTCCAAATTGTTTCATCGCCCTTAACAGACACTCAGTACCCCTTAAGCAATACCTTCCCGTTTCCTCCTTCCACTATTAGTGGCTAACTTTAAAATGTGAATGAACAGCCAAGGATCAGCAGACAGAAAAAAGGAACTTGGCAAAAATAATATAGGGAGCTGAAAAAATTTCAAAAAGTAAAACAAAACTATAATTAATATCCTTAGTGATTTTGGAGAAAATATAGTATCTGTACAACAAGAACAGGAGATCATAAAAAGAACCAGGCAGAAGACATGAAGAGCTTTGAGAAATTATAGACCCATTAAAACCCATTGCTGTCAATTCCGACTCATAGCGACCCTATAGGACATAGTAGAACTGCCCCATATGGTTTCCAAGGAGCACCTGGAGGATTTGAACTGCCGACCTTTTGGTTAACAGCCGAACTCTTAACCACTACGCCACCAGGGTTTCCAGAAATAATATATATATATAGAACAGCAGAAAGAAAAACGTTGATACAAGGGTTGAAAGATAAAGTTGGAGATAAGAAAATTAGAAGGTTGGACCAGAAGAGCCAATATCTGAATAGTAGTTCTAGAAAGAACAGAGAAATGGAAAACAGGAAAATCAAAGAAATAATAAAAGAAAATTCCGTACCTAAAGGATATAATATCCAGACTAAAAAGTGCCCAATAAGCACACAGCCCAGTGAATGAAAAAAAAACCCACCGAATGCCAAGAGAAAATCTCAACAGCTTCTAGAAGGGAAAAAACAGGGTACATGTAAAGGATCAGGAATCAGAATGCTCTTCTTCTCAATAGCAACTATGGAACAAAGCCTTCAAATTCTGACCAATTTTTTCCCACCTAGATTTCAATTTTTAGTCATTTTAGCACTCAAGTATGAGGGTAGAAATAAAAGCATTTTCAGACATGCAGGGTTTCCAAAATGAACTTTGGAGACATCCTTTTTCGAGAGTTACTGGATGATGTATTCCACCAGACAGGAGGAAACCAAGAAAGTGGAAGATATGGAATGCAGGGCACGGAGGGCTCAACCCAGGAGAGGGGCCAAAGGAGTTCCCAAGAGGAAAATGACTCAGGACAGTAATATGGGCAGGCCTGGAGGACAGCTGTCCACGTTAGATGAAAGGTTCTGGGAGAGATGTCGCTAAGACACCTCAGAGGCCACCTGTCCTATCAGAGAGTGGGAGTGAAACGATAAGCTCTTGAAAACCAAGCAGACAAAACAAGGAAGTCTTCTTTCAAGGGAAGAAAAAAGCAAAAATGCTATGTGAAAAGGGAAATGTATTTACATTATTCTATATGGCTCAGCTGTGAATACTATCTGCATAGTCATAAACTCTGAATACTGAGTTATTGAAAATGATCATTTTCTGTATTGGAAGGATGAGGGGAGGAGATGGCAGCGTTTGTGTTTGGGGTAGACTATGAAAATTAAATCCTCATCTTTGGTAGTGGAAAGTCCATAATAATGTAAGATGGCAATAATCAAGAAATAATAGAATGAATATGTTATTTAGAATTATGGATATAAATATTAGAAGAAGCAGCTGAGACTTAAAAGTGGTTGCCTTTAGGGAGCAAGAATCAGCAATGGGGAGAGAAGGGCAGGAGACAGCTGTTTCTCATGATAAGCCCTGCAGTACTAGTTAACTTCTTAAACTATATACACATTATTTATTTGATAAAAATAAAAATAAAGTCGGCAGTTCCGGGAAAATGGCACTCTAGGCAGAAGCACCATGCCGTACGTCCACAGCAAAGATCCAAAAAACTAAGCCGAACAGAGAATACAACAATCCTGAAACCCTAAAACATCAAATGAAGAGATAAAGAACTCAGGCAAGCACCAAATGGAGTGAGAAAACTGACAGAGAACGGAGAGCGAGGAGAGATTCATGCAGAGGTTCCCTACCAGCTAATGCAGCGCAGATCCGCCATCTTGGACTCCCGTCAGAGACCAGCAAACGGGGTACAAGAAAGCAGCCTCACAGAGCGTCCAGCGGGAGACAAAACAACTGCTAATTTATGATATATGCTTTCCTACCCCCCACCCTTCTTCACCCCGACTGAGCCTCCTCTGCTTCCCGCGGCCACAATCTCTTGACCGGGAAACACCGGCTGCTTGGATTCCACACACCCGAATGGGCCGGCTCTCTGAGTGCCATTTGTGGGCTGCTGGTGTTGCTTTTTTCTGCTTCTTTTGATTTCTTCCTTACCTCTCACCACCTCCCCCTCCTTTCGCTCAAATACCTGGCTCCGTGCGCCATCTTTGCTTCTTCCTGAGGGGCTGTGGAGCTCCGTTAGAGTGTGGAGCTGCTTCCCGGTCTGGGCTGCCACGCTGGTGGGATCCCGGGGCTTTTGTTTGTTTGTTTGTTTTGAATTGTTTGTTTGTTTTCTTTTCCTTTTCTTGAGTTGGGAGCCCTTTCTGGCCAGGTGGTACTGCATGGAAAGGAGACTTCCCCCTCGGCTTGCACAGACATGCAGAGGGATCCCTGAGGGCATTTCTTTTCTCATTGGTTTTTTTTCTGTTTTTTTAGGGGACTTTCTTGTTCTTTTTTTTTTTAATTTGTTTTGTTTTCTTTTCCCTCTTCTTCCCTTTTTGTCTTTCTTCATTGCTCAGTTTCTCATCTCTCTATATCTTCCTTCTCTTTCTGTTCCCTGAATGCCTGGTGTTGTATGCCTCTGCGCCTTCTAGCCAGGCTGTACTGCAGCACCTGGGAGTGACTTCCCCAGACCTCGTGGCTGCACCAGTGGGATCCCTGGGAACTTTGTGATTCTTTAACCTTCCCGATTTTTATTTATTCATTCTTTTCTTTTCTTTGTCTTCCCCTTTCTTTTTTTCTCCATTTCATAGTCTCTCATCTCTCCACTCCAACGGCAAGCTCCCCTAGCATTCTTTTTGGTTTGTTTGTATGATTTTGGGTCCTGTTCCTCTCTCCTCTCTCCCATATCCATCTTAGCTCCACACATAACAGTCTCCCCGCTGCATCCTGCCTACCTGCACCGTGCGCTTGACATCGCATCACCAAGCAGCACAGGCGCGGCCTGCTGGAACCTGCCATGCACTGATTGCCGACCCGCTCTGGTGGCTGTAGTGGGTGCCACGGGCGGCCCGTCCCAGTGACCCCTCTTCAGCTGGATCTGCCCTGCCGTACCATGTCTGAGTGACTGGCCCTGCCAATTAGAGAAGGAGGTGAAGGGTATTGTGCCCACAAACGAGCAGGCAACAGGGAACACACAGTCCGCCTGCTCAGACATAGTCAAATTTTTTAAAAATAGGGACGAAACAAACAAATCTACAATCAATAAATGAGAAAAATAACTACTGAATGCCCCAAAGACAGCAGACAATATCAAAACATTTACAAAAACAGGACAGGATGGTTCCAGTAGGCGTCCAAAATAAAACACCAGTTGACTCTCCAGTGGAACAAAATGCACTAGAACTACCTGATAGGGAATTCAAATCTCTAATACTCAGAATTCTCCAAGAGCTGAAGCAAAGAGCTGACAAACATGAGGAAAAAATAGACAAATTCGTGGAAAATACAGACAAAAAATTGAAGAATTCAGGAAAATAATGCAGGAACAAAATGCCAAAATAAATTCGCAACTAGAAATTATACAAAGACAACAATTAGAAATACAAAAAATAAAGAAGATTTCAGAAATGGACGGTGTCATAGAAGGGCTGAGAAGCAGATTTGAAATGGTGGAAGACAGGATCAGTGGAATTGAAGACAAACACTTGGATACAACTCTGTTTGAGGAA
>NW_004444052.1:7613440-7644058 GCF_000243295.1 Trichechus manatus latirostris
TTAACCAATGTCATAAAACAATATGTGTACTACTGTTTCATAAGAAACTATTTGTTCTGTAAGCCTTCACCTGAAGTACAATAAAAAAAAATAATAATAATAAATAAAAAGAAAGAAACAAATCGCTAGTTTAGAGGAGTTATGAGGAAGGTGGGAAGGTTCCCGGTTATTTTAAGTCCTAAAAGATTTTGACTCAAGGGCAGCGGGGAGCCAATTGAAACTTTTGATCAGGAACATCACATAAGAGGTCAATCTGGTATGGTTACACTTTTTATAGGCTGGGTTGGAATGGGGAGATTAGTTCATATACTATTGCAGTAGTTCAGGCATGAGGTGTATTCTGTGTAGACACAGAATGGGAAGGCAAGGACAGAGGGACCACAAAAAAGAAGCACCTGAGCTGGGTGACTTACTGATATCAGTGGGAAAGGAATTCGAGTTGAGGAACATGGTACAGTTTTATTCTGAGAGGATGACGGACATGAGGTAACCTGGGAAAAAAAAGACTCAGGTTTGGGAAGAGAGCTGTGGCATTTAGTTGAATCCTATGTGACAGCAGATCATGAAGGTAAGGAGTCTAGCATGCTGAATCCCGACTAAATCTGCAAAGTTACCATGGGAGTGGGAACTGGTTGAGGAGAAACTACTTTTAGGGAGGCAGTCAGTTGAAAAGGGTCATTGAAGAGGTGGCTAAAAAGTCAGGTAGGAGGCTAACCCAGAGAATAGAAGAAGGTACCAGACTGAGGCACAGTAGCCAAGTAACATAAGAATTCAGAAGAGACAAAATGAGAAGTAGTTAGAGAACAAAGATTCTCTCACACTTTGGAATCATATGAAATAATCCCTATTGGATTCCTTTTGCACTGTGTTGATTCTGTTTTCTTCAGTTGTATCTTTTTCTTACTTTCTCTCTCTCTCAAACTTAAAATGGAAAATTTCAAGTATACACGAAAGTACAACAGTACGGTGAATCCCTTGTAACCTTCGTCTGGTTTTAACAATAACATTTTGTTTTATCAGACCTCCCGCTTTGGGGTGGAGGGGCTGGTGTATTTTAAAGCAAATCCCGGACATCACATCCTTCGACCCATAAGTACATCATATACATCTTTAACAGATGTCTGATGGATGAGGTGTTTTTCACAATACTGTTATTCCACCTAACAAAATTAACAATATTTCCTTACTGTCATATTGTACCCAGTCCATGTTCTGTTTTTGCCAATTATCTTTAACATGTTTTTAGACTTAATTTGTTTGAATCAGATTCAAACCAAGGTCAACACATTGCTTTTAGCTAATAAGTCTCTAAGTCTCTCTTAATACATACATTCCTCCTCCTGTTATTTTCTTCAGACCATTTATTTGTTGAAGAATCTGAGCATTTGTCTTGTAGAATTCCTCGTATTCTGGATGTGACTGATTGTGACCTTGTGGTGTTGTGTGATATGTTCCATCACCCCAGAAAGTTTCTTTTCTTACTTTCTTTTGAGTACTTCTTCCCTGTGTGTGTAGAAACCAAGTTACACCTACCAAGCACAGCTGAGGATTTCTACCTCCTGTCCTAGCCCTGCCTTGGCTATGGGTGTTTTAGGACCAACTTTGAGAAGATTGCTTCATCACTAAAGACAATATGGACAGTCCTACTGTTTTTTGGACCAGTTCTTCTCATAACCATGCAACATGTTTTCATTGGCACTTTACTTTTTTTTTCTTTATTATTGTAGTTTGAATGAAGTTTACATTTCAAGTTAGTCTCCCATACAAAATTTATACATACATTGTTATGTGACCCTAATTGTTCTCCTCATACTGTGACAGCGCACTCCTCCTTTCCACCCCTGATTCCCCCTGTCCATTCAAACAGCTCCTGACCCTCTCTGCCTTCCCATCTCTCCTCTGGACAGAAGCTGCCTGTTTAGTCTCTTGTATCTACTTGAGCTAAGAGCACACTCCTCATGAGTATCCCTTTATGTCCCACAGTCCAGTCCAATCGCTGTCTGAAGAGTTGGCCTCAGAAATTGTTTTAGTTCTGGGCTGATAGAAAATCTGGGGGCCATGCTTTCCAGGGTTCCTCCAGTCTCAGTCTCCTTGGCACTTTATATCAGGGTAATTTCAGTTGCAGATAACAAAAAACTGGATCTGGATTGGCTTAAATAATGAAGGGACGTTACTGGCTCATTTAACTGAAAATTGTGGATATAGACCGTGGTTTCAAGTGAAGCTTGACTTAACAGTATCACTAAAGGGCTACCTTTTTTCCATTTTTCTGCTCTGTTATCCACTAGGTCAATTTAGTATTGTATTTGGTCCAAGATGGCAGCCAGTAGCTCCCAGGACTGCATGCTTTCTCAGCCATATCCAGCAAGGAAGAGAGACTATTTTTCCCAGAGTTCTCAGCAAAAGTCCCGAGATTCTCTGATTGTCCCAGCAGAGGTCATATGCCCACCCCTGGTCTAGTCAACAGTTCATCTCTGGGGGTGGGGATAGAGCCACCTTCCCCAGAACCGCATGAACCCCTAAATGGAATCAGGAGCTAGGAGGGATTGGTTGCTGTGAAGCAACCACAAACGTCTGCTACGATCATATAAACTCAGAAGCCTCCATGATTGGGGCCTCCCTGGAGCAGCCAAGCTGCTGTGCCAGACACCAACCTCATTCTACCTTGGTCCCTCCTTGCTAGTCATCCTGAGCTTTCTCTGGAGTTTGGGGGTGGGGTGGGGTGGGTGGTCACTGTGTTAATTTTAGAGTTTAATGTTTCCAGCTGGGAGAAACGTACCGATCCTCGAGGCAGGTTTTACTATGTGGACCACAACACTCGGACCACCACCTGGCAGCGCCCGACAGCGGAGTACGTGCGGAACTATGAGCAGTGGCAGTCACAGCGGAATCAGCTCCAGGGGACCATGCAGCACTTCAGCCAAAGATTCCTCTACCAGGTGAGAGGGCAGAGGGGCCTCCTGGTCCTCTTGAATGTGCAGCCTCCCGTGTTCTCCTCTGGCCTGCTTAGGGAGCAGACAGAAAGGTGGGTAGAAACGTCAGTGTTCTGACCCTGGAAATTTTACCCATCACAGTGAAATTCCTCAAATTCCAGTGTTTCTAACTTGGTAACTCAATGTCCAGGCCCTATGTTTAAGAAGTCAACATGTCTGAAATGAAATTCACCATCTTTCTTTCAAAACTGGCTTTCTCTTCTGGCCCCTCCGTTCAAGTCCGTTTATCCTGAGCTGAAACCTGCAGGTCAATTTTGACTTCTCCCATACCTCACCTTTCCAGATCAAAGCAGTCACCCAGATCCTTCTCTTTCCATTGCTGCTGTCATTCTTCTGATCTTTATTATCTGACAGATTTTCAAGGACGGAAGGGAACTTAAAGTTCATTTAGATCAGGGGTCGGCAAACTATGGCTCGTGAGCCAAATTGGCTCACTACCTGGTTGTATAAATAAAGTTTTATTGGAACACATCCATGCCACACCCAGTCATTTATATATTGTCTATGGCTGCTTTTGCAGTACAACAGCAGAGTTGAGTAGTGAGAATAGACCAAATGGCCCACAAAGCCTAAAATATTTACTATCTTGCCCTTTACAGAAAAAGGTCTGCCGAGCCCTGGTTTGCATTAACCTTCTACCTGGTAGTTGATTTTCCTTCCCATCTGAATTGTTAGGGCAACCTCTGAATTATTTTCCCTGCTTGACGGAGTTATCTCCAAATATCACCGTCATCGCATCACTTCACTAGCTCAAAACCTCTGCGGTTATTACTTACAGATAGCATTTAAATTTCCTACATCAGAATCCAGGATGCTCTGGTCTCAAGTTAACTGTCTAAAGGTCTCCCATACTGTGTCACTTTAGGAACCCTCCTAGCACCACCTTGCTGGAGTATCCATCCCACTAGAGCCTCCACTGGTGACCTGGAGCTGGGGGGAACCCAGCTGCAGCCTCTTTGGCAGGTAGAGGTGGGATTCCCAGTTGGAACTCTGATTGCATTTTCTCAGCACATCTTAAACAAGAAAGTTGGTATCTGCAGTATAACTAGCACAGGATGTGGCATATTTCCCGTTGGAAATTTTTTGAGCTGGACCATGAATTTTAATCACCATGTATAACATCATTTTTATTTGAAATGAACTTTCATCCCACAACCCGTTTCTAAATTGACTATGACCCTAGTTAAATGCTCAGAAAATCTTTAATTCCATTTAATTAAGTAACATTGTTGGTTTTACCTTCGTTAGCAGCTCTTCAGTTCTCACCCAAAGTGGGAGCTTACACCACAAGTCATGAGGCACTTTAGCATCTCATTTGGCTAGCTTGTCCTTTCTTCTGTCCGTGGGGGCTGATTGCTCACCATATAGTGAGGATCCCAGTTTCCTGAGTATGGGTGAGCAGAAGGGTCAACTACAATGCCTGTCTACAACCCAGGCCTTGGTGGTCTTACCCAGCACAGTGCTGTGTATGTTCTTCTGCCGGGCTTCCCACCTCAGAACTCCTGTCACATGTGCCTGGCATTCTTTTCTGGTATGTTTCAAAAGTGGATGGAATCTGATCATTCTCTGCATTTCAGAAATGGCTCCTCTTGAGCTGGGCCCCAAAGACTTGGTCTGCCATTTTCTTGGATGGTTGTGGTTGTGAAACTGGGAAGATCTGGGGCATCTTTCTTCCTTGACCTGTCCTTTGACACCGAGGCAAGGACATATTTTAGGAGATTCACATGGTTTTGTCTCCCTGCTTAACCAACTTCTCTAATCAAAATAAATAAAGCCATAAAGGAATTTTTTTTCTTCCCTACCATGCTCCAGGTAGGTTGACTGGAATGTTTGGTGTGCAAAAGGGAAGATTCCGGGATTCTAGAACTTATGTTTGCTTGGTCTTTTTCGGAGCGTTTACTCTTCTTGCCTGCTGCTCTCTTTTTAACAACATCGTTCTTGGCCTGCAGAGGTGAACATTGACTCGGAGGGTCCCTAGAAGTGAAATTAAATGCTAAATAAATTTCTTTCTGAGTACTCTTAAGATAAGTCTCTCAGCTCAGTTGAGGATTTAAGAGGGTTCTGGGTGGAGGTGAGGGTTACCTTTTCTCGGTGAAACAAGACTCATATTGAAAAATGTGGTAGGAATCTTAGTTTCGTCTGATCTCAATGTCTCTCTGTTGATTTTTCCTCCCCGCCGGATTTGGTTTTCTCCTCTTGTTTGCTGTGGTGCCATGTCCTGGTTACAAGTAAGAAGGGTTGCTTTCATATAGTTATTTTGGGGTTTGGCTTTGGCCCAGTCTTTGACTCGGAAGACTTAAGAGCTGATACTATGGTAGCGAATTCCCCTCCTCCCTTGTTGGGCTTAACTGAGACCTTGTTCTTCTTTGCTGCCCTGCAGAGAACACGAAATACAGTTCAAAATGGAAATCAAGGGAATCCCAGATTGCAGTCTCTCCCATAATTCCTTTCTGATGTCTGCCTCAACACACACCTTCTCAGTTTCTCGAAATTATTGTTCCCCTTATTTCTGATGTGTTTTCCTACCTCCCCGTTATGCTTTTGTTGCTTGTGATCATCATGCTCATTTTTGTTTTGTTTCATCCTAGCGGTTTCACTTTGTCCTCTGTTGTGTGTTCCTGCTGTGGTCCCTTGAGGGTGCCCCGTCGAGGGCTTTGTGCTGTTGTGACAGGACCCATCGCACAGCTGACTATTTCTGTGGCATCTCTTCCTTGACTATTCCTTTCTTTCTCCCCTAATAACTAAAGGAGGTAGCCATTGTCTGTACCACTGAAGCAAATCACTTTGTGGCTCCTAATTTGTGGAATCCGAATTGCACTATTCAGAAACAGACAGCTTGTCTCTTACTTTGCAGAGAGCACCTTAGGGTGAATTCTCAAGCACCTGAGTTTTGTTCCCTGTCTATTGGTTCATCCTTAACAAAATGAGCCTGCCCTTTATGCTGTAACCTTTATGCCCTTCCCAGAGCCTTTCTTGCCCTTCAGCTGTATTTGCTAGACATTCTTTATTTCTGAGTTTGTATCTTAAAATATTACTGGAACTTTGCGCTTAGTCCCCAAGGGACTTGAACTGACATGAGCTGTCTGGCTCTTGGCCTGCACCCCATATCTCCCAACCCAGGGCCTATTACCATGGAAAATTGTTCAACAGTTTTCATCTCAGTTCCCAGGAAACTGTCTTGTCTCTCAGAGCCCCTCCACATCCTAAGATCTCTCTTCTGACCACCATCTCCCCCTGCCCCCTTTCCTCTGTGCTTTTCCAGCTGTGCTCCATGTAATACTTTGGGATCTCTCTTTTTAGGAGAGTGAGGTAGAAGAGAAGAAGGGGCAACTGGTTGGCTCATTAGAGGTGTGAGGTTTTTGGGTTTTGCTTTTTCTGGCCATAACGTGTAGGTCATATTTTTTGTTTATCCTTGGCTTCTGTTCACATTCTTCTTTCCGGCTCTCTTTTCTTATTTTCCAAACTGTATTGTGTGCATTCAAGAAGAAATACAGTTAAGTGCTTTGCTTTGACTCTAAGAAGTGAAGTCATTATGATTGTTAGCTTTCATTGATTCCGATTTCATGTGTGGCTTGTGTTTATCAATACCTCTCTCCCTTGCCTATCTGCCTCTTTTTCTCTCCCCTTCTTATAGGTTTGTGGGGCAGGGATCTGATAGGGTGAGAATGGGAGGATACTAAGGAAATTTTTTTTTAGAAAACCACTTTAATGAAAGATGTTGTTGTTGGATGCTGTCAAGTCGATTAACTCATAGTGACCCCATGTGACAGAGTAGGACTGCCCAATACGGATTTCTTGGCTGTAATCTTTATAGGAGCGGATTGCCAGGTCTTTTTCTCGAGGAGCTGCTGCGTGGGTTCAAACTGCCAGCCTTCTGGTTAGCAACTGAGCACTTAAAGTGTTGTGCTACCAGTACTCCTTTAATCAAAGATAGGCAACATTATATGGAGTTTGGGGTATTAGAAAAAAGGCAAGGATTAAGAAAATCCCGATAAAGTATTTTTTAGTTCCTAGTTCAGTGCTGGCCATGGAGGCTGTCAGGAGAGACCTCTTGGTCTGTCCGTTTGTAAACTTAAGCAAAAGGTGGCTGTAAGCCCACTGAAGCCCCCTTGGTGCTGATTTGCCTTCAGAGGCCCTGAATGCTTTATGATGGGAGGTTATCTACTCTTTCCGAAGAAAGAGCCGAGGCATCATACAACTTTGCACCAAATGCTACTCTTCTGATGTCTTACAATGACCTTTTCTGTAGTTCTTCCCTTTTGCCAGGGCACTGCTGTCTCTCAGTACTTACCAACTGCATTTTATTTGGTTTCATTATCTGAAATATATATGTTTACACATCTGTAGTTACTTTCCTTCTGTAGCCAACTGTTTTTTATAGCCACTGTTCTTATATATTGACTACAAAACAAAGTTGGAGGAACTTAGACTTTATGGGATCCCCACCCCCAAAATGACCCTGTGAATTTGGAAGATTTTGTTCAGTCATGATCAGTCAAATCTGAATTGTGGCATGAGATTTGAAGCATGTCCTAGAAGTTGGTGATAATGTGCCCTTAACCAAGGACAAGCTCAGCTTTCCCCACCTTCAGGCAGTATGATTCTGCACGGGTAGGAGGTCCTTTGCTGAAAGGGGGCTCTGTACCATCAAGGAACCTATGGTTTCAAAACGTAAACGTCTTTGTTGGACCTTGCTTGGAAGAGGAGCCTGTGTTGCCACCTTGGAAAGAAAGTTTCTCTGTCCTTTCAGCTTGGGGTGAAGGGAGGGTGTGAAAGGGGGTTCGTTGGCAGTTGAGTTCTCCCAGTGTTTTCTCAAACCCAGACTGAGCTTCATTCATCCTTCTGCCCGTGTGTGGCTCCATCGTCCCCAGACGGGGCCAGCCAGGCAGCCTGAAGTCTGCATTTAGAACTTGATCCCCTAATATGACAATTAAATTTTAGTAAGTGAAATAAAACTGCTTCAGGAAAGAAGAGAGAACGAAAGAGTGGAACAATACTTGTTTTATTTAACCAGGAGAAGTTTTTGACAGCACCCCCTTCCCTGCAGGATATGAGAACTCTTGGTCCACAGCAACCCTCCCCTGGGGACCTCACAGCAGAATTAGGCAGGGTAGGGGGGGGTGTTCTAATGTAAACAGTGACCATGAAGTCCTGGAGTCGGTTCCCCCTTCTTTCTCCTGTCTCCCCTTCTCTCTTGCTAGCTGGCCCCCAGCACCACCTCCCCAGCCTTCCAATAAGGCAAACACAGAACACTGAGCAGCTTCAGGTTCAGGCAGGAGGAGAAGAAAGGTGCTTTGTGAGGGGAAGGAAAACATTCCTGGGGAAGGTGAGGGGCTCAGGGGAGAGGCCCGTGGGCGAGGGGCATGAATGTCCCCTCAGTCTGGGTTGATGCTGCACACCCCTGCTCTCTCCCTCTCCCAGCTCATCAAGAAGAGAGGTGGGGGCTGGACGCGGAGGTGGAGGAAGGCCAGGCCCCAGCCAGGAAGCTCTGGGCGTGGGCAGGGCTTGTGGGAATGATTTCATTGGAAAGGCCTGCGATATTTTTTCCCCTCCCGTGTGTGGTTCTTGGGGAAAGTTGGAGGTGGTGGTGATTTCAGTCGTCTTGGCCGCCGCAAGCAAGAGCTGAGCAGAGGCACGGCTGAGGAAGTCTTGCTCCTGAGCCCTCTGGCCATGCTTCGCCGGCTCCCTGCCTCAGCAGCCCTGGCCCACCTTCATCTCCGCACCTCTTCCTCCCCCTCACTCCACCCTCTCCAAATCCTAGCTGGGCCCTTGGTGTGCAGGGTCCTTTTTTGGTTTTTATTTATTTATTTATTTATTTTTTAAGACTTTTGAGAGTTACAGATGCCACCTAAGGCCTACTGTGTCCTCTACAAAGTGCTAAAATGTAGAAATGAGTCATCAACATTTTTATTTCTATTTAGTGATTTATTTTTAACCAGCGGCTTTTTTTTTTTTTTTTTTTTCAACTTTGTGTTCTGCTGTGTTTCTTGTGTTTAGTCTTCGAGTGCTTCGACTGACCATGATCCACTGGGCCCCCTCCCTCCTGGCTGGGGTAAGTACTGTTCTACTTCCCTGCCCTCAGCCTTCCCTCGGCCGATGCTCTGTGACGCTCTGCCCTCTTCCTCTGTGCACCTTCCTCACTCCTATCCCTTGGTCTGCCGCTTTGCTACTCTCTGGCTTATTCTCTGGTAATGCCCAGTCAGAGCAATTACGGGCGATGGAGCTGGAAGGTTGGGAAAGGAACTGAGCTGTCCGCTGCTCTGTAGCATTCACCTGCCACAGCTAAAGGAATGTGACCCTACAAAGGAAGTCTCTGAGCAGCGGTGGGACTGTTGGGTCCAGGGCCTGAGTTTCAAAGTGTCTATCCAAGGAACCATCCTAACACTGACTAAGACATTTTAACTCTGTCTGATTCCCAAATGGATTTGTTTCAGGTCTGTGACTGTAAGACTGGAAGAAGCCTCCTTAACAAACGTTTTCTTTGCAGCTGAGATGGCGGGAGACTTCAGCCTAATTTTAACTAATGGAAGCCACCTTTTTATTTGTAACATAGCTGTGAAAGGGGCCAAAGGGAAGCAGATAAGAGAGTTGAGGGTGCTGGGTGGTGACTTTATGAAAGTGCATCATTGCTAGTTAATAAAGTCGTGCTGGTGGCTCACTGGATTCGTCTTGCCTTGGTAACTGCCTCTTATGTATTCCCGGTCCTTGCTGGGATTTGTCAATAAATGAGTTAGCGGGGTGAACATGCAGGGCTTGGGAGAGATTGTGGACTTTCTAGCTATTCCAGGAAGGCGTGGCCATGCAAACAGGCGTCTTTAGAGATGGCGAGACTCAGCACCTTCTGCAGCTCTCTGAGCTGGGGCAGGGCTTTGGTCAATACTACAAAAGTCCCTTGAAGCTGAAGAGGGCAGAGGGCAGTTTTCGCAGGAATCAGCATGTGCTGGGGGTAATTTATTCGTCAGGCCAGTAGAAGACAATAAATACTGGTTTGGTGGTATTCACAGATGGTATTAAATTGGGAGGGGAGGCACTCGCCAACAAGGATGGAGAAACGTGCCCTTAAGGAGCTGACAGTGATAGAATAAGCATCAACCTGGAAAAGCAGCCAGCTTTTGAGCTGGATCCTCTCAGTGCAGAAACAACTACTCCCTGGTAGTAACTTAAGAGGTTGCATCAACTCCCTTGAACCTACTGGGTATCACTTAGTGAATTACCCCTGCATTCCAGAGCTCTAAATGGGTGCCTTTTAGTCTGTCTAGTGGGAGATATCAGTTAATGAAGTTTCCACACATTTCTTGATTTTCAGCTAGGGAATCCCTTATGCACACAGATGACCCATCTGGCTCCCTGAACTGATGAAAGGTAATTGGTATCTCAGATATTGGTGGGAACTCAAATGTGAGAGAGTTAAACACTTAGGATTCCTCTCTAGGTAGGGGAAAGCTCATCCGATTAAACAAGAATCTTCAATGCTGCTTGGCAGCCAATAGACACTGTGACCTAGAGCTGGGAACCTTGAGTTTGTTTCTGGCTCTGTAGAGGGTGGTGGTGTAGCCCAGCCAAGTGAGTTTATTTCTGTACCAATTCTGATAAATGATGGTCACCAAGTAAGAGCAGTTGTAGAGATTCAAAAACACACAAGACTATAATGGTAGGAAACTGGAAGAAGGATATGCTGGTCAAGGGCCAGAGAACCTTCCTAATCACAAATCCTTTTGGGCTTTGTGTTGGCTTTGCTAGTGCTGAGCAGTGACCCCTCCCCAGGGATAGTTAAGAAGGAACAGAAAGAGTAGTAACATCAAATGTGAATTGCATTCATCATGAGCCTGCTCTCGGAGTCGACCGGTGTTCTTCCTGCTCTTAGTTCCTAGGTCCCTCTTTGCTCCTTGGAGAAAGCCTGTGGTGTTCTCCTTGTGACTGGCTGCCTCAGCAGCCGTGACCCTGGGCATGGGACAGAATCCTCTCAAGTCTCTTTCCTCCTAAAATGAGGTTGTGCTAGCTGCTCATTTAAGGACATTCCCTGCCCCCCAACTATGGAATTGTATGCAGCCAGGCAGTTCCACTGAGCTGCCAGAGGCCTGCATGCAGCAGGCAGTGCCAGAAATGAGGGTGCAGGCCTCAGACCGGCTTGATAGACCCCCCAGCCTGGCAATTAGCTTTGTCTTTGGCCTTGGCCCTTGGCAGAGCTGACTTGGAGGATCTAGTTCAAAGCACTAGTTTCTGGGCTAGGAGTGGCCCCTCCTGCCCTCAGAAACCTCTTAGAAAGCCTTCCTTCTGTCACACGCCATTTTGAGGTGGTCATAGCTCTGTAACGGTTCCCAGGCACCTTCTTTCCTTTTGTCTGTGTTTTAAAAATTTCAGTCAAATAATGGCTACCAGATAAAATAGGGAGTCAAAGAGAAACCAAGACCGTGGGTTGATACCTGGAATGTTGCTGCCTAATTCTTGAGGGGAGAGGGGTTGGTCTCCCCAATTCTGTTTTTTCAGCTCTGGTTTCCCTGTAGCTTCTGGAACAGATTACTCTTATTTCTTTAATGTCACCCTGTCTTCGTAAAAGAGGATGAGCCATTAGCATTGTTGTTCTCAGGTTAGAAACAAAGTTGAAGGCCCAGGAACTTCTGGGAGAGGTGACCCCCTTTGGGTGCAGGGCCCTGCCCCTAGTTTTGCCTCCCGCCTGCCTGGAGCTGATGGGCTGCCCTTTCCAACCCCTGTCAAGACATGGAATCAGCAGCTAGAGTTAGGGCTGTCCCTGGAGCCCAGACTCTCTCTCTCTCTTAATAATTCCTGAACCATCATCAGTGACCCAGCAAAGGGCACGAGAATAAAGAGTGTCCAGAGGAGACAAAGAGTGTGTTTGGGCCCCTGACACTCCCCTGTCTCCGAAGCACACACTTAGGTGTAAGAACAAGATGGGCACCATCCATGTCTACAGCCCCAGTTATTTACTTGCACATGGAGGTTTCCCTGGGATGTGAGAGTTTTGGAACGAAACTTAGCATTCACGCAGAAGAAAAGAGATAACAGAGAGGGCCTGTGGGCCCTGTGGTCCAGAGTACTGATCAGAGAGGTGTAAAGCGTAATGACCCTGCTTTATGGGACAGAGGGACCTGGGTGTGCTGTGTCTGGTGGACGGAGTGGTGGCAGGTCCTGAGATCAGCCATGATAGTCTGGGGTTGGGGGCTATGCAGGTGGGGGCTGGGGCTGAGGGAGGCCGGCTGTGCTTCTGGTTTGCACACAGCTGGATGCAATTACTTCCCTGGTTTCAGCCTGGTTGCTCCCGCTCTGTGTTGCCACACCACCCCCTTTCCTCCAGCCAACAAAACAACTAAAGACAGTACTTGTTCTTGAGTTGAAAATTTGTATACCAATCCTCACCCCCCAACAGGGAAAGATGCTCTTTGTTCTTTTTCCCAGTGATAAATGTGAGCGACCCAGCCTTTCACTGGTCAAACTTCTCTAACAGATTGGGTCAGAGGCAGAAGTTCAGACCCAGCACCCAGGAGGTGGAAGCCAGAGGGGAAAGGACACGTGCTACAGATGGTTTGGTCTGATTGTTCTCTTTTCTTTCTCCTCCCCTGGCAGAGAAGAGGCAGGACAATGGACAGGTGTATTACGTGAACCATAACACACGCACTACCCAATGGGAGGACCCTCGGACCCAGGGGTGAGGACTTGGGCTGTGGAGAGGGCGGGGAGTGGCTTTAGACTGCGTCTGTCTTACAGGGCCGATGTTACGGGATCTTTATCCACGCACAAGTGCTCTGAGACCCTTACAGTGTAGTGTGGGCCTAAGAAGAGCTTGAAAGCTGCTCCTTAAATTGACCTCCCTGGTGGGTGGGGGGTGGCCAGCTAGTCTCTGTACTAATTGTTCAGGCTGGCCATCATTTGATCCCAAAAAGGTTGAGGGCCCCTCTACCTTCGAGAAGTGGCCTGGGACACTTGGTGTCTCAGCACTGCTGATGGCCACTCAGGCCAGTGCCATCCACTAGGGCTGGTTCTTTGGCCTTGGGATCATAAGTGACCTCTCTGCTGCAGAAATGTCCTCACAACTTGAGTCATGCCAGGTGCATGGGCCCTGCAGAGCTTCGGTGAAAGCAGAGCATGTAGGGCACTGAGGACCTCACCTGTCCGTCCTTACCCCATCTCTTCCTGTGTTGCAGGATGATCCAGGAGCCAGCTCTGCCCCCAGGGTGGGAGATGAAATACACCAGTGAGGGGGTGCGATACTTTGTGGACCACAATACCCGCACCACCACCTTTAAGGATCCTCGCCCAGGGTTTGAATCTGGGTAAGGGCTTTCCATGGGCGACATCGATATCTATTTGCACAGTTAATTCTGCTCAGCCGGCTCAGGGGTGCAGGCTTTGGGGTGGCTTGCGTGTGTGTGTGTGTGTGTGTGTGTGTGTGTGTGCGCGCGCGCGTGTGTGCGTGTGTGTGCGTGTGCGTGCGTGCGTGTTCTGCTGCTCTTCACTGCCCTCTGGTGGCCAAATCTGAGGTTATAGTAATGGGGTTGGGGAGGAAGGGGCTATCCTGTTTATTCAGAATAACACTAGTGGTATTTCTCTAAAAGCAAGAGGTCTGGATTTATTTCTGGTTTTCAAATTTCTAGTCTTCATATCTGCAGAGGGTCTTAATGGCAATCACTTTCTTTCTTTGAAGCCTTACTTTACTCATCTTTAACACAGCATCAGCTTTCCTTAGGGCTAACAAAAGTAAATTACTAGTGAGGAATCACATGGATTCCAGAACATTTTTGCTCTTCTCAGGACGAAGCAAGGTTCCCCTGGTGCCTATGACCGAAGTTTTCGGTGGAAGTATCACCAGTTCCGCTTCCTCTGCCATGTGAGTTCTTGTTCTGGGACCTCCCGAGGCAGGTATGGTTATTGAATTATTGAAATATTTCCAGCCCAGCAGCAGGAACTTGGATGTCTGAGGCTTAGGTGAAGGCAAGTTGCTCTTCTGACCCCGAGCTCTTGTCTGAGGATGTCTCAGTCTATTTTAATAGAAGACAGGGTACAAAGAAGCCATCCTCTGTTTCTGGGGGACCAAGCTTTCCCTCTACAGACTATGGCGATCTAGATTGAGTAATTACCACCTGAGGCCATGCTTTGAGTTTCTTTTTTTTTCCCCTTCATTTCAGTCAAATGCCTTACCTAGCCATGTGAAGATCAGCGTTTCCAGGCAGACTCTTTTTGAGGATTCTTTCCAACAGGTGAGAGAGAAATAAAAAGTTCTCCTTCTACTATCCTATCTTCTGTCATGGGGCCTGTTAAACTCACACTGTAGAGTTTCCAAGGCCTAGGCCTTGGAGACTGGTGTCTGCTGGACAGCAGGCCTTAGAGCCCCTGTCCCTTCCCACCCCCTGCCCCTAGCCTGCTGTGGAAGGGAGGGTGGCAGGCTGCCCATGAGACTCTGTCTCCCCAGATCATGAACATGAAACCCTACGACCTGCGCCGCCGGCTCTACATTATCATGCGTGGCGAGGAGGGCCTGGACTACGGAGGCATCGCCAGGTGAGCTCAGCCACCCTCGGGCAGCTGTGCTGCTCCCTCTGCCCCTGTTTATGGGCCCATGGCCAGAAAGCTACCCCTCCTTGCTCAGGTTCATTCCAAAGCTCTCCTGCGGCCCCTGCACCCTCAAGAGTGGGCATGGAGCTGGCATCCAAAATACTTAACAATCTGTATGGACAGTCAGAATGAGTGCTGGAGCAGGGCCCAGGTCCTCTGCTGGGCTATGCATTAACTCTTCAGTTATTGGATCATGGGGACACTGGGGATCCCCAAGGGAGGGGCTCCAGACAGAGGCTCTTTTAAAAAAAACCAAAACCAAACCCGATGTCATCAAGTCAATACCAAACCCAATGTCATCAAGTCAATACCAAACCCGATGTCATCAAGTCAATTCCAACTCATAGCAACCCTGTAAGACAGAGTAGAACTGCCCTATAGGGTTTCCAAGGAGCCGCTGGTGGATTCGAACTGCAAAACTTTTGGTTAGCAGTCACGGTTTTAACCACTGCGCCACCAGTGCTGCAAGGCTCTTTTATCACCCAGTACATAATCATCTCTGTACTTCAGTAACCAGTACAGCTGCACAGGATGCAGTGGCTGGATATCACTGCTGCATGGTTGTCCAGTAAAATCGACCCTGAGTTTCTCTTGAGGCAGCCAGGCACAGGAAGTCAGAAGGGTTCAGTGTGTACCTGACGTGTAAGCTGTGTGACAGTTTAAAGGCCTTGGTCAATACTAGACTACATGTCATGTGCACAGGGTCAGTAAAATTAAAACTAACATAACTGTAAAAAGAACCCTAAAGCATTGTTTTGCCCTCACCTCAGTCCACCTAAAAGACTGAACAGACTCTGGAAAAACGCTGCCTTGGATGATGGGGCAGAAGGGCTCCAGCAGACGAGCGTCTGGGCCAGCAGTGACTATCAGCCCGCTGACTTCTCATGGTGTGGGGATGTCTTCTTGCTTGGTGTTGGGTTAACTGGCTCCGGTTCTCTGTCTGCTGGTTGCGTTGCCCCCAAGGATTGATTGTTCTTTTTTTCGTGGTGACCTTCTCTCCAGGCTCTGCTTGGTGGGCTTCTGGTGTGGCTCCCGCCCTCTGTGTGTGTCTCTCTCTCTGTGTCCTGCCAGTGGTTTTACCCTATGGTAGGTTACGTCATGCTGTTCTACCACAGGGTAGAACCACGGACAGGATACCGGGGCACCCTCTGCATCGAAGGACTCCTCGTCTGCCCAGTCACAGACAGCCCAGCAGCAGGGACTGGCCCTCTTGGGTTGTCCCCCTGCTGGTTTAGCTTAAGCCATGAGGCTTGTACCAAGGGTGCACATAGCTGCTAAGGCATGGGTGTTGGTTCAGATGCATGCATGGAAGTATGGGAAAGGGTACAGTGCTGGGGCCTGGGGTGACGGGAGGGCAAGTGCAAGGGCCTTGGGTGTGCAAGGGAGTGACCACCTGGGATGTAACTGATGGGAGAGAGGTTTATCATCTAGAAGCAGCATGGAGTAGTACAGAGTTTTCACAGATCAGGAGTTAGGAAGGTGTTTTTGTGTATTCATATTATGCTCCCTACTCAGGCACAGTGGAAGCAGGGTGGCTGCTATTCGTACAGCACCTTTGTGAAATTTAGATTTAGCATCTTTGCACCCTTCGTCAAGGACATTTCCATCTGTTGGAAAGTGGTCATGATATCCAGATTTTATCAGAAAAAGACAACTTGGCTACCATTTGCAGGAAAATTGTAATGAACGTGCCAATCTATTTTACTTCTCTGTTGGGCCGTTGTGCTTTACACAGCCTACACAACTGTGCATGTTGGCCCAGGGTGCAAGGAGCTGCTTTGCCATTAGAATGTCTGGACATAGTGATGTAGAGTCTTGGACTGTACCAGCTGGGAAACCACACAGGCTTCCCTGAGCATCGTCCTCACGTGCCGTTGTTATTCTGGTTCGCCCTAGGTCTGACCCCACCCTGCTCACTGACTACCTGTTAATACAGGTTAGCCCAGCTGCCGATCCAGGTGGGGCTACCTGAGAAAGAGGCAGAGGAGAGTTGCAGCTCCTGTGCAGGTATACAGGGAGGGGTCCATTATCCCTGTTTTTTCTCTCTTCCCTCACAGAGAGTGGTTCTTCCTCCTGTCCCATGAGGTCCTCAACCCCATGTATTGTTTATTTGAATATGCCGGGAAGAACAATTACTGTCTGCAGATCAACCCTGCCTCCTCCATCAACCCCGACCACCTCACCTACTTCCGTTTTATTGGCAGATTCATCGCCATGGTAAGAGGGCTGGGCATCCTCCTAATCCCAGCACTTCCTTCCTCTTCTCTCCCATGGTGAAGTATGCATGGAGTTGCCAGGGGAATCCACACTTCCTCTAAAACCTCCAGGAAGGGCAGCAGTTGAGGAAGCGAGGCCCTGTGCACCAAGTAGGCAGCATTGGCACAAGAAACCACCTCCTCAAACTCATGCTCACCTCATCCGTAGAGAACTCCTAACCTAAAAATACAGAAGGCTAGAAAGACTTTCTGGAGAAACCAGAGCTTTCTTGTGGCCACCCACGGGTGTTGAGAGGGGCTTTGTGTTTTGATTTGTGTAGGACTTGTCAGGGGAACGCCAAGGGTCCCTGGGTCACAGGACTTCACTTGACATTAAATGTGCATCCTGTTCAAGGCATTGGGTGATGGGGCCAAGTGAAACTAACCACACACCTGCTGCCCATCTGGGGAGTGCCACTGTCTGTCATGAGCCTATGGGTGGGCATGCTTGGGAATGTCTGATTGAGATACTAAGGCCTTCTGGAAGGGGATTTGGAAACAACACTAGCTTAGAACAGAGCCCTAGTAGACCAGTTGGTGCAGGGTGTAGGAGGCATTCATCAGAAGGTAGATGTGTGGTGGGGTGGGGAGTTGCAGTATCTGTATTTACCTAGAAATAGGGAGACTGTGTGACTATGGAAAGGGAGGTCATACCATGTGCATCAGTGTGGAGTGCCTTGTGAGTGTGGAGAACCAGAATGGAGAAGGGTGAGCCCATGGCACTCTCACAGTCCAGCTGCCATATTTGTTAGTTTGAACTGCTTCAGTGCTAACTTCCTTTGCTTCTTCCTGACTTCCTGAGTGCTTGGTCCTGTTCCCCTCTCAGGAGAATCTGAGGGCCCCAAGAGCCCATGACTAAATATGTCTCTTCCCCATCATCTGCAAATTCTTGACCAAGGTGCTGGGCTCAGAAGTGGGCACATTCTTCCCAGGTCCAGAGACCCGCCCGGCCCAGCAGCCAATGGGACAAACCAGTAAAACCCTAGACTATTACTCACCACTGGCTTGTCAGCTCTTGCTGTCTATGGTGTCTGCATTATTTTTGGCTGCCTCTGCCTCCAGCTCTGAGAGCCAGTGAGTCAGGGCTGCCACCTGGAGCTGTTCTGAATACGTGTCCTCTGTGAGCACAGGGCAGCTCTCCACTCAACCATGGGGCCAGCCTGGAGGCATGCTGGGCAGGCAGCGGCTGGAGATGGGTTCCTGAGCAGGGGGACTCTGCTCAATCCCATCGTCTGGATGGTGGGATGAGTCCATTTGAGGTCCAAGTCAGGAAAAAGAGTGTTGCTTATTTCCCAGACTTTCCCTACAGGCCCCTGAAGTAGCCAGATGCTCAGGTCCTATGAGGGAAGGAAGGCAGGTTGCAGTAGCAGGGCTTTGATTCAGAGCATTCAAGAGCCTGCCTTGGTGATTTCCTGGGAGGGCCAAAGTTCTTTGCCATGTCTTTTCCTTCCTCAGGCTCTGTACCACGGAAAGTTCATTGACACTGGCTTCACCCTCCCTTTCTACAAGCGAATGCTCAACAAGAGACCAACCCTGAAAGACCTGGAGTCAATCGATCCTGAATTCTACAACTCTATCGTCTGGATCAAGTGAGTGCCTTCCCATGCCCAGCAGTTGGAGGAGGGAGGTCTCTGGTTGGGGAGTAGGTACCGATGGCCTTTCTTTTCTCTGCCAGAGTGGCCCATTAAGCTCTTATGCAGCCCTGATAAGTGCTTGTGTAGATGAGCAGCTTCTCAGTCCCACTGTAGGGCAGCTCTGGAATTCTCTCCTTGCATCAGAAAGATATCCCGTGCCATTATTCAGGATTCTAGGCCACCTGTGAGCTCTTAGGTGTTTCATGGGCACAAAATGTGAGTGATGGAGCAGGATTTAGGGAAGACCCTTCTATGATAGAAATTGTCCTTCTTGATCTCTCCTGCCCCCAGAGAAAACAACCTAGAAGAATGTGGCTTAGAGCTATACTTCATCCAGGACATGGAGATCCTGGGCAAGGTCACAACCCATGAACTGAAGGAAGGAGGTGAGAGCATCCGAGTCACAGAGGAGAACAAGGAAGAGTATATCATGTAAGTCTCAACTGCTGGGGAGCACAGTACTGGGGGCAGGGGTTGGGGCCGGGGTGCTGTGAGAAGGGGCAGCAGAGACAGTGAGTCACAGAGAAAGGATTTCCTACTCTTATGTCTGGGGAACCCTCTTCACCCAGGTCCCCACATGTGGTCCATAGCTCACCAGGGATAGCAAGCACCTCCTATTTTTGCATCTGCCTTGAATAGCTGTCGATGGCCAGTCCCATGATGACGAGGGTTGGGGGAGCCAGAGCCCGAGGCGATTTTTTTTTACTAGCTCTTGGTTGCTTTAGTTCAACCGTCATTCCCACGTGGTGGACTTCAAGACTGCCAGTTGAATTTTTCTGAAGAGGCATAAAACTTGGATGCCTCTATCTTCTTTCTCTTAACCAAACTGAAAAGATTTCTGTGTGCTATGTGTTTAAATTTATTCTCTCATGTGCTTAAATTCATTGTCTTATGTGTGTATGTGTGCAGATTCTCTCATGCACATCCTTCAGGTTTCTTAGTCTAGCCTTTTAATCTCCGCACTCACACATCTCTGAAGTTCAGTCCGTGATGGCGATGGTGGACATGGTGCAGATAGTGATTTTAAAGACTCGGGTATAGCCAGGCTACTGTGAGGTTTATTTATTTATTTTAATTTTATTGTCAAAATACACATAATAAAACATACGCCAGCTCAACAATTTCTGTATGTACAGTTCGTTAACATTGATTACATTCAAGTTGTGCAACCATTTTCACCATCCTTTTCCAAGTCATTTCACCACCGTTAACATAAACTCAATACCCCCAAAGCAACAACTCCCCCTTACCCTTTCCCTCCCAACTGCTAGTGACCATTAATAATCTTTGGTTTCTAAATATTTGCTTATTTCATAAAAGTGAGATTTTACAATATTTATCCTTTTGTGACTGACTTATTTCGCTCAGCATGATGTTTCCAGCATTCATCCATATCATGGCATGTGTCAGCACCTTATTTCTCTTTATGGCTGAACAGTATTCTGTCATATGTATATACCACATTCTGTTTATCCATTCATCTGTTGATTACTGTGCGGTTTTAAAGGTTGTACCTCTGGGTCTAGGTGTACAAGAAGTTGACTCTATGCTGATTCACTGCTTCTGTAAGAACAGCCACACAGGCAGACAGTGAGCTGCGCCTGAGCAGTGAGTCTTGGGCTCCGCTGACAGCTGCTCTTTGGTTTTAGGCTGCTGACTGACTGGCGTTTCACCCGAGGTGTAGAAGAGCAGACCAAAGCCTTCCTGGATGGCTTCAATGAGGTGGCCCCCCTGGAGTGGTTGCGCTACTTTGATGAGAAAGAGCTGGAGGTGAGTGTCAAAGGTGGTTGGGGCTCTGAGCCCCTTCTTATGGGGTGATCCTGCTCTTTTATATCATCACTGTATACCCAGAGAAACTTACCAATTAACCCCCCTTTATCAGGGCAAATAGTTTGGATTTGGGTTCTCAGCACCCACCCCTCTCTGGGCCCTTTTTTTGAGGGAGTCCGTGTTCAGGAAAGCAGAGACTTGTTTTATCCATATTTTTACAACTTCCAGCAAAAATAGTGGGATGTGTTTGGGACTAGTTCATTTGCTAGTAGGGGGCGGGGGGTGTGGTGAGGTGTTCTGGGCCAGCAGGCCGAGGCCCTCCTTGATGGGGGGAAGGCTGGCACTGAAGTTGCTGATGCACTTTTCTGTCTGTAGCTGATGCTGTGCGGCATGCAGGAGATAGACATGAGTGACTGGCAGAAGAACACCATCTACCGGCACTACACCAAGAACAGCAAGCAGATCCAGTGGTTCTGGCAGGTGGGTGTTGGGACCAGTTTCTGCTGGGTCGGGGCAGGGGTCTCAGCAGTGACGTTTTATAGCAGTGGCCAAAGGAAATGAGACCTCAGGCTCGAGGAACCTTGTGCTATCACCTCCCTCATCTCTGACACTCTCCTTGCCTCTCCCAGCTTACAAAAACCTGTTGCCATTGAGTTGATTCTGACTCACAGCAGCCCTACAGGACAGAGTAGAACTGCCCCATAGGGTTTGCAAGCCTGTAATCTTCACAGAAGCAGACTGCCACATCTTTCTCTTGTGGCATGGCTGGTGGATTCAAGCCGCCTGCCTTTTGGTTAGCAGCCAAGTGCTTAACAACTGCACCACCAGGGCTCCTTCTAACTCACAAACCTGAAACCCATTGCCACGGAGTCGATTCCAACTCATGGCAACTTTATAGGACAGAGTAGAACTGCTCCATAGAGTTCCCAAGGAGTGGCTGGTGGATTCGAACTGCTAACCTTTTGGTTAGCAGCTGAGCTCTTAACCACTACTCCACCAACCTTAGAAAGGATGGAGATTGTTGCAGCTGGGTTATGGTCAGCCATTTGACAGGAGACCATCAGTAGTCAGCCCTGGGCCAGCTCTAACATCTGGTGTGCGGGGGTGGGAGGGGGCGGGGGGGGTTTTTGAACCTGCAAGGCAAGAAGTAATGCTCCTGTCAGTCACGTGATTGCCTTCCAGATGTGACGGGAAAGCATGTGCTTGGCTCCAGAACAACTGAATGAGCTCAGCATCCTGGATATAGTGAATTGACTCCTTTATATGTGTGGGTTTTGTTGTGAAGTATAGCACACATAAAAAAGAATAAACATAGCATAGATATCCTTAGTATACATGTGTATTTTTTTGTTGGTGGTGTTGAGGTGAAACTCACATAACATAAAATTCACCATGTTAAGCATTATGAGGTATGCAATTCAGTAGCTTTTAGTACATTCATGATGTTGTACAACTATCATCACTCTAATCCCAGAACGTTTTCATCTCCCCCGAAAAGAAACCCCCATCCCATTAAGTGGGAGCGTTGGTGGTTCCGTGGTAGAATTCTTGGCTCTCGTGTGGGAGATCTGGTTCAGTTCCTGGCCAACGCACCTTATGTAGCCACCACCCGTCTGTCAGTGGAGGCTTGTGTGTTGCTATGATTCTGAACAGGTTTCAGCAGAGTTTCCACATGAAGACAAACTAGGAAGAAAGGCCTGGAGATCAGTGTCCAAAAATCAGCCAGTGAAAACCCTATGGATCACAGTGGTCTGATCCACAACCAGTCTTGGGGCTGGCGCAGAACTGGGCAGTGTTTCGTTCTGCAGTGCATGGTGTCCCCATGAGTCAGGGGGCGACTCAACAGCAGCTAACGACAACAACAACAGCCTATTAAGCAGTCCCTCTTACCTTTAGTGTATTTTTAAATGCAGAGTTTAGATGGGAAGAGAATACCTGGCCCCACGTGTCCCTGAGATGAAGAGCTGTCCTGTAAACCTAGCATCTTAGAGGAAGCGAATTTGGAGTTTCCTGGTTGGTAGCTGTCACCACCTGTCCAGCCTGGGCTTGTGTTCTCAGCGCCAGTGAGAGAGGCCTTGGCCGCTCTGCAGGCTCAGGGAGGGTGCCACTGTCTCCAGCTGTGGGGTCCGTTTTGGAGGGTCATGTGTCAGGGCTGAGTGCCTGGACTTGCATGGTCCCTGACCGGGGCATGACTTGCTGAGTTGCAGGTGGTGAAGGAGATGGACAATGAGAAAAGAATCCGGTTGCTGCAGTTTGTTACTGGAACTTGCCGCCTGCCTGTTGGGGGATTTGCCGAACTTATTGGTACGCTTCCCCTCACCCTGCTGGTGCCCTGGTGGTGGGTGGGGGCAAGGACAGCTCAAGGAGAGGGTGTGCTCTAGTGTGCCCCCAACCCCCAAATGGGCTGTTGGGGGTGGGGGAAGAGCCGTGCCACATTCGGCCCGTGCTGAGCCTGTGGGTGGAGTCAGAGTGTCCTGCTTGTTGACATCTGGTGTGTGTTTCTTTGGGTAACAGGTAGCAATGGACCACAGAAGTTTTGCGTTGACAAGGTTGGCAAGGAAACTTGGCTACCCAGAAGCCACACCTGGTGAGCATGCTGTTTTTAGCGGGAGGGGGCCAGGAACCTTAGAGTCTAGATGAGCTCCAAGGACAGTCCAGTAGGTAGAACAGCTATGGGGCCTCACCTCTGGGAACTGTGGTGTGGCTCCGGGGTGCTGAGTTGGAGAGAAGGAGCTGTGATATGCCAGGGTGTCTCTGCTTTAGGCCTTTGGTTTTTTGAGTCGTTGCAGCAGATAAGCACCCTTACAGCCATACCAAGTATTAAATATTGAAATACTTGCATTTCAGTGGACCAGGAACTCCCTCCCATCTCCCCAGCTGCCCTGTCCCCTCCCCAAACCCCTGCCCTTCCATGGTCCAGGAACTTAAAGTGTTAAGGCTGGCTTAGCTGGACCCCTAGGGCCCTGCCCCACATCTGGCTAGCCACCTGGCCTCTTTGATTGAGCCTAATTTGAGCCAGAGTTGAGGTGAATGATTTTGACTGTCTCCTGCAGCCAGGTGGGGGCTGGGCAGTTAGAGCCCTGACCTCCCTGTGCTAACTGTGCCAGTCTACTCTCTCCACAGTTTCAACCGTCTGGATCTCCCACCATACAAGAGCTACGAACAGCTCAAAGAGAAGCTGCTGTACGCTATTGAGGAGACCGAGGGCTTTGGACAGGAGTAACTGAGGCCGCCTCCTCCCACCCTCCCAGCACACATGTAGTCATAAGTCCTCCCTGCCCGAGAGGCTGCTGGCCGTGCAGCCCTTGGGAGGCCTCTGCAGGATGGTAATCCTGGGTGGGGACCACACTGTCATCACGTTGGTGGCAGCAGAGCCTGACTGTAAGAGGCCCTGCTTCCCACTCCTCACCTACCCACTGGTGGCAGTCTGGAATAAAGCCCACTAGTCATCTTTGGCCCTGTCACCCATTTGCACAATCTAGAGGGCTGACCCTCTCTGCAAAGCTCTCCCACCCTCTTCTGAAGACCAGCCCTAGGTGTGAGTGCGCGTGTACGTGCGGGCGCCTGGCCTGGTGGGCTGCAGCAGTGACCCTGTCTACAAGGTGGTTGCGTGAGAATGAGATCAGGCTCTTGGGGTAGCTGTTCTGAACTGAGGAAGCCAACGTTCTTTGCTGGTAAAGAAGATTTTATTTGAAATAGAACTTCCCAGAGATCTGTATGAAATGAAGATCTTGTGACCTCTGGGTCTTGGCTTCCCTCCCTTGCAGGGCTCCAGCCATGTAGGTGGAGCAGCCAGGCCCCTCTCTCCACCAGAGTGGGCTGTTCCGTTCTTTCGTAGCAAATAAAGGTTACACAAGCTGCTTGGGTCTCGGGTGGAAACAGTCAACTCCCTCAGACGTTCTTCTTCCTTTTATATATAAACTTGAAGCTTTTTGTGTGTAGGGTTGCTTTATGTTTTGTTTTGGTATGCTGCTGTCACTTTCTGTCAGGAGCTGATGCAGCAAGTGTTGCTGGGACCTTGAGGCACCCAACCAGCCCTGTTGGTCCAAGAATTTCCCAAACACCTACTCCTGTCGGGAAGTTGCTATCAGTTCTGCGAGCTCAGGCAGGCCTGGCCCAGCCGCCCAGTGTCATGGTGGCCTATTCCCTGACAGAGGAAAAGGGTCAGTGTCTGGTGCACCACCCTCAACCTTGCCCCTGCAACAGAGAGAGAATTCCCTTCACTAGATAAAGCCACCCAGGCAGCCCAAGTGACTGGGCAGATGGACCTCTGGAGTCCCTCCCCACCAGCCCCTGAAGCTCCCAGCAGGCCCGTCAGTCCTGTTTAGGGTAAAAGGTGTTCCAGCCAGCCTGAGGTGTGTTCGTCTGCATAGAGTTGAGGCTTTATCTGCATGCAGGAAGCGATGCTGTTGAAAACCAGCTGAAGGGCTCAGAGTTGCTGCAAATAGTCTGGTTTGATTTCTGGAGCTCCCACCAGCCTCCGACATGAGCATTCTGGCATTTATTGAAATCTTGAAAGTGAACCTGCTCCACTGGGATGCTGGTGTAGTGATGGTTGCAGCATCCCCGGGCCAGGCCCCTAGGGTTCCAGTGCCTGATTGTCCCAGGGCCCTGCGACAGGCTCTCAGACTGGTCGTGGGAACCTTCTGAGGAATGGCTCATTTTCCCAGATCCTCATCCTCTCCCCGGGCCCATGAAGAGTCAGCCACATGCCTGCTTGCACTTGTGTGCTGAGTTGAGTGGCCCAACTCCCTGCAGCTCAGCCTTTCTTCCTCCCTTCGGTTGTTTGCTGTGATTTGTTACAGCATCTCAGCATGCAAGGGTGTTATGTCGGGCAGGTCGGGGTGGGAGCTGCTGTGCAAGATTTGAATGCAACAGGCTTACGGGTGTTTAGAGTGTGTCTGTGTGTGTGTGTACCTATGTGTATATAACTGCAGTGTCTGTATGGAGTGCCCTTCGGTAGCACTGGGTTTGTTGCCAGATTGTTTTGTTATCCCTGCCCCCTCACCTCAGTATTGCCAGTTTCTTGTGCAATAAATAATCAGCAGCTGTGGGTGGTGTTGATGTGGCTATCTACAAAGTTACTGCCCTCCCAGGCCTCTACTGGATCCTCCAGGCCCTTGTAGAGGCAGAAGTTCCATGACTTGCTGGTTTTGAGAGGGAGATGCATCATTAACCAAGACCGCCCGCCACAGATTTGAGATGGGCGGCTGAAACCTTGTCCAGGGCTCACTGGCTTCAGCCCTCGGTCAGCTGCCTCCTCGCACCTTTTCGGAGCCCTCTGCGTCCCTTGGCCAGGCTGGGGTTTCTTTGAATAAATGCTGTGGGGAGCAGAATGTGAACAGCTGCAGCTACAGATTGGGTGGGCTTCAGAAACCGGCTCATGGGGACAGTATTCTGGGCAGTTGTACATTCAGGAAACATTTACTACGGTGTCACAACTTCCAAGGTGATAGGAATCCCTCATCTTGAGCTCCTGGTCACACAGGGGCTTGCCTCCCACCTCCCACTTTTTCCGACAGTTGAGGGTTTAAAGATGGGACAGATGTGACCACGATGCTGTGTTTTGATGCTTTTGACGTGGAAGTGACTCTCATGGACGAGCCCTTGCCCTGATTGTGTCTTTACTCACGGAAAGCAGAGCTGTTCAGAGAGGGAGGGCTCCCTCCCTGGAGCTCTTCAGCTGAATTCACTCCCCGCCCAAAACTTTTTCATTTGACAGGGTAACACTATACTTTGAAAAAAATTATTGAAAAAAGCCCACATGTGATACATACTTCTTCTAATAAATTCAAATAAGACATGCTCAAGTGGAAATTATTCTCCTCACTCATATCCCTAGAAGTAACCACTGCTCAGTTTGCTGTGGCCTTCCCAGACAATTTTGTGTGCATATACAATTTATATTCATACATTTTTGTATATACCGTGATGAACAACTGGCTTGTTTCATTAAGTGAGATATTAGAGACACCTTTCCATGTTCATCCATATAGAGTTACTTCATTCTTTAACTACTGCACAATATTTCATATTATGGTGGTTCTATCATACATCTGTCTTGCACTCACAGGCATTTCGGTTGTGTCCACCATTTGCTTATGGCCACGAACTTAACGTGATGTCCTGGGCAGGGCGTGTGCATGAGTGCTGTCTTTCACTAGAGCATCCTGGGAGTCAGATTGCTGATTACACCCCTTTATTTTTATTTTAAAAATTTTAAAAGTTTCTAAAATTCAAAGATGCAAAGTGTCTACAGTGAACAGCCTCCCTCACTTTTTTGTTCCTCAGCTACTCTGATCCCGACTCCTGAAGGCAACTGTTGTTGCCAGTTTCTTTTGGATCCTTCCAGATATACTTAAAAAAATCCTAACAGGTTCTGCCAAATTGCTCTTCAAAAGGTTCTTATTTTTCCAGCTATGGCTGGTATCTCTTGCTGTTCTACTTGAAAAATGAATCTTTAAGCCCTCCTGCCCATCTTTTCCGCACTCCTTTCCCTTTTCCATCTCAGTTTGGACAGATATGTGCTCTTTCACTTTTCCATGATCATAGTTGTTTATTTTTAACATCTACTTTTTGTTCTGTAACCATAATGAAACCTTCTATATCTTTTAAAAAGGTTTATTCCTAAAGCTGAAAAGCAACAAAAATGTTTACATTATCATAATTATGTAAATTTTTACTCCAGAGCAAAGTACCAAAACCAAACCCATTGCTGTCAAGTCGATTCTGACTCATACGTACTCTGTAGGATAGAGTAGAACTGCCCCATAGGGTTTCCAGGGAGCCGCTCGTGGGTTCAAACTGCTGACCTTTTGGTTAGCAGGCAAGCACTTAACCACTGTGCCACCGGGGCTCCGCACAGCTAAATACTATAATACAATTCTTTCTTTCTTGCACAGCTCTTTCCCCCTAGGGTTTCCAGTTGCCTTTCTTTGCTTTTATTATGTCCTCCTTTTTTTTCTTCTGTCTTAAACTCTGAAGTGGTTTAAGTAAAATTTGATAAGCAGGAAGAGCCCCTCACCCCAGCACTCATAAGTTCCTGATATAATAAGCCAAAGATACAAAATTGTTTTGGAAGTGAGGAGCAAATATGAATACTTTTGGCCGTTAGAGCCCCTAAATGGGGCTCCCAGGTGCCAGAAAGACTCTTCACATAAGGTAGGACCTCATCAGATCTGGAAAGCTCAGCTCTTGCTACGCCACTGCCCGTCTGTATTGGGGTTCACATTGCCTTTCCAGAAAAACTTACTCTAAAGATCCATGTGCTTCCATTTAAAGAAATGCTTAGGAAGAACAGGCTTCCCTGGTTCTTGTATATATATTTGTGTGTGTACATACCTATATACATATACATGGAGCCCTAGTGGTGCAGTAGTTAAGAGCTCAGGCTGCTAAGCAAAAGGTCAAAGTTTGAATCCATCAGCCACTACTTGGAAACCCTATGGCAGTTCTACCCTGCCCTGTAGGGTCACTGTGAGTCATAATTGACTCAATAGTAATGGGTTTTTTTTTTTTGGTTTATGCATATCCATATATACATACACATACACATATGTTGTTGCTGTTGTGTTGGCTCTGACTCATGATGACCTTATGTAGAACGGAATGAAACAGCATCCAGTCCTGTGCCATCTTCATAATCAGTGGTATGTTTCAGTCTGTTGTTGTGACTATTGTGTCAGTCCATCTCATTGAGGATTTCTCTCATTTTCACTGGCCCCCTACTTTACCAAACACGATGTCCTTTCCTAACGATCGGTCTTTCCTGATGACATGTCCGAAGTAAGCGAACCAAAGTCTCACCATCTTCACTTCAAAGGAGCATTCTGGTTGTATTTCTTCTAAGACTGATTTGTTCTTCTGGCAGTCCATGGTGTATTCAGTATTCTTTGCAAGCACCACAGTTTGAATGTATCAATTCTTTTTCTGTGTTCCTTTTTCATTATCTAGCTTTCACATGCATATGAGACAATCGAAAATCACGTGGCTTGGGTCAGGCACACTTCAGTCATCATGGTGACATTTTTGCTCTTTAAAACTTTCAAGAAGTCTTTCGCAGCAGGTTTGTCCAGTGAAATATATATATTTCTACACACACATACATATATATTATTTTAAGGAATTGCCTCATACGATTGTTGTTAGCTACCACAGAGGTCGCCCCTGACTCGTGGTGACCCCATGCACAACAGAATGAAGTGCTGCCTGGTCCCGCACCATCCCCATGATCTGTTGAGGATCAGGCTGTTGTGATCCATTGTGTTTTCACTGGCTGATTTTTCAGACGTAGATCACCAGGCCTTTCCTCCTAGTCTGTCTTAGTCTAGAAGCTCTGTGCAGCATCTTAGCAGCATGCAAGTCTCCACTGACAGATGGGTGTTGGGGCCGGAAAATTCTGAAATCCTTAGAGTAGGCCAGCAGGCTGGAAACACAGCAGGAGGTGAAACTGCAGTCTTGAGGCAAAATTTCTTCTTCTCTGGGAAACAAGCTTTTACTCTTAAGGCCTTCAGCTGATTGGACGAGGCCCACTCACATTATCTAGGATAATCTCCTGTGAAGTAAGTGATTATAGATGTTAGCTGCATTTACACAATACCGTCATAGCAACACCTAGATTACTGTTTGATTAAATAGCTGGGTACCATAGGCTAGCGAAGCTGACGCATAAAACTAACCATCACAGTGCCCAAAGTTATTATCTTAGTTCATTTCCCTATAGTTCACCCCATGAAATCTAAGGATTTCAGATACTACTACTCATACTGCTACAGCAAAACAGGAAATCTTTTATATTCATTTACTGTCAGTGTAATGGGGTCTTGGGAGGGAGAAGAGATAAACACATGTCAGAATTGAGTTTTTGCTATTCAGCCAAGATTGGTGGTCCTCACTTCCGTATCAACTACGTAGGAAATGACTTAGATTCTCAGTTTCTAATTCAGCAGGTCAGGGGGTGTCGTTAGGTGCCGTCGAGTTGGTTCCAACTCACAGCAACCCTGTGTGCAACAGAACAAAACACTACCCAGTCCTGCACCATCCTCACAATCGTTGTTATGCTTGAGCCCATTGTTGCAGCCACTGTGTCAATTCATCTTGCTGAGGGTCTTCCTCTTTTTCGCTGACCCTCTGCTTTACCAAGCATGATGTCCTAGGTCAGGGGTAGGGCAGGACTAAATGTTTAAACAGCTGATTCTGATGTAGCTGGGCCCATACTTTGAATAGCTGTTGTAGTATGGTCAATTGGAATCTTCAAAAATGGAAATGAAATGCTCAGCCAACCGGCACCATCTTCTGGAAAGTTCCCTGGGCATTTTACAAACATTTGTCACCTACAAATATTTGCTACTGTGTGCAGAGGCCTAGTGTTAATGAATCCAAGTCTTGCAAATTTTCTTGAACAGAAACAAGTGAAAAATGAAAGTGACTCTCATGGGCTGTGTTTTGGTGTTCTCTGGGGATTAGGAACTAGGAGGACAGTAGTCACTGAAGTAGCACTTGGAGGAATGTGGGGGCACTGGGAGCACTCACTGGTAGACTCGGAGTCAGTTTGTATGGGTTTGCAAAAGCCAGTTGTTAAATTTTTAGGAATTTTGTGAGCTGCTGGCTAAACACAGCCATCATTAAAAATTAAATTATATAAACTTACAATTAAGTAACTTAAAAAAGTAGTAAGTGCTCAAAACATATCACATCCTACTTATTTTACTACGTTTTACTATCGTGTGCTCTTGAGGTTATTTTTGTCTGTGTTGTTTGGTGGAAATACTATATAATGTTGTCCTACTGTGCATTTCTTTCCAACTCATGCTGGTAACTTGATATCAGCCATGGTGAGAGTATTTACACCAGGGAGACTGGCAAAGGCTACAAATGAAGTGTTTCAACAAACAGTTACAGCACTGGAAGTACTCACTTGTCTATGGCAAGATATTTGGAAGACAGCTACCTGGTCAACTGTGCCATTCCAAAGAAAGGTGACCCAACAGAATGTGGAAATTACTGAACAATATTGTTAATATCACACACAAGTGAAATTTTGCTGAAGATAATTTTAAAGCAGTTGCAGCAGTACATTGACAGGGAATTTTCAGAAATTCAAGCTGGATTCAGAAGAGGATGTGGAACGAGGGATATCATCGCTGATGTCAGATAGATCTTGACTGAAAGCAGAGAATACCAGAGAGATGTTTACCAGTGTTTTATTGACTATGTGAAGGCGTAGTAACAAATTATGGATAACATTTCAAGGAACAGTAATTCCAGAACACTTAATTGTGCTCATGAGGAACCTCAACCTCAACCAAGAGGCAGTCATTTGAACAGAACAAGGGGATAGTGTGTGGCTTAAAATGAGGAAAGGTGTGTATCAAGGTTGTATCCTTTCACCATACTTAT
>NW_004444052.1:7644158-7698307 GCF_000243295.1 Trichechus manatus latirostris
ATATAAAGAAAACAAAAATCCTCATAACTGGACCAGGAAGCAACATCATGATAAATGGAGAGAAAATTGAAATTGTCAAGGATTTCATTTTACTTGAATCCACAATCAACGCCCATAGAAGCAGCAGTCAAGAAATCAAATGACGTATTGCATTAGGCAAATCTGCTGCAAAAGACCTCTTTAAAGTGTTAAAAAGCAAAGATGTCACTCTGAGGACTGTCTTAGTTATCTAGTGCTGCTACAAAAGAAATATAAGTCTTAGATGGCTTCAACAAACAGAAGTTTATTCTCTCACAAGCTAGTAGGCTAGAAGTCCAAATTCAGGGCCTCAGCTCCAGGGGAAGGCTTTCTCTCTCTGTCGTCTCTGGAGGAAGGTCCTTGTCATCAGTCTTCCCCTGGACTGGGAGCTTCTCAGCGCAGGGAACCTGGGTCCAAAGAATGCACTCTTTTCCTCTCACTACTGTCATGGTGGAATGAGGTCCCCGTCTCTCTGCCCATTTCTCTTTTATATCCGAAAAGAGACTGACTTAAGACACAACCTAATCTTGTAGATTGAGTTCTGCCTCATTAACATAACTGCCTCTAATCCTGCCTCATGAACATCATAGAGGTAGGATTTATAACACAAAGGAAAATCACATCAGATGACAAAATGGTGGACAATCACACAATACTAGGAATCATGGCCTAACCAAGTTGACACATATTTTTGGGTGACACAGTTCAATCCATGACAAGGACTAAGGTGTGCCTGACCCAAGCCATGGTTTTTCAGTTGCCTCATATGCATATGAAAGCTGGACAATGAATAAGGAAGACTGAAGAATTGATGCCTTTGAATTACGATGTTGACAGAGAATATTGAATATACCATGGACTGCTAGAAGAATGAACAAATCTGCCTTGGAAGAAGTACAGCCAGAATGCTCCTTAGAAGTGTGGATGGCAAGACTTCATCTCATGTACTTTGGACATGTTATCAGGAGGGACCAGTCCCTGGAGAAGAACATCATACTTGGTAAAGTAGAGAGTCAGTGAAAGAGAAGAAGAGATGGATTGACACAGTGGCTGCAAGGTGGTCTTAAGCATAGCAATGATTGTGAGGATGGTTCGGGACCGGGCAGTATTTCATTCTGTTGTATTATGAGTTCATTCTGTTGTCGCTACAAGTCAGAACCAACTCGATGGCACCTAACAACAACAACAAAAAGTGAGTTTCCCATTCCTTGTTTTGAGAGGTGGTTTACCAGCACACCGACTATAGTCCTTAAAGAAACCAGGAGTAGTACCAGCAGTGAGGAAAATCAAAGCATGAGCTCTCTGAAGGGCAGAAAAAACCTTGTTAAGTCCACCTCCAGAGCAGTTGTGAGGTTGGAAGTATGGCAGCTTGACCCAGTCTTTTTTCACCCACACACTCCAAATTCCTAGATTTTTGCCTAGATTTTTGCAGCCCAAAGCAGTAGTAGTGGGAAGCAGTAGGAGGAGGTTCCTAATTTAGCCTGAACTGGCAACCAAACATTTCTCTTGCCAAGAGATTCGATCAGTGAGTGATGCCATTTAGTGCCCAGAAATAGAAAGGCTCCAAAGAGAAATGAGATTTCTTGGTTTTCGTTAACTGCCTGTCAAGTTGGCTGACTGATGGTGATCTTACATATACAAGAACAAAACGTTGCCCGGTCATGCGCCATCTTCATTTAGGCGCTACAAACAGATTAACTTTCAGTTTTCAATTTTCTTTTCCCTTCACCCCTACTACTTTTGGAGTCTTACTTGTTTTGTGGATATTTTTGTAGAAAAATGGTGAAAGAAAAGACCTGTTCATAACTTTCCAGTGAATGGGATATTTCATTTTGTTATGATGACCTGTGTTAATGTATTTGAAGTGAAAATAATCATGTTAAGTTCTTATAGCTGGAGAGTCCTCCAGGAATGGGAGTAAAATACTGGGGTTCCTAGTTCCTTCTTGAAAGGTTTACTTTGCACTGGAGAAATAACAGAATAGGCCTTTGATACATGTTGCAGTTCCCTTTTGTTTCTTTGCTAATTGATGGTCTGAGCAGAAATTTAGGAGCACTTATTAATAGCTAATTAGTTGGCCCAAAACTGTTGTTCCACTTTGATAGTTTCTATACTTTAAGGATAACTAATCTGTATTTTCCCTGAGTGGTGGTCCTGTGCTCGGCTGCTAACTGAACGGTTGGAGATTTGAATCTGCTCAGAGGCACCTTGGAAGAAAGGCCTGGTAGTGTACTTCTGAAAAATTAAGTCACTGAAAGCACAGTTCTACTCTGACACACATGGGGGTTGAAATGAGTCCGAATTGGCTCTCCAGCAACTGGTTGTTTTTTTTATCCTATATGTTCAGGGATATTTCAGATGTTTGTTTTTAAACAGGAAACTGGTAAGGAAAAAAGTTACTCTGTAAATTGTAGCAGCAGCAGCCTGAATTCTGTGTAACAAGTTATTGTGAGGGCTTTTGGAAATTAGAAGTGAAGGTAATGTTACAACTATAGAGACAAGATTCAGACAAGGAATCACTTTTTCCAGGGTACTTTTTCAGTGTTTTTAAAAACAAAGTAGTTTAGAAATATCTTGAGACTGCCAGGCTATACAAATGCAAGGCTATATTTTAGGAGGGGGCTATGGGTTTTGCAGTCAAGTTAGCTATTTGTATAAGCAAGACTTCATTAGTAGCTCTGCTGGGTTTATGGTTTAGAAAAGATTGCCTGAGTGACTCTAGAGGCAACAAACTATTTTCATTAGAAAGAGAAACTGAGGATCAAGTTAGGAAGGTAGAAGTCAGCTTTGCCCGTATGTGGGTCAAACTTAAATATAACAAGGTCTGGGTATGCTCATGTTCCTACATACTCAATAAACATAACTTACCAAACCGTAAGGAGTTTAAAAGCCTGTGGCATTGTGCTATTAGATCCTGGGGAATATTTGTTAAATCCAAAATATACTATTGTCACCTCTGAATCCCGTGTTGTCTCAAATCAGGTGTTCATCTGCCCCCTGAACCTTAAACAAAGGACCCACTTCCCTTAGGCTGACATTTTTTCCCCCGCATAAAGCCTCAGAACCATTGCATCCTGGCTTTTCCTCCCAATGTCCCAGGTTCTCTTCCTCCTACGTTTCAAGAGATGATCATAATAGAGAGCGAAAATGAAACAATTTTGTTTCGGTGTTTCAGCTCTGCCAGTAACTTCCCTGTAAGACTGTGGTTTTGAATATACCTCAAAAGCTTTGAACTAAGGATTTCAAATTTTATTGTTAAATGCAACAACTTGATTTTTAACTGCTGATACAGTCAAGTATAACTTCTATGATCTTTCCTTTCCCACCTCTATTTCAGAATCTTTGCTAACCTGGGAAGTGACCCGATGTGGGGCATGCTTTTATTTATGTAGAATGAATGCCCACTTATACAGCATACTATTAACCTCCGAATTCCTACTAGCTAGCTCTTTGGCAGGTCTACGGTATAAAAATGAATGCTTCTGTAACATCTGAGGCTTTGTAACATGAGATGGTTTCTGAATTCATTTAACTTACTTTTAGTGCTATTTTTTTTGTATTAAATCTTTGAACATTGATAATCCCGATGGTATATCAGAGAACTCTTAGGGAGCTTCCAAATGCCCAGTAATGGAAGTTAATACCCAAGTGACTACTGTGTGTCAAGTGATTAGGTACCTTCTTTAAATTGTTCCAGTAGGAGCCCTGTGCACTTATTTTGGGGAAACTTCGTTCCATCCTTAGTAACATCCTCGTTAACACTGTGGCCTGATGATGTACTCAGACCCACTCCCGAATTAAACGTCCTTATGAAAAGCTATTCTAGGGACTTTAGAGATAACCTACTCTTGCCTGCCACTTTATGAGGAATCTGAGGCACAAAAGCCTGGGTCTTCTGGGCTTGGTTGAGAGCTCTCTTCACTGTAGCAGGCTGCCAGGTCTTATTTAAAGAACGAGACCCACTCTTTCATAAAAGATTTTAAGTCTAAAATAAGTCTTCAAGGCAGCTTCAATTAAGGGTTGTCTTGGCTACTTCTGAAAACGATAGATCGCCACTCCCAGAGTCAAAAACAACTAGAACACAGACTTAAAAACCAAGCCATTTAATTGTCTTTGAAGGTAAACAGTGTACGGAGCTGGAACCCAAGCCCTGAGAATGCCAGAGCTATGGGTCCAAAGAGTCCCATGGTGCAGTATTCTCAATGCAGGTCAGAACTCAAGGTGTTAACAAGGAAGAGCACTTAATGGAATTCATGCATTCCACTTAGCAACTTTGCAGATGGCCTGAAACAGACTTCAAGAGTCTTTCAAGATGGGTAAAATTCATCTCCTGGTTTTATAAGAATGAAGAGTACCATGTTTTATGTGTACTCCTCTTCACTTTTCTCACAATCTTTAGCCTGAGCCGACTATCATATCCCCAACTCCTACCAGCCTAAGCTTCAGTTTAGGTACAAGATCAGTCCCTCCATCTATTCCCTTCCATGTAATGCCACAGCCAAGAGTAGCCTGAGGCGGACAGCGCTCATCAATACAGCTTTTTAACAAGCACTTAAAGTGAAAACAACCCTTTAGCGGCACATTGATTTAGTTTATAAGATTTTAATTTACAAATTAAAAACGCTATGTTTCATTTTTTCTCCTTTTTCTCTTCTTTCTTTACATCACTCTTCTCCTTATCTTTCTCTTTCTCTTTGTCATCTTTTCTATCCTTTTTGCTCTCTTCTTTTTCCTGCCCTTCTTTCTTCTCTGCATCCCGGTTGGCAATCTTGTTGTTGATGAGGTTGTGCAGGGCAACAACAGAACGAATCAGTGAGGCCAGGTATACCACCACCATCTGGTCGTTGGTCTTAAGGTAGAAGGCCTTAACAAACTCCTGCAGGCTGACATCTGGCAGCAGGTTGAAGACGTCTTGCAGCTGGTAGATGATCTGGTGGTTGATGGGCAGCTTGCCAGTGGCCACTTTCTCCAGGTAGCTCCTGATATCCAGAAGCTTGGAGTTCAGTCCCTTCAAACCATGGACCTGGTTTGTGATACGCTGGGAAAGAGTGCCCACCGTAGTGTCTTTGATGTCTCTGTAATATCCACAAGAAGAAAGGGCAGGAAGAAGCATCAGCATACCATATTATGATGAAAGTTCGCACATTCTAAGAAAACACCCAGCTTTACAGGGAGAAGCAAGTTTTCAAAAGAAAAATGCTGCTGCTTCTCCACTTGATAAAGGTTTGGGTATAAATTGCCTTAATTTTGTTTTCATGTGGGGCTACATTTTAGCATGATAGGTTATTTTTCTCATCATAGAGTATTTTTTAAGAGATGATCATAATAGACAGCTAAAATGAAACAATTAAAAAAAAAATCGTTTGGGTCAACATTTTAGCTCTGCCAGTAACTTCCTGTGTGCTGTATTAGGAACCCCTCTACCTCAACTTCCCTGTTCCTAAAAAGGATGGCTTAAGTCAGTTGTGAACTTAAATCAGTCAGCAGTTAATTTTTAGAGCTGGAGAGAACCCTATTTGACCTTTTAAAATACAGAATTTAAAAACAGAGTTCAAAAGAAAACTGACTACATTTTTTAAAAAAGACATACACTGGAAGAGCATATGCCTACATTTATTTCACACGTCTGTTCTTGTCACAGTCAACATCGTAGTTTCTATGCAAGGTGTGCTATCCACAAAGTTATAAATCTTAAGACAGTTTAGGGATTATCTAGTTCAGCCACTTCAATTTATAGATAAGAAAACAAAAGGTCCGGAAAGGGCAGTGATTTATTCAGAATCACAGAATTCTTAGTGCTGGGCCGAGACGAGAATCCCGGTCTCCTTACTCCTGACACAGATCCCTTCCTTACACCAGGCAGACTCTTGGGCCACCAGTAGGTAGTATGGCAGAGGGCCGCTTACAATTCTAATGCCACACTAAGGTCTCACCGTAACAAGTGTTCGACTCCAACTTCCTCCGCTTCCTCTGCTCCAATTTCACTGGTTACATGCTCAAATGTTTTTGAGGTTGGAGTTCCATCCTGGGAGAGGAAGCTTGACTGTAGTTATTTATTTACAGACAATGTATGTTTTCATACACTTTTAATTCCTCTGCTTCAAGTCATATCACTTCATGGGTACATTATTGAGAATTTTCCATGGTAAGGTGGGTAAAGCTTGCTTTGAAAGCTTTCTAAGCTAAAATCACCATGGCTCTGCTCAATGACAAGGTAAGCTTGTTTGTATGTTGTTGTGGCCACTAAATTGTTTTCTGAGGAAAATCTTCATATTCCTTCAAGCCCACATTGGGAATGACACTCAGGGAAGTCTTGGTTAGGCTGATGTTTAAAGTATATGGTTCTTTCTAAAACAGGCAGTATACAGCATACTTGAACTTTAGGGGCAAGCTCATGCTAGAATACATAACCTAACCTTACAACCACCTGCTGTCCCTTGGATCAAATGATACCAGAGCGTCAAAACAATACAATCAGAATAATTAGCTTTCTGAGGGTCAGAATTCATCAAAGGATCAAGTTGAGAGATGCTGCTGGGGGTGTGGTTCACCTAGTGACTTCCTGATGGGACTCGGGGGAGAAGTTTTTCTCAGACCTAGTGCCAGAAGAGGCCATATGTACCTCACCTGTAAAGGCTGTGTGATGTCTGCAAAGCAGTACAGTGGTGAGAGCACAAGCTCTGCAGCCAGACTGCCTGGGTTCAAAGTCTGGCTCTGCCGTGTATGGTAAAGGAGCTGGGTGACTTAGGTCAAGTCATTTAACTTATACTAAGCACTATAAATGTTATTTTATTCTGGATAACGTGGATCCTGCAAATGGCATTTGCTTCTTTGCTTTGGATGCTAGGAAGGCCAGAGCCTTTAACAATCTTGCAGAATTTTCGGAACTAATTCTTTCCTGCTTTTATTCTATTAACATCATCTTGTATGTTCCCGCTAGCTTCTATTTAAAAAAAAAAAAATATTGCCGCATTGTGGTGTGTGTGTAAATATGTAGCCTCAAATCCCTTTTGGAAAGAGGCAAGGTAAAAATTAACTTAAAATCAACAGTATCAGAGGGATATTCACTAACTGGATAGTAGACAAGAATTATCTTAGGTGAAGGGAAGGACAACACACAACACAGGAAGTCAGCACAACTGGGCTCAACCAAAAGCTAGGAAGTTTCCTGAACACAGACACACACTTTGAGGGACACAGTAGCAGGGGCAGGGGCCTGGGGACCACGGTTTCAGGGGATATCTAGGTCAACTGGCATAACAAAGTTTTTTAAGAAAATGTTCTGCATCCCACTTTGGTGAGTGGCATGTGGGGTCTTTAAAGCTAGCGAGCGGCCATCTGAGATGCATCCATTGGTCCCAAACCACCTGGAACAAAGGAGAATGAAGAACACCAAAGACACAAGGAAAATATTAGCCCAAGAGACAGAAAGGGCCATATAAACCAGAGACTGCATCAGCCTGAGACCAGAAGAACTAGATGATGCCTGGCTACCACCAATGACCACCATGACAGGGAACACAACAGACACTCCCTGATGAAGCAGGAAAAAAGTGGGGTGCAGAACTCAAATTCTAGTAAAAAGACCAGACTTAATGGTCTGAGACTGGAGGGACCCTGGAAGACATGGCCCCCGGACTCTCTGTTAACCCAGAACTAAAACCATTCCCAAAGCCAACTCTTCAGACAATTAGACTGGACTATAAGACATAAAATGATACTCGTGAAGAGTGTGCTTCTTAGCTCAAGTAGATACATGAGTCTAAATGGGCAGCTCCTGTCCAGAGGCGAGATGAGAAGGCAGAGAGGGTCAGGTGCTGGCTGAATGGACACAGGAAATCTAGGGTGGAAAGGAGGAGTGTGCTGTCACAGTAGAGAGAGAGCAACTAGGGTCACAAAACAATGTGTGCATAAATTTTTATATGAGAAACTAACTTGAATTGTATCACTTAAAGCACAATTAAAACAAACAAACAAAAAAAAAAAAAAACCAAAAAACCCAAATGAACAACAGTATCAAGACTAGAGATAAAAGCCTTACTGCAATTGAGCAATAAATTTGGATCTAGCAAGGCAAAATGAGAAACAGGAGGATAGGGCTCAGTGGAAGTAAAATTTGTAGGGAGCTAGCCTAAAATACCTTTTCCAGATTTGAAAACTGAATATAAAGATAAATGCTACACAGCTAATCCAAAGACAGACTTTAATCCATCCTTCAGTCTCCTTAACTTTGAAAATTCAAGATCAAGCTCTTTGGTGGATACTGTTAAGTACAAATATTTTGAGATCACAACAAAACACATACAGATTCTTACATCAAGTCCTATCCTAGAACTTGAATTCAATTTTGCTGGAAATAGAGAAGGCTATTTTTTAGCAGCTCTTCACTCCTACACTGGAAGCATGTGCTAACAAGTCACACAGCAGGTACTGGATAATGTGGAGCTGAACATTCAAGTGTCAAATGATCACACAGGGATCTTGCCATCTAGCTCTTGGCAGCTCTGACTCATTCAATTTGAAAACCTATGATCTAGGCTATAGGGACTGAAAATCTTCAAGAAGGGTTAGTGGCACAGAGGAAGAGGCCCAACAGTTGAAACTGCACTAGAGTTAAGATTAAGCGAACCAGGCTCTGCATTTATTTTGCTGTGAATGTCTCTGGGGCCTCAATTTCATTTGTAAAAGACTTTAGATTTCTACAGTCCTCTCTCACACTCCAAAATTTGGTGATTCAAAAACTGAAGGGAGAAAAACATGAGCTCAAACTACTGACAGAAATCAACAGCTTTCTCTTTGTTATAGAAAAAGGATTTGTTGACTTGAAAATGGAAGAAACAACTGTCTGGTAAGTAGAAATCCAATCTCCTGGGCTTACAGCAAGATGACTTACATCATGAACTTCTTCCACTGAAATATATGCTTCCGTGGGCAGCCCGAGGTCCTTTGGCTTCACATCAATAATCACCAATACCTGGCAGAGAAACACATCTTAGCAAAGCACCTCAGAGCAGGCGCATAAGAGATAACCACAGCCATTCTTCTGATGATTACTGAAGCTATTTCATTCATTCAATCAGAAATGAGCCAGGAATTTTCAGCAAAAGTGAGTTTCATTTCAAATGATTTCACCACTTGCTCTACTGTTCACCTCCATCCACTAACAAGCTGAGAAGTGGTATCGGGTGGTGATTAAGTACAAGGAAATTGGAGTCTAGACAGCCAACATCTCAATCCCAGCCCCACCAGTCACCAAACCTTACTAACCATTCTGAACCCCCCTTTTCTCATTTTTAAAGAGGATATAACAACCCTACGAAGTTACTGAGAAGATTAAGTAAGATAACTCATATACCTGGCACTTGGCAGGTTTTAACGGTTATTTGCTAAATGCATTAGGTTATAGTATACTACATAGAACATTACAAATTAACACAATTAAGTTTACGGAGAAAAAAACTGCGAAATGATTTGCTACCCAAATCCTTCCTAAGATACTCTTAGCTTGAGTTACTGGCAAAGAATATCATTCAAGAGTTTTGAAAATAGAGAGCACTTACTGAGTTAGGGCAGTATCTTTTCATGAGTTCATTGATGGCGATGTCATTCTTGTGTAATTTAGGACCTGTGTGGTACCACCCAACTATTCTTTCCCTAGCTGGGAAAGAAAAAAATTAGTGGGTTTTAACTCCTAAATGAAGATCTATAAAACTCCCTCCAAAAGGATAAAAATGTCAAGAGTTACGCCCTCTATGTTTCTGAAAATTCCAAGCATCTATTTCAAATCCTGACATACTATTTTATCTAAAACTTAAAAAGAGAATTATTAGAATATAAGCAGCTTGGGAAATCTAGAGACATCCATATCCCAAGCTGATTTAGGAGACCAGTCATACACAAAACTACGAAACAGCAATTCCAAGGCAATATATAAAAATATATAAACCAGTGAAGTTCAAGTCACATAGTCTGCATCTGCGAGTGTTGCGGGAATAAACATTTCCAAAGCAATGTGGTTGTGGTAACGATTAATAAAATGAAAATGATATACATGACAGAGAGATATATTTACCCTGGTGGAGTTTATAAGTTCTCTGATTTTCTGCTACAATCGGAGGGGTTCCTCCTTCCTCCTCAAACCTAGGCAGTCAATCTGGCTTTAAATTGTTACTCTAGTTTCTTCTTTATTCTATTTCATTCCTCTACTACCACTAATTTTACTTACATCTGGCTAAGTGAAAGGGCCTTTGATAAAGAAAAGGGGATAGTTAAAAAAACAAAAACACAACCACACACACACATCAATGCCACGCCACAATACCTTCTAAGAAAATCAGGACTTACCATTGACCTTCTTAAACATTCCATACATGTTTTCCAAATAATCATGGTCTAAAAACCAGACAGAGTCGTCTTTGTCATCTTCATCAAAAGGGACTAAAGAGAGAGAGAGAGAAAAAAAAGATTTAGTTTAGGGTACTAGATAGGAATTTAGAGCAGAGGTCACAACTGGAGAACCCCTAGGCCAGAACTGATCCAAATGTGTGTTTAGTTTGTCCAACACAGTATTATTTTCTTTCAGCTGACCTCCTTAAAAACTGGGAGATTTCACATAAAAATCCGCATTTCCAGCTTCTCTTGGGGAAAAAAACCTCACAACAACTGGCTAGAGCCAAACAGGGGCTGCCCCTTTAAAAAGGACACATGCTCTTCAGTTTGCTATAAGCTCCATTCCTGATCTTTCTCATTTGGCAATTTACACTACTGGCTGGTCCTTTTAGACATTTGAATCAGTGACTTCTAGTCCAGAGATCACTTCAGCAATTATTTTGCTCTTTGTTGTTGTTGCTTTAATTACACAACACATGGATACATTCTTATAAACAAAAGATTAGTGTCCTCCATCTTCCCCCTTGCCCTACCCCTAATCATGGTTAATAGCTTAGTGCAGGGATTGACAATTTACATGGCTGCCTGTTTTTACTGGAATACGGCCACATTCATTAGTTTACGTACTATGGCTGCTTTCATCCTACAACAAAGCTGAGCAGTTGCAACACAGAACTTATGGCTGGTAACTAAATATTTACTATCTGGTTTAGTGAGTAGCTTCTAGGCCCCATAAACTTCTGAAATTCTGAAATAGAATTCAGGAAAGTTTTGTTTTGTTTCTTTTAAAATTAATTGACATTTTACCTGCAAAACTGTTGGATACATCCAGTACTTTCTTTTGCCATGACCCCAAAAGCACACCAACAACACGCTTCTGGTTTCCAACCTTGCCTATTCTGAATGAGAGAACAGATGGTCAGTTTGGATAGTTACAGATATTGGACCCAACAATTAGATACTCAATGGGAAATAACAATGGTACAGATACAATTTGTCAGTTTACCTGAGAACTAATCCCACTAAACGAATGTAATAGAGTTAGATTCCCACAAAAGAAACAAAAATCAAACCCACTGCTGTCGAGTTGATTCTGACTCACAGTGACCCCACAGGGTTTCCATGGCTATAAATCTCTACGGAAGCAGACTGCCACATCCTTTTCCTGCACAGCTGCTGGTGGTTTCGAACTGCCCATCTTTCAGTTAGCAGTTGATCACTTCAAGCATTGCGCCATGAGGGCCCCCAGAGTTGGATTGGTTCTTAATATTAAATGCTAATAAATTTAACAAGTACAGGTCATCCCCAAGTTATGATGGACCACATTTACAGCTGTTTTTCTTTTTTACATCTTGTTAGTAATCTGTATGACATACAACATTGCTGCACATAATTTGCTGATGTTATCATTCGCAGATGTTGAAAGACTGGATTTATAAAGATACTGATGATAAACGGCAATAATAATGAAACAACAAAAAAAGAGGTTTTCCGACTTACATCAGAACTGATTTACGACAGAGCAGCTGTAAATCAGGGACAATCTGTAACCCATAAACATGCAAAAAAAAGAGGCAGAGTATAACTGTTTTCTGAATCTTGCACTACTGTACACTGGCACCTTTTCGTGATATATATTTTTTGTGGTTCCAACACACCAGCCAGTACGCGGGAGAAAGATGTGGCAGCCTGCTTCCATAATAATTACCGCCTTGGAAATCCTGTGGGGCAGTTCTGCTCTGTCCTGTAGGTTTGTTTGAGTCAGAATTAATTCGACAGCAACGAGTTTGGTTTTTGGGTTTATATTATACAAAACATTTGGCATTTCAACATTTTTTACATAAACAATTCAGTGATGTTAATTATGTTAATCAAGCTGTGCAACCATCACCAGTATTTGTTTCCAAAGTTTTCCATCACTCTTAACAGAAGCTCAACATACTCGCACTTTTTACTCATCACTGACTGCAAAGTAATGCATGCTTGGGAAAAATCCAAACTTTTACAGAAATTTAAAATGGAGAAAATGAAAATTTCCCAGAGGTTAGAGTTTTAAAATGCTATTCTATGATGTCTGAAAAACACATTTAAGTCACCCAATCACATTTATTTTTTCCTGTGCAGTTTTCCTTTCTCCTTTAAACCTTCCTCATCTTCTCTATCCTTGAATTTTTTCAGGGATAAAGATGCTGAACAGAACCAGTTTGTGGCCTGGCTTCTGGGCTGCTAAACCTCTGGAACATGTGGTCCATGTCTACAAGTGGCTCAGTTAAGTGATTATGACCCAGAAGGACATATGTGTCATTTACGGCTTCTCCAGCTTAATTAGGCAGAAGTCAGAAGTGAGCTGGTGACTAACCATATTGAGAGGGTTAAATGAGTGAGAAAGATTTATACTTCAGAATTTCCATTTAAAACTTCCTCTGTAATTTTCTCCTAAGAAGCTACAGATGTTTCACTTACACAGTGTCATTATAATGGTCTGATTCTCCAATAACCACAAAAAAGGTGAGACACAGACACAATATAACTCTATGTTCAAACGAAAGACAAAAGCCATTGTGAAATGAACATTTTCTTACAGTTGCTGGTTTTATACTGGTTTAATTGTAACATTTTTCTTAATATATAATTTGGTAAATTTATAAATGCTTATAAATTTGAGGTTTGGATCAAAGAAAGTTAAAGACTTTGAAATTCATGGTATCTCTGATTTTTTGGGAAATCTTAAGACACTTAGTTTCCACACTTCAAAGGAAACTTCCAAGCCTATTAGATTTTCTTTTGGCCTACAAAAACCCATTTGTTTTTTAAAATCCCACATTTGTTATCTGACACAGCAGCTAGCAGTGTCTGCCTGAAGTATGTCCTTAACAGGTGTTTAAGTTCACGGAACAGAACTGAAACAGTGCCTACCCCACTAGCACCTCCAGTATCCTATGGGAGAAAAATAACTACTGTATAGTACAAAAACCTGCACATCCTGTTAGGCTGAGGGTCCCACAAAGCAATGGAACTGAACTGGGGACCCTAAACCTCAAGGAATTTTTTATTCTTTGGCTCTGCTTGAATCAGGAGTTGTACAAAGGAAGTTGCAGGAGAATGGGCACTTAGCAACTATGACTTTACAGATGCTCCCAACTGGGTTTTCACATTTGCCAATTCAAGTAATTATCTTGTAACACTTATGAACAGATGCAACAGGTCTAGCAGGATGAGCAGCTCGAAAACAAGCAAGGGATGGCAAAACACCCTCAAAAAACGAGGTAATCAGAGGATCTGTGGGATTTCTTACCTTATTCATTAATGCCAAAATCTCCAATCGGTCTCATTTTTTAAAGAAAAACTTGACATTTTTTTCTGCGTTTTATCATCAAACCAAATTCCCATTTAGAAACTTTCACAGGTTAAAATCACAGCCCATCCAGGAAGCCTTTCAGGGCGCTGAAACCAGAATTTCGGTGACAGCCTTCAGAGGCACAGAAGCGCGAGTCTGAAGCGCTTTCCTACGAGACACAGTCTTCCTGGTGAAAAAGGGCGAACGAAGTGACAAACGGGGACGAGGTCTGCGAGGGTCAGGGCCATCTGAAGCTCGACCTCCACCCCCGTACTCTAGAATCACAAATACTTCGTTCGGTAAAAGGACCCGGGGAGCCAGGCCCCAGAATAGTGGCGATTGGGGAGCGGGACAGGAGGTGATGCTGGGTGACTCCCGTTTCGTGGGTCGGGGCTAGTCTCGGCCCCCTGGCGAGTCCGGGCCGCCCCCTGCTCCATCAGCGCCCCAGCGCGACCGCATTCGTCGCGCCGTCCCCAGCGTGCCCGTGACTCAGCAGCGACGGCACCTCCGGCCCCGCTAGGCCGCCCCGCGTCGCCCGCTCACCGGTTGAAGTGATCCACCACACTGAGCAGCACCAGGGGGTGCACGACCACCTTCTGCACCGCCAGCTCCGGCATCACGACACACCTCGACTACCAGGCACTGCTCTCTGCGACCAACGAACACCGGCAACTGCTCCGGCGGCTCCTCTAGGCCTGGCTCCTCCTCTTCCGGCTCGGCCGCCGCCGCACGGCATCCTTTTTCCGCTCCCAGAGTTCCCAGCGCGTCGCGCCGGCACTGTCGCTTCGGCTGCCATCTTGAGGAGGGGAAGAGGGCCGGAAAAGGTCGGGGGCGGAGGCGGAGGCGGAGGTGAGGACCGCCTTTGGTTGCTTGGTGAGGGCAACGCGTTTCCCGGGTTTTCAGAGGGGCACGGGGGACTGATAGTGGTTTTTCTCCCAGTATTGGGGCGGCAGAGTCACGTGCAGCGGCTTTTTCGCCTCAGTTCCTTCCCACCTCAGCCACTCCCGTTTGAAGAATTTAGAAAAACTAAAAAAAAGTAATAATTCATATTACCACTCCCCCAGAAAATGTTCACCTTAGCTTCAAGTAAAAATTGTCTGGAATTTCTTAGAGGAATTTTAAATATAATATTGGGGCCGCACAGTCATCTTGCAGCGGCATTTTCTCCTCAGTTCTTCTCACCTCGCTCACTCCCGTTTGAAAAATATAGAAAAAATACTATATAAATGATATAAAAAAATACTAAAAAATCTGAAAAATAGAAAAAAGTAAATAGTAATAATTCATATTTCCACCTGCCCAGAAAATGTTCACCTTTGCTTCAAGTCAAAATTCTTCAGAATTTCTTAGAGAAATTTTAAATCTAGCGTTAGGGAACGCCCTTAATGTAGATTTGGTAATTTATCCTGTTATCGTAATTTTTATTGTCAAAGATTCCCCCTCAGTCTTTACTATGGACATTATGCAGATAATTAATGTGGTCACCTGCAAGCCCTGGTGGCGCAGTGGTTAAGAGTTGCAAACCAAAAAGTCAGCAGTTCGAATCCACCACCACCCGCTTCTTGGAAACCCTACTCAATCCTATAGAGTCGCTATGAGTCGGAATCGACCCCAAGGCCGTGGGTTTGTTTTGTTTTTTAAATATTACTATGTAACTAGGGCTATAAGAATGCAATTTGTGCAGTAGGGTCAGACCATACAGGTTGATTTTTCAAATCAAAACTTACATAGGCGTTGAAGGAAAATCGGAAGGCAATACCGAAGTATGTTTCCGCATTTAGTTAGGAAAGAAAAAGGAAGACTAAAAGGGGAAATGTGGGAGACGAGGACCAAAACCAAAAAAACGAAACTCGTTGCCATCGACTCAGACTCATAGCAACCCTGTGGGACAGAGAAGAACTGCCCCATAGGGTTTCCAAGGAGCTGCTGGTGGATTGAAACTGTTGGATTTGAACTCTGACCTTTTGGTTACCAGCTGAGCTTTTAACCTCTTAACCACTGCACCACCAGGGCTCTGGAGACAAGAACAGTAAAGCCAATTTGCAGAAGGCAGCAAATGACATTAAAATTTATAAAAGTTCATACTGTCTCATTTTAAGTTGCTGTTTCTGTAAACAAAAACAGTATTTTAGCAATCTGAATTATTATTGTTTGTCCTGTCTTTAAATAGCTTTTACTTTCCCTATATCACTAAAGGAATTTCCCCAACAGTTTGGCCTCTTAACCCTTTTTTTTTTGAACTTCTTACACTTTTAAGGTAGACTCCTGATCTCTAAATGTCAGGGGACAATACACAGTTTCCCTTGTATATCTAACCTGTGAGTAGTTTCCAAAAGATTAAACTGGGATTTAGCAGCCAATGGGCGAGTGACTTTAAAGTAGTCAGGATTTTTAGTGTGTCTAGTATATGAAAATATCTGTGCTGTCTTTCTGCAATTTGGTTTTCTTTTCACATTTTCTGATGTATCCATGAGAAAGTAATTCCAGGATGTACTCATTATTATTTGTAATTAGCAAAAGAGAAGCTCGGTGTTATTTTGTTAAATACAGATTCTAATTCTATAGGTCTAGGGTGGGACCTTAGAGTCTCCATTTTTAACAAGCGTTCAGGTGGGGCTGATGCTATGTTAACACGGCTTATGACAATCTTATGAGGTAGGTATTTTTCTTATTTTACAAATGAAAGTTGTTCAAACGTGACTCCCTTGGTGGCCTTTTCTGGTCCACTTTATTTAAAATCCATCTTTCTTCCACTTCCTGTGTCTGCTTTAGTTTTCTGTAGAGTACTTATAACTTTTGAATAGTTCTGTAGAGTTTTCTTATTTTTTTCATTGTCTTTCTTTCCCCATTAGAATGTAAGCTTCTGTTTAGTTCACTTCTGTGTCTTCAGTGCCTGGTACAGAGGAGGCACTCCAAATTTATTAATGTCAATTGATAATTAATTACATGAATGAAATGGGAAATAACACTGGTGAGGCTCAGACATCTGAAGTGGCCTTTGCAAGATCACATGGCTGGTAAGGATCAAACCAGTTTTCTGTGATTCCAGTTCCTGTGCTCCTGACTGCACCATTCTGAGGCATTTGTTTAATTAAAGTGCTGAATTTCATATTTTATGAAGTGAGTATGTTTGATTTCGCATTGCAATTGTACAGACTAAGCAAGCTATTTAGAAGCTTAAAGGGATTCTCTAGTCCTGATTCACTGAAGCAGTATGAAATTGACTTTGAAGATAAAAAAAATTATTCAGTTACACATGATCGTTACATGGGAAAATAAGAAAATTCAGATAAACACAAATAAAAAGAAATTAAAATTACCTAACATCTTACCACATGGAGAAAACCGTATTAACCATAGTCCACACTACTATACTTCTTTTTACAGAGACTTCAGCATTAGCTGTTAAACTTCAGCATTAGCTTCCTAGCTGGTTTCCCTGCTTCCACTTTGAATTTCCTCCACTCTGCAGTTAGACTGTGTTTTAAGAAACTGTTTTAATGGAAAATTTCAAGATTACATGAGTAGAGGGAATAGTATAATGAAACCCCATGTTCCCATTATAGAGCTTCAAATCTTCTTCTTCTGTGACCCCTCACCCCTCCTAGTTCCTTTCTTTAAAGCTAATCACTGGTTATCAATTTCTGGTGAATCTTTTAGGGAATTTTTTAATCTATATGTGCATCTATATGTGTAGCTTATGAAAAACGTGTAAATACAATTCTATGTAAATTTTTTAAACTTGCTATTTTTTGTTAATATATCATTAACACACTTCTTTACAGCAAGTCTAGATCTACTTTGTTATTAATAGCTGCATGTAATGGATTTGATTTCTTTATAATAGACTTTCTCCATCTACTTAGAGGCCCACCTACAGCATTATCTTCCCCCAGTATCTGTCGGCCTGGGAGGGGCATGTTATGTATTGAATTGTATTGAATTCCAAAAAATATGTTGAAGTACTAACCCCTATACCTGTAAATGTGACCCTGTTTGGAAATAAGTTTTCTTTTGTTATGTTAATGAGGCCATACTGGAATGTTGTTGTTGTTAGGTGCTGTCTGGGTTCCGACTCAGAGTGACCCTATAGGACACAGTAGAACTGCCCCATAGGGTTTCCAAGGAGCGGCTGGTTGATTTGAACCACTAACCCCTCGGCCAGCAGCCAAACTCTGAACCACTATACCACCAGGGCTCTCCATATTGGAATAGCAACAAATAAAAACAACCAGTTGCCTTCCAGTTGATTCTGACTCATAATCAGGCTCCAATATACCAGAATAGGGTGGGTTCTAAATCTAATCCCTTTTGAGTGGTGTCTTATAAAAAGAGAGTATAGGAACTTGGGAGTCCTGGTGGTACAGTGGTTAAGAGCTCAGCTGCTAACCAAGAGGTCAGCAGTTTGAATCCACCAGCCTCTCCCTGGAAACCCTATGAGACAGTTCTACCCTGTCCTATAAGGTCACTAATCAATGGCAATTGGTTTCAGTTTTTTTTTTTTTTTTTTTTTGTATAGAAATGTAGAGACTTACACACCCAGGGAAGAGACCACGTGAGGATTGTCTACAAGCCAAGGAACACCAAGGAATACCTGTGGCTGCTGACAAGAAAGGACCCTCCCCTAGAGCTGATGCCCTGATTTGGACTTTTAGTCTCCAGAACTGTGAGACAATAAATTCCTGTTCTTTAAACTCACCCGTTTGTGTTATTTTTCTTATGACAGTACTAGGAAACTAAGACGGGGCAAGAGCTGTCTTAAGGATGTTTCTAGAATGCTTTAATTTTCTTCTCTCATATGACTTTGATTTCTTTATAACAGACGTTCTTCATTCTAAATTTGACAGTCTTCTATAACCAGTGTCTGTCAAATTTTTCTCAATATTCATTCAGCCAAAATTTATTGGGCATTATATGTGCCAGCAACTGTTCGAGGCACTGGATATATAGCAATAAACAAAACAAACTCCCTGCCTTCTTAGAATATACGGCCTTGTCAGGGGAGGTAGACTATAAACAAATAAAAAATACAAATCATATATAGTATCCTATATGGTATCAGGATGTATACTACTTGTCAGTATCAGGTGTGGTAGTCCCCAGTAAACCATGTCTCCTAGCATTCTTGCCCTGGTGTAGTCTTCTTCATAATTGACTTGACTCTGAGGTTGACCATTTGACTTGCTCTGGTCAATGTATGATGCAAACAGAAGCATAAGTAACGCTTCCTTCCACATTGTCACTTGTCCTCTGGGAAAGCTCACTCTAGAAGCTTGAGCCATCATAGAGAGTGGTCCGGCTACCTTGTAGGAAGACCATATGGAAAAGGAGAGTAATGCCTGGCAAGCCCACAGGTGTCCCAGCCATTTTATCTGAGGCACCAGAAACATGCGTGAAGACACCATCTTGGATGTTCCAACCCTAGCAGACGCCACGTGGAGCAGAACTGCCCAGCTGATTCCAGCCCAGATTACAGAATAGGGTGAAATAACAAATCATTGTTGCTTTAAGTCACTAAGTTTTAGGATGGTTTGTTACGCAGCAATAGATAACAGTAACACCAGGCAATTTATGACATCTCTGTTCTTGCTAAATAGATTAGCTGCCACTCAATGCCTGTCATATAGTAGCTGTTCAATAAATGTTGGTTTTCTCACTTACTTTCTTAGTATTGTTTGCTTCTTTTACTCTCTCATTTGAGGATTATTTAAGCCTACCAAGGACTATTACTCAGCTGAAGTGGTACATACAAGGTCTGAAGAGGTTCCTAAAGTAAGGCAGCATTTTGGGAACTCACCCCAGCAGGAATGAGTTTGAGAGTCTTAGAGGAACTAGAGCAAATGTATGGAAAAGGATAAATTCTTGGCACCTCTGGCATTATAATCTTTCTCCCTTTCATGTCATATGAAGGCAGTGGAAAAGAGCATGGGCTTTGGAGTCAGATCTAGATTTGAATTTTGCCTTTAGTATTTACTGGCTATGTTATTTTAAGTAGATTCCTTAATCTCTCTAGGCCTCAATTTCATCATTTTTAAAATAGGAATAAAATAGTACCTGACCCATGGATGAAGGGAGCCAGGGAAAGTAAGAAGGACTGTGCTGGCCTGAGCAGAGATGTGTGTAAGAGAGTAGTGAGAAACAAACTTAAACTGGCTGGGTAGGGTCAGATCATAAAGGGCCTTGAATTTTTAATGTAAGCTAGAAGGTGATGTGCTGAAACTGGTATTTCTGGAAAGTTAGTCTGATAGTGTGGAAAATAGATTCAAAGGATGGAGAGCTAGGAGTTAGGAAAGGCCAGGTAGGAGGCATTTTAAGTAATTTGGTGTGAGGTGATAAAGGCCAAGACTGGCAGAGGGAACAGAAAAAAATAGACACATTTTAGAGAAAAATGGATAGGAATTGGTGATTGTACGTGAAAGATGAAGGACTAGATGAGTAAAAAAGTACTTCAAGGTTTCTGCCATCATCTATCTGCCAACCCTCCCCTCTAACTCCTGCTCATTGCTTGAATGTATCATCATCCCCTCAAAAAACTTGAAGCTTTTTGTGAAACTAGACAGTGTACAGGTATGGTCATTTTCTTTAATTATAGGGTGACTGTAAACATTTATTGTGTAAGGTCATATTTTTTGGGAAGACGTATAGGAAAGAGGACTGATTATCTCAGATATTTTGGAAGATGTGATCACATATTCTGAGTTACAAATTTTAGTGGTCCATGATTGCTTTTTTTAATGTTGTTAATGTTCTTATCAAAAAAAGATTTTAAAATGTACTTTTTGTTTTTGATTACAAGAATGGTGCACCCTTGTTAAAACTCCAAATAGTACCAAAAAAACAAAAAACCCTTTGCCGTCTAGTCGATTCCAATTCATAGTGACCCTAGAGAACAGTAGAACTGCCCTACCAGGGTTTCCAAGGAGCAGCTGGTAGATTCAAACTGCTGACCCTTTGATTAGCGGCCATAACTCTTACCCACTTTGCCACCAGGGCTCCTCAAGTAGTACAGAAATACAAAATTTATAAAGAAAAAAATCTAATAATCACTATTACCAGTTTGGTGTGTGTTCGTCTAGATGAAATGTTTGAAAGTTTTCATGATTCTGATTTTAGGGTGTAAGTGGCGGCCATTGTGTCTCCTTGTTTGGGGGTTACTGGACTTGATAGCATTCCTCATTTTTAATTTTAATCTCCCATCTCATAATTAGCTATAGGCATAATTAGTTGTACATTGTATACAATTGCTCAAGGAGCCCTGACTTTCACATCTCTGAAGACAGACCAGGAGTCTTTTGCTCTGAGTCTTAGCCTCCTTCCAGCGTGATTAGGGAGCTTTTGATATTCTTTCTGGGTCCTACCCATCACTTTTATTACTTATATTCTTCCTGCTTGTGGGAACAGTGCTTTGAATTTTCCTCATTCCTTTTAATATTTTTGATTTGGCTATCGTGATTGCGGCTACTTCCTAAAATAAGAGAACTTTCAGATTAAGAAAATTTTAGTCAGCCATCATTGTGTAATATGTTAAAGCATGCTGGCTGGTGTTTTAGTGCCTGATTCAAAGTAAACAATTTTTGTAATTAAAAATTTAATTGCTAACCAGAAGATCAAGGATTGAGAGATCGTAATTTTTCTTATGTGACAAATAAAGCTTAAGAATTGATGTCTAAAGGAAAAACCTTCTCGGCTACAAGATACAAAGAGTATAAAGAAGACTACTGGAAATGATTAAGAAGATATTTTCCATGTTGCCCTATTTTTAAAGAAATAGAACAGACTTGAAATCATTTCTGCTATTGTAGCCACTACTGGGAGCTGAATTCATTCAGAGAAATGCAGGAGAAGGCATTATGAGAAATCAGCCTTCTTTTGTTCACTGAATTCTGTACTGCTGCTATGTCATCTGAATTTTAAGGGGACCTGGTCAGAATTAAGGATAATACGGTTTCCTTTCCTTTGATCACCTTTGTCTTTCAATTTAGGGAGTTAGCCCCCACAGACGATATTGAGAGAGTTCTGATCTTTTGCTGTTAAGTCTAGAACAAGGTATACTGGTCCTTCAGGCATTCCAGCAATACCTTGAACTTTGCAGAACTTATTAGATTTGGAAGAAAAAAAAGTATAAGATATACCACCTTCAGCCAAAGCTGTATTCATTGCTGGGGTTCAGACATCCTTGGATCTGGCAAACTAGAGTAGCCCCCAAGAAAATTTGCTTGCATGAGACACTGAGAAATCTTGAATGGAACACATCTTAAAGAGGACAGTCAAGTAGACCAGTTTGGCCCAGAAACAAAGCCTCAGTCTTTGGAGAGAGAAGAGTGATTCTCCAGATAGCATTAATCTGCCACTCAGATTTGGCTGTCAGTTCAGCCCCTCTCGAATTTATATCTGAGTCCATAAAGCCATGCTGGGTAAGCCTTATGAGAAAACTGAAAGAACTATTTCATAAATGCTCTGTGATACATTCAGAACAAATAGCACTGTTGATAGTATTTCTCTAATAGAGTGTAGCCCAAAAACATGGAGAGAAGCCTTGTTAGTCACTTTTCTGTTTTTGCCCCTTGAGACACCATACTTCAACAATGGTGGCAGCAGGAGACTGGAATCTGTAGGAGCTGGTGATGTCAGCAGTGTCAGCAGGCTTGGGGGACATGGAGGCATAAATTAGATAGGGATCAGAGCTTAAAAAAAATGAACCAAGGATACCATAGGATAATTGTCTGAACTTGTTTGTGTATATATGTGACATCTGGAATTCCTAGAAATTTTTGGGATAGAGAAACATGGTAAAGGCCTGGGATCCTGCATTAACAAGTAGGAGGCAATGGCTAATGAAATACGGATTATACGTATATATGATGGTATGAGTATTTAACAAAGACTGTCTAAAAATATCTCCCTGCCCATTATAAATCAGATACATAGCTCCAAGGCCTCTGTTGGTTGTTTTTTAAGAAACTGCAACATTTTCCTAAGAGTAATCCTTTAGATTTTTCTAGCATCTTGTAATAAAAGTAAGAAAATAATTAGACTGTTCTGGTACTTTATTAATAACAACTGATGATGACAACAACAACAACAACCAAAAAATCAGGGAATGAAAAATAAGATTTTTAGTAGTAATATATACTCATAAAGGCAAAAAGCATTTTAGGGGTATGTTGTTTGTTGCTAGCTGCTTTCGAGGTGGCCCCCAAGTCATGGCAGCCCCATGTGTTACAGAGTAAAACTGCTCCCTAGGGTTTTCTTGGCTGTATGTGTATATGTGCATTGGACTGTGATTATGTTATGATGAACTTGTATATCTGTTCTAATGCAGGAAGCTATAGTGTATATGTAATGGAATTAGTGATATGAAAATTATTAATGTGCTTTTCCCATACAAAACACTTGCTCTGGCCTATAGGGGGAGTCCATTTGTGGGTAGGGTATGAGTCAAGATTAGTATTTGTTACAGAGGGAAGTCAGAGCTTCTGACATACAAAATAGGATTATTCAATAAATCAGTAGCTCTGCAAACCAGGACATTGTCTTGAAATGTGATTTTCTGAATCTTTTTATTCTGCTTGTTTCAACAACATAGCTTGGAGATTTCAGTTCAGAGTGCTCCAATAGTGTGAAGAAATACCCTGTTTACCGTTAAGGCTAGAGTCAGGAAGAATGAAGATTTCATGTAAAGAAAACCCTATTCCCTTTTATCCCAAGGGAAATGAAGGAAGAAGAGCAAGGTGGTTAGATGTGAGTATTTTAGTTTTCCCTTCTTTGGGCTTTGGCTCCGAAAGTAGAAAGTGTGTTGGATGAGTGAGGCTATCAGCAGAGGGCAGTTCCTGTCTTGTGCCTGGTTTGGGTCTTGGGCCCTGCATCTACCTGGGCACAGCCACACTGATTTGATAACACATCTAAGGCAGTGGAATGAAGCTCTTGAGGTTTGGCCACCTGAGCCACTCTTGGTTCTGGCAAGCACAGAACCCACAAGTAGCAAGAGGAGATGGCCATAATGGAAATCTCTGCTCTTCACTGAGTTCTGCAGCGTAGGATGCCAGAACAGCCCTAATGGGAATCACAGCCTCACCTCAGAGGGGCCAAGGTGAGGTCGGTTGGCCTGGGAACATTTGTGGATCAGCTTAGCCAAAAGAATGGGTCACACATGCACTAGCCATGGAATCAATTTTGGAGGCCAGAAAGGCAGCCAGCAATCAGGCAATAAGTGACCTTTCATCAGAGACCATTAGACACTGGCCAATGCCCATCCAAGGACCAGCATGAGGACTGTGTTCCTTTCCTCCATTGCCACAAAGTTATGAAATCCCCACACAGATCTCCCCATATGCCTGCACTCCTGCATAGATACAGAAGGCAGGGGAGACTGGATGCCAACTAAGTGACGAAAACTATTCTAAAGGGAACGTAAATGTTTGGACATTCGCTTTTTAAAAAGTTATTTTTTCCATGCTAACCGGCATGTGGAGGCTTGTGAAGGAATCCAGATTAGTTATAGATAGAAGAGTACAGGTTCCCTGCACATTCAAGTATCAAGTTAAATGTGAATTAAGTTTATGACCCCTACATCTGTAGGTAGTCCCCAAACCCTGCGTTTTCTTTTCTCTGTTGAAGGCATTGTGGAGAAACTACCTTGGGCCAAAGGGAGAAAACTCTAAAATTTCTGTTGGAAACTTAGGCGAACTATCTTTAGTTGCTAAATATTTTGTATGGCTTATCTGAGATCATGCACAGTCTGAGATCATGATAACTGGCATTTGATTAAAATATTTTAAGCCTAGAACTCGTTTCTGAATTCCCGATCTGGACAGACTTCTGCCTATGGGATCTCTTCACCCAGATATCTTAGGTTCCAGAGGCATCTCAAGTTGAGCAGGATAGAATTGAACTTGCCATTGTTCATGTCTATGGCTTACTCCTTCTTCTGTATTTCCTAGTTTAGTTGATGTCATTATCCCAAGTGGCCTAGTGGGAAACTTGGATGTCACTGTAGGTTTTCCGTTCTGTTATCACAGAAATCAAATTGGTCTACCAGCTCATGCTTCTGCAGATGGCTTAAGAGACTTGGCACTTTCTGACCTCTGCCTTCAGTTCTAGCTTCTTTATATGCTGCCTAAATGCCAGGCATAGTGGTCATTCCATTTTCCCACAGTGCAATGCTCCCTGATACTTTGATGCCTTTGCACAGGTTTTTCTCTCTGCCTGCAGTGTTCTTTCCTCTCTTGTCTGCTTAGAGAACCTCTGACTCATCGTTTGAATCTCAATGCAGGAACCTTTGTGAAGACCTTGGCCCTCAGGAAAGTTAGGCTCAGGCACTTTGCACATAGTCTGTTCTTGTACTTAATGTATTATTTGGTCCCTGTTTATTTTCAGGTTCATACAGTAGAATGAGGGACACTTGAGGGTAGGGATTTTATACTATTCATCTTTGTATCTCAGTGCTCTCAATAATAAATGCTTGTTGAATGAGTGAAATTCTTAAAGCCATGTTTTTAGAAACTTCTAATAATTTTATGTTTAACTTTTTATTTTTTCTAGGAATGTGGGTAAGTTAACATTTGTATTGCTAAGAAATCTTATTTAAACTATGTTGACCTATCAGTTAATTCTGAGTGTCTTTAATGTTTTCCTACTTTTGAGTAAACCCATAGCCTATATGTGTACATACAGGCTAGTTTGCATATATGGCCCTCAATTTGCCTACAGACCTCTGCTTACAATTGAACCTCTTTAAGGGTGGGCTTTATGTTTGCTCCATATTGTATAATGATGAGAACAGAGTGAGGTTCTTGATAAATGTAAGAAAAATATAACCAAAACCCAAAACTCTTTGCAGCTTATAGTAACCCTATAGGACAGAGTAGAACTGCCTCATAGGGTTTCCAAGGAGTGGCTGGTGGATTTGAACTGCCGACCTTTTGGTTAGCAGCTGAGCTCTTAACCACTGTGCTACCAGGGCTCCAAGAAAAATATAAAGTACAGTTTAAAAAAGTACTCTGTGAATAGTCAAATATTAATATGAAATATTACTAGATAATGCTCCAGAAAAAAAGCCTGGAAGGAAATACACACAAAATTGTTAATAATGATTGTCTTTGAGTGGTGACAATGAGTAGTATATTTTGTTTTTTTATTGTTCTATGTTTTCTAATTTTTTGTTGGTCATATTATTATTGTTTGTTTTTTAGTGGAAATCACTGAAAATGGGTTGTCATATTAGCAGGGCTGTAGAGCATAATTGTTAATAGTGCAGCCTCCAGAATCAGACAGACCTGTGCATTTTAACATCCTCTGTTTTCTCATCTGTTAAAAGGGATAATAATACAAGGGGCAAATGTACAATATATCCTTATTAGCCAGGCCACTTTTTTTTTTTTTTAATTGCTGTAGTTTAAATGAAGTTTACATTTCAAGTTAGTCTCCCATATAAAAATTTGTACATTGTTATGTGACCCTAAATGCTCTCCCCATATTTTGACAGCACACTCCTCCTTTCCACCCCTGATTCCCCATGTCCATTCAACCAGCTCTTAACCCTCTCTGCCTTCCCATCTCACCTCTGGACAGAAGCTGCCCGTTTAGTCTCTTGTATCTACTTGAGCTAAGAGACACATTCCTTACAAGTATCAGAGTCCCACAGTCTAGTCCAATCCCTGTCTGAAGAGTTGGCCTCAGAAATTGCTTTATTTCTGGGCTGATAGGGAATCCAGGGGCCATGCTTTCCGGGGTTCCTCCAGTTTCAGTCAGACCATTAAGTCTGGTCTTTTTACTAGAATTTGAGTTCTGCACTCTGCCTTTCTCCTGCTCCATCAGGGACTCTCTGTTGTGTTCCCTGTCAGGGCGGTCATTGGTGGTAGCCGGGTGCCATCTAGTTCTTCTGGTCCCAGGCTGATGAAGTCTCTGGTTTATGTTAGCCAGACCACTCTTGATTGCAAGTAGTAAAGTTCTGCTGTAACCAGCCAAAGCATAAGGGGAAATTCATCATCTCATGTATGTAATAGGCAAGTCCAAGGACCCTGCTAGGAACAGGCTCAAATGATACTTCTCAGTCCACCTTTCAGCATTCTTTGGTGTTTTGACTGTATTCTCAGACAGTTTCCTACTAGTGAGAGGGTAGCCCAGGTCCACATCTTTAAAGGAAGAGGTAACCTGCCTTTCCAAATCTTTATCTATGAAATGTCATTGGCCTTGCCAGGGCTGAGGCCCTAAACTAACCATTGTGCCCAGGGGAACGGAGTTCTCTAACTGTCCAGTTTGAGATCCGTTTGGGGATGGGACAACTCTAGTAGATTAGCTTACCAGAACCACATGGAGTAGAGGAGAAAAAGGGATGCTGTAACAAAAAGGGGGAATGAATGCTGGACAGGCAAAAACAACAAGTCTATCCTATGATACAAAGAGGTTAGCACAGTTCTTGGAATATAACAACTCAATGTTAGACATAGTTATCATAGAGTGTAGTATCATCATCATTATTGTATTTTATAACCGATTATAAGAATTATGTATTTTCATCTACTGGTTTTTGTATTTTAAGTAATCCAGAAGAATAAAGAGTTGAAGTTCATCTTTTGCATTTACTGCTTATTTCTTTATTTTTATCCTTTGCCTTGGTATTTTTAGTTTATGAACATGTGTTTTTTAAAATTTCTTTTTCTAAAATATATTTATGATCATTTTGATTTTTCAGACGGCTAATGTTGCAGAAAGACTTTGTTTATTTGAAGAGGTTTTCCTTGTTCTATACTTTAAACAAGTGGTAGCCTTATATGCTGGCCTAGTATAACTGCTTGGTCATGTTATTATTCTTGTTGTCATATTTCATTTAACTGAAAATTAAAAAGAACTAAAAAAAATTACAGCAATTTCTAGTTTATATCCAGGAAATAGAACTCTCCACAGGAACCCTAGCATGGTACAAATATATTAGAAAATAATTTTTCCATTGTGCTTTGAAAGCCTGTAAGACAGCCACAATGGAGCACAGTTCACCTGTCTTGGATGCAGCCCAGAGGGACCACGGTGCATAGACAGTAGGAAGTCTCCCATCTGAAGAGTTAATTTTCTTTCAGGATCAGTGTTAGGGGCTGCTGCGATTAAAACAAGACACTTAAGATTGGCGCAGGAACACTCGTAACAGTTCACTGTAAAAAGAAAACCCAGGAGGTCAGCCCTGGGAGCTACTTTGGCTTTAACCTCACAGGCCTTTATTTTGAATTTACCTCTTCCTTCTATTACACATTCTTTCAGCTTTAATAAAAAGAACTCATTAAATTAACATAAGTAAGCCAATAACTGGTTTAATCTCTCAATGTTTTAAAATGTCTTGAAAGCCGCTTTTGTCTTTTGTGTCCATTCTGACTCTTCAGGGCCACTCTTAATGTCTGTGTAAAATTAAATAGGCTTTTTCCTTTTTTCTCTGTTTTACCTGACTTTCAGATGTATATTTATGAATGTAGTGCTGTATGAAAACAAATACAGGGTTTGCAAACAGACAGTGTTATTTCATCTTTTTAAGGACAGATATATTTTTTCTTATTTTCTTCAAGACAGTAAATCACAGAAACATTTATTTTTAATTTGAAAAGCTGAAGCAACAATATTAAATAAATGCTGTTGGAAGAAAAAAATCAACTACAATTTTAGTCTCAAATATGGCAGGTAATTTCAGTTTTGTACTTCTATTTTGGGGGATTTTGCACACATATTTTGTCTAGTTGCAGTTGAATGTAAACTTTAAGCATTTCAATACAACTAGAAAACGATTGAGAGGGAATTTAAAACGAATCTATTTGAAGCTGATGTACTCTATGTTGTAATAGAACAGTGCTTGTCAACAGTAAACTCTAATTGCTTTATTCATAAATAGGAAAGGGCAAAGTCTTAAAAATTGGGATACTGCTCATACAAAATATGAAATTTTCATCTTTTTAAAAAAATTTTCGTCTTTTTGCCATGGAAGTCAGAAGAGAAGTAGGAGTTACTCTGGGCTTGTGCTAATGCTTCATCATTACTGATATCCTTTTAAGTCTTCTAAGTATCTGCAGTTCCTTCGTTATCTCAATACCAGTACCAGTATTAGTTTCTGATGAGTCAGCTTCAGCTTACGGTGACCGCAGGTGTGTCAGAGTAGAACTGTGTTCCATAGGGTTTTCAGTGGCTGGTTTTTTGGAAGTAGATTGCCAGATCTTTCTTCCAAGATTCCTCTGAGTGGACTTGACCCTCCAGCCTTTTTTGTTAGCAGCATTTGTATTAACCATTTGCACCACCCAGTAACTCTCTTATCTCAAGAGTCATGCCTTATTTGGCTCTTACTAAGATTATTAAAAGAGAATCTCCCCCTTTTTTGCTGACCCTCTAACTTTACCAAGCATGTTGTCTTTCTCCAGCAATTGTTCCTCCTGATGACATGTCCAAAGTAAATGTGACAAAGTCTTGCCATCCTCACTGCTAAGGAGCATTCTGGCTGTACTCTTCCAAGACAGATTTGTTTGTTCTTCTGGCAGTATGCGCAATATTCTTCATCAACACCACAATTCAAACGTGTCCATTCTTCTTTGGTCTTTCTGTTTCATTGTCCACCTTTCACATGCATACGAGGTGGTTGAAAAGAGCATGGTTTGGGTCAGGTGCACCTTAGTCATCAAAGTGACATCTTTGCTTTTTAACACTTTAAAGAGATTTTTGCAGCAGATTTGCCCAATGCAGTATGTCATTTGATTTATTGACTGCTGATTCCATGGTTATTGATTGTTGACCCATGAAGAATGAAACCCTTGACAACTTCAATTTCTTCACCATTTATCATGATGTTGTATATTGGTCCAGTTGTAAAAATTTTCATTTAACTTCATCAGTAAGTACTTCAAGTTTTCACTTTTGGCAAGGTTGTCTCATCCATATATCTCAGTTCTTGAGGCTACAAGTTTGAATTCAGGCTGTTGGCAGGGCCATACTCTCTCTGAAGGCTCTAGGGGAAGATCCTTTCTTGTCTCTCCCACCTTCCAGTAGCCCAAGGCATTCATTCCTTGGCTTACAGCTGCAGCATCACATGGTGGTCTTCCCTCTGTGTGTGTCTGTCTCTTCTTTTATAAGAACACCATTTATATTGGATTAGAACCCACTCTACTCCAACATGACCTCATATTAATTGATAACATCTTCAAAGACCCTATTTCCAAACAAGGTCACATTCACAGCTACCAGGGGTTAAGACTTCAACATATCTTTTTTGGGAGATACAATTCAATCCATAACACCTCTGGCCTCAACCAACCCGTTCAAGCCTCATTTCCTACTGCTATCATCCTCTTTCAAACCAATTCAAAACTTCAACCGTTTCAGCTCTTTCCAATTATTTGCTTTTCTCTTTGCTCATCCAATTTCCTCTCTCTGAATAGCCCCTTCCCTTGACCTCCTTATACACAGAATTTCTAGGTCTTTCTCAAGGACCCTGCTCAGAATGCTCTCTCTTCTTTTGGAGCTCTTCTTGCCTTCTCCAGGCAGAGTTAGGTCCTCTGTCCTGGGTCCCCACAGCAGTTTATGCATCTTTCCATTATAATAGTCATCACACTGGATATTAATGGTTCATTTGACATGTGTCTCTTGTGTGCTATGGCCTGAGGGAAGGCAAGGACCGTAGCTGCTGCTTCTTATCTTCATCTGCACCTAGCAAGAGTCAGACATTTGTTAACTGTATTGTGTAACTTGAGTAGTATATTACACAATACATCCATAATATGTCAGCCAGATCTTTCATTATGCAAAAAAATAACAAATTCTCTGTAATTTTCTATTTAGTCCCCCACACGTAAAAACAACACAAACCCAAACCAAACCCACACAGAATGAGCAATGCTCTTTGATTAAAAATTTCTTCTGTCAGTGAATATAATTTTAAGTATACCTATGGTTTAGAATATAACTGAAACATGTTTGAAATATAAGTAAAAAATTATATAGCTTACTATTGATGAAACCATTCAAAACCCAAATGGTATATTCTAAGTAGCTGTAATTTTTTGAAAGGTACTGTGTACAATTTTAGGTCAGTGTGAGATCACCTCTTACCTTCATTTCTCTCTTAACACCTTTTATCATAATTTCTGAAGTTCCTCTTTGTAAGTTAGAGTTACAAGTCCTGAGCAAGAGCTTCAGAACTCTAACACCTGTTTAGGATTGAACTGGCAGGGGAGGAATTGAAAAGCAACAAAGAGTCTTTTCAATAAAGTACTTAGCATTTTAAATAGTAGATGTTAAAAGAAAAAAAAAGAAACAAAAACTGGTAATAATAGTATCGGAAACTCTTAAACCCTCCCTCTTAGGGAAAGGAATGTGAAACTGTTTAGTGAATTCACACCTTGAGTTCTCAAAAACTTTCATGTACAAAAATAGTTCAAATCTAATTTTGATCAACTTAAATTACTAAGAATGTAGAGTTTACCTTGAGCATAGATTTATATTTTTTCCTTTAAAATTCAAACCCTTCCCTTATGACATCAAAGAGAAAGGATTGAAGACTTTTAGAATCTTATTTTTAATATACGAAAAAAAAAATACTAGGATAATGATTAGAAAATGTGAAAGGGAGTTTTGAAATAATTTAATTTTAGTTCTCATCTGCTATTTGATATTGAATATAAAGTACCATATTCCAGGTTAATGACAAAGTTTTTAAAAAGTGTGTTTTTTTTTTTTTTTAACCCTTAATGATTCTGTATTATTCCCACCGATTTCTGTAGTCTTTTAAGATTCAAAGGCCTTTTGTGGACTTTCTGAGGTTATATCTTTTAATTTTTTAATCTTTTTGTTCTATAACTGGGAGAAATTGTTTAATTTTTTTCCAGCAGAGGGAGACATCTGACCATGTACGTAGTATTGCTATTTGCCAGGAGTATTCTGTAGCCCATTTTATCAATATACATAAAAAACTCAATGTTCAAATTAACTAGTTCAATAAGTAATTTAGCTCATTGATTTTTGGGCATATCCTAAGTGCCATTACAAGCTACGGATATTTTAAATGCCATTACCTAATAGAAGGAATGTTTTAAGCACCTTTTATTGATTTTATTACTGCTTTATTTTGCTGTCTTAGTTTAAAATCATTTTAACCACTCTGTAATCAAGAAGAAATATATCGTTTGTGAAAGACAGTCAATTTCCTAAAAACCTTTGACATCGTTAAATAAGGAATTACAGTTGTTAAATCATGTCAGGCAATAACTGAGGGACAGAAAAGATATAAAATTTGGAGCAGTGGGCCAGCATATCAGTAAGCTGTGCTGACCTCTAGTATTCTGATTCTGTGTGTGACAATCACAGTTCAGATTTGCTTATGATTTTTAAATCCACAAGAAAGATTTAAAATCTCAGGTAGCAAGGAAGGTGGAAGAGTGATAGCAAAGTGTGATCCAGGGGCAATTATAGTACTTCTTGATGACCTCTTGTGACTTTCAGTTAAGATGATTCTCTAAGCAATTTTGTATCTTTATTTGCTTTTCTGGCTAGATTATAGGATATTGACGTTCTGCATGAAGAGGAAGCTAAGGTTCTCACAGGGGTTTTTTACCATTTCCTTCTTCTGCTCATTGGATTTTATATTAGCAGTATTACTGAACTGATCAGTTGGTAGACATAGAGAGGGAATCTGGTCCATACATTGATTAATCAAAGAGGTGCAAAAAGTAGGTAGTGAGCACTGAAGCTCAATACAAGCCCGCTAATGAGTTGATTGCATTGACATTTGATATAATTTAACTGTAGAGTGGCAAATAGCAATACCTGTATATGATTTGGCAGATGGTTGTTGAACTGTGATTAGAAGTTTAGAACGATTCCCGGTAAAAGAAAACCTGGCAGTAATCCAAGAACAGAGAACTGAGTTTTCCCCATTAAATAGAATAGGTCCAGAAAGTCAAGTGTTTTGATCATTAATAGAATCTTTCCTTTTCTTTTAGCAAATGTTAGCTTCAAGAGAAAATTGATAATTATGCATAGTTCTATTAAATGATCTTAGGGAGAGCTCTTTTCATTCTTTCAAATGAGCTCATATCTACAGTTGTGGCAATTATTCACCAGCAAAGAAAGAAAACTAGTTAAAATGCTGATAGATGTCATTTCAAATATATTAAGGATGTTGGAAGCATCTTTGTAGAATTAATCTATTAGGCTGAAAACCAAATTTGGTTTAACAGTATTATTCTATGTTATTTTATAAATTATATAAATATGTTATAATATGAAATAATTTAACAGTATTGAGTATCTATTATATGCAAGACACTGTTGTAAGTGTTAAAGGTAATAAAGAACACCAAGGCTATGTCTTCCTTTCCCTCAGTCAAGGCAGAGTGGTAGATAGACACACGTAATACACTTCTGATGTAAGGGTTGCAATAGAGTCAGGACCTGTGACAGCAAGGAGATCTTCTTTGCTCTGTTTCCTTCTTTTTTTATTTTTATTACGAAATGTTTAGCATGCCATCATACGGGTAAGGTACAAAGGACAATGAAATAAGGAACATGTGCTCATCTCCCAGCTGAGATACAGAATATTACCGATACCCCTGAAGCCCTAATGGGCTCCTCTCCAACTATCCCCTTCTATTCCATTTTGGGATCCACAGGCAAGGGCAGAGACTATTTTTTATAAGTGCTTCTGTACCAAAGCCCTACCAATAATTCAAATTGTTTAGTATTCTTATGCCTCATTGTATAGCACATGAAAACATGGGTCTCTCAAGACCCATAGCCCTGTTATTCTTATCATTGGTTACATCTGTGCAATCTGAAGTGAAGCAATGGATTGATGTTTGTCTAATGAATTCGGGGAGTCCAGGCAATCTAATTTACTATCAATATAATTTAAATAAATCAGGAAATAGTCTGATTTATTCAAATTATGGTTTCTGCTTCACTTTGTACTTTATAGACCTTTCTTTTCTTGCCCAGTATACTCATAATGAATGGCTCAACTGATCCCAGTGCATTACGGTAGAGCCACATTTGGTTATGCAAACTCATTCCAAATTTCCCTGCCAACAATTAATACTCATCTTTATGTTTACCAACAATAAGTATTTTTCAGAAGTATTTTTTAATTCAGCTGTTGGCCATGTTATTTCCCCATTTTTATTTTCTAGTTTTGCATGATTTCTAAGTGAATATATTTTATATTAAAGGTAATGGTATGTTGAAAGAGTGGAACTCCATAGGGTACAAACAAACTGTATTGTCCCCCTCCCTGTTAAAACCTCTCTGTGGGCCAGTTCTTTGCCTACCTTTGGATGAAATCTCGGTTAAATCCCTTAGCTTTCCCAGTTGCTCTTAGATTTAAAAAAATGCACTCTGATTATTTCTAGTCATAAGAATAGTCTCATTCAGTAATACATATGACCAGACCAATGTAATTGTCTGACCTTCATTCAAAGTTCAAGCCACTTTTATTCTCCAGTGTGGTATTGCTTCAGGCTGAGAAGCCTACAGTAGGAGGTGGAATGGATTGACTTCTCTGTTTCCTCTCCTAGTGCTTCTCCCCACCTACCCATATCCAGGGTTAAAGCTGGAGAGGGAGTAGAGAAGAGGGGCAAGGGACAGGAAAGGTCTTACATGGCAAGTGGTGTCTTGATTTGCTGGTGATGTTCTCTGTGCTTGGCAGACATTCAGAGCTGACACTCTCCAGCACTTTGCTGGGGGATCACCATACTTATCTTCTGGCTGCATTCCAGCATACATCTCCAATCTCTAGACTCTTTTCACTGAGGTTATCCTGACCCTTTTGGATTGTTTTTTTTTTTTTAAATGACCCTCCTGACTGGCTCTCTGTTACATAAGGGCCAATTATATAGTTATCGTGAGGGTTAAATAAATAATGTATGTAAAGCACTTTTCACATATTTGTTAAATAAATTAATGAGTGATTTATTGGGTGTATTCTATGTGGGGTACTTAGGCTTTATAAACCTTGTCATACAACAATCCTAGGAAATGGATTTAAAGGGACTCATTGGAAGGGACTCAGACACGTTATTTGCAAGTTTACAAAACTAGAAAGTGGTTGAGCTTGGATTTGCACCCAGCTCTGTTCAATACCAGCGTCTCCGCTCCTTTGGACTATGGTCCCCTACCTTCTAAAATAGTCTAGCACTGGTCTTATTGTTTTAAAGCCCAGGATATCTGGTTAACACCCATGGATCCTAGTGCATGTGTTGTCTTATTGGTTTCTTAAATGTTCAAGTGTGCTATTAATCTACAAGGAAGTTTTCGTGGATACTTTCATTTGATCATGCCTATATGACATTTGATTACCTTAACATGAGTCCTTTACTTCTAGGGACTTTGGCCAGATTTCTATTGGTAAACCCAGTCAGAGATTCAAGGGAATTCATCCTGATGATCCAGACAGAATTTCTGGGTTTCCTCTCGGCGGTTTTCCTTCCAGAGAAATGCTTCAGTATTTCACAGGAGTTCATAGCACATGTGGAGTTCTGGGCCTCATAGAATTATCTAGATAAAATGAGATGGCTTACACCTGAACACAAAGAAAACAAAAATCCTTACAACAGGACCAATAAGGAACATCATGGTAAATGAAGAAAATACTGAAGTTGTCAAGGATTTCATTTTACTTGGATCCATAATCAATGCCCATGGAAGCAGCAGTCGAGAAATCAAACAATGCATCGCATTGGGAAAATCTGTTGCAAAAGACCTCTTTTGCACTTTAAAGTGTTAAAAAGCAAAGATGTCACTTTGAGGACTAAGGTGCACCTGGTCCAAGCCATGGTATTTTCAGTCGCCTCGTATGCATGCGAAAGCTGGACAATGAATAAGGAAGTCCAAAGAAGAATTGATGCCTTTGAATTATGGTGTTGGCAAAGAATATTGAATATACCATGGACTGCCAGAAGAATGAACAAATCTGTCTTGGAAGAAATACAGCCAGAGTTCTCCTTGGAAGCGAGGATGGCAAGACTTCATCTCATGTAGTTTGGACATGTTTTCAGGAGGGACCAGTCCCTGTAGAGGGACATCATGCTTGGTAAAGTAGAGGGTCAGCATAAAAGAGGAAGACACTTGACGAGATGGATTGATATAGTGGCTTCAACAATGGGCTCAAACACGGCAATGATTGTGAGGATGGCACAGGACTGGGCAGTGTTTCGTTCTGCTATACATAGAGTTGCTATGAGTCAGAACCAACTCAACGGCACCTAACAACAACAGGGAGATGACAGTGGAGAGGTAGCAACATACCTGTCCTTTACTTCCAGCATTTTAAAATCAATTTTATTTTGTTGTTGTTGAAAATATACACAGCAAAACTTATACCAATTCAACAGTTTCTACATGTACAATTTAGTGACATTGATTACCTTCAGCATTTTAAGGCCCGACACCAAGTCTGAGCTAGAAAAGCTCTGCTGTTCCAACTACTGCCAATGATTCCCAGGGCTACCTGTTCAGATTAGAAATCTCAACTGAGAGGCCTGAAAGAATATGGATTCTTGCTCATTTTTATTCACTTGGTACAGTGTGTTAAGAAAATCTGGTTTGAAAAGAATTGGCCAGAGTTAGACTAGTATAAGGCAAACCATGGAAAGGAAACAAAACCACGGGACCATTAGTTCTAATTTGTTTCAGTGAAATGTCATTTAATGAAATCCTAATGTTAAAGCTGGGTCCTGGATATATACTGCTATGAAATGTGTAGCTAATCAGAATGCTGTAAAAACCTACATTAAAATTAGCTATTGTCTTGCTCCTTTAACTTTATGCCTCCCAAGCAGCAAACTGCCACAAGTAGATAATTTGAAAGTCCAATTTTAATTTGCTCTTATTGCTTAGGGCAAAGTGAAGCTGAACCTCAGATTGTAAACTGGCCAGTTTATGTTTTTTTCTGGCGTACAGATAGTTATTCAGCTAATTTATATGGATTACTAACCCTTTTTTACTCTGCTTTGGAGATATTGTCAGAGGAAAATGCACTCAAAATTCTTATTTTGAGGACTACAAAATAAGTGGAGTCTTATGAAAAGAATACTGATTCTAAGTCCTGTTTTTGGCTCTATGGAGGACTTAGAGAATAATCAGGAAAGATATTTCTTGCTTTTTGTGCCTCAGCTTCCTCCCCAAGAAAGTACAGATAATAAAACCTGCCCTTTAGGATTTTGTAAGGCTGTTGTGGCAAAGTATTTTAAGCTCCTTGGAGAAAAAGCCTACACAGTGAGGCAGCATTGTTATTCCTTTTAACGTTAATTATATTCTGAAATACGATTTCAGAATTTCAGGATTCAAGGACCTGTGTTTGAACTGGTAGTTGATCAATTTAGAGTTCTCTTTCTTGACACTGAACCAGAATTTGCTTTGGCTAAAAGAGGTAAAGCATACAATTATGGTTAGAAATGTAATCATAAATCTACGGTAACAACCCTTTTTCTACCACATATCTTTTCTGGTATTTATCTGAATATCCAGCTTATAAAACTGAGAATAGATTGTAATTTCAATTGAACCAACAACTCAGTGAGTATGTGAAGCTATTTAAACTATTATCTGCTTTTATTTTTCCAATATGCATGTCTGAAAGCTTTTCTTTCTTTTTTTTGGAAATTAAAAGAAAAAGGAGACAAACAGTTAAAAGTATGGAAGTTCTACGTGTGCTGCTTTTTCTACACCTTGACGACTAGCAAAATCTTTAATATGAGACTTTATTTGTACAAAGCAAAACTTCAAAACCACTCAAAAGCTTTTCTTATTAACTGCTGTCAGTCCTGTGATTTACAGAGGCAATAAAGAACTAGAGGGGGCACATTTATCATGGAGTTCAGCACACCAGGAGCCATTTTCTCCAGCGGTAAAGGCAAGTGATAAAATGAGTTCTTTTGTTCTGTAACCAAGACACATTCCCTGTTCCCTGTTCTCTAAACTTGTGCACACCAGGCTTCTCTGATGGCAGCTTGGCACCACCCATCCACACTTACTGACAAACTGTTAGCGTGAAAACATTGATGACACACCTGGAATACCAGGCCATGGACCGTTCTATGTGTTTACCTTCAATACAAAATAGTTAGCTGCTAATGTATTTGTAATATTGATTGACAGTTTATTTTGAATAATACTTTCTGCATGTGTTTTCTTTCATCTTGGAAGGGAATGGAAGGGAATGTCAATTAATGTGTCTGGTTTGTTTTTGTAAAGATCGTAGAATTTGGATTTTGAATCACAATTTCCTTATATCAAAAAATGCCTCATCTGAATTTTAATGCTGAAAAGCAAAACCGATTCCAAGATACATTTTGTCGACTCACTTTCTATTTAGTTTTGGTTTTGTGTTTTGTGTTCTAGGCAGGCAGGTGTGATACCTACACTTTTAAATTGTCTCTGAGATTTGATTATGCATTTGTAGGATTCTGAAATGAGTTAGTTGCATTTTGAGCTAAGCTGGACATAAACGCTACAACAATCTTGCTGTTTGGGAGACTTTAAAAACAGCATTTTTGAATATTCTGTAATTGAATATATCAATCATCCAGTCATATTTTATTAAGTATTCACCTACGCATGGCAATGTGTAGGGCACAGAGATTATTGGGAAAATGTCAATGATTTGGAACCATAGACAATGGTAGTGTTTATACTTACAAGAAAATGAGCACAAATGCTAAATTGTGAATGTTATTCCTAATGGAGCAAGTTATATACTTAATTTAGTCTCTGAAAAAGACAGGGGCATTCAAATAAAATCTCTTGGCATTTCTCAGTTATACAATAATCAGCTATACTCCTTATAGGGACATTAATGATGAAGTAATATGTTCAAAAGATAGCAATAAGCAGAGGACATGAAAAATCCAGGAAAAAGAAATTTATGTTAGGCACTTTTGTGACTTGTTGTCTATTCTTGTAAACTTTTAGCTAGGAAAGAATTTGGAATGGTATTATGAGGGAGTTTCATTTATCCATCCGTTCTTTGCGATGTATAATTTAGTGGTTAAAGTTACTCTCTTGCTCTTGTCACTATCAGTTTCTTTTCACAGGAAGGGGAAATAAGTCCTTTTGTCAGTAATTTGGCAGAAGTGCTGAAAAGCCCATTATCACTGCTGGAGAGAAAGCAAACCATCCCTGGTATGTGAGGATCTGGCAGACTTCACAGAGAGAGATGAGCCCAGGCAAGCAGCTTCCAGTGAGAGACGGTTTTTTATTTTGAGAGAGATACTGACCATTAGACATTCTACTTAAATCCACCTAATATTTTCTCAGAGCAAAGTTATTTCCCCCGCCCCCTTTAAAACAAATTCATTGTTATAGAGGATGTGGGATGGAGAGGGAAAAAGCAATCATTTGAATGAAGAAGTCACATCTTTTATGTACTTTGTGTTGTAGACCGTGTACCTTGGGAAGGGACTACATCTTCCCAGAGGATGGTGCGAAATTGAACACTGTTTCATGACGCGCTTCTTATTATGTTTCCTTAACCAAAAGGGGGCAGCTGTTGGATGGCAGAGGGAAGCACTGTTACCAGCTTGAGCATATGGAAGCCTGAAGCTTTGACTAATTTGGATGTCTGGGCACCAGTGCAGAAAGATCATCATAATGTTTGCTCTGATTTTAGGTCCATACTTCACTGTTGGGGGAGGAAAAAAAAAAAAAAAACTGTACAGAGGCCTACTTTTTCTTAATATGGCTTTGAAGGGAATTGCATTTTATTTCTGACACTTATTGTATTGTAAAATCTCTAGTCTCTGATATTTAAAGGTGAAAACTTTTAACTTTCTCTCTTAGAAAACAAAACTCTAGGGCCCTTTTAGTATTATGGCCTCTTGAATAATCCTAAAGCTTTGAAAAAAGAAATACTTTATTTTATGAAGCAGTTTTGGGGTCAATTTTTTCCTAAAATTTATGCTTTTATGTTGGGTAGTTTAAAGACCAGCTGTTAACTGAAACCAACCGTCAACAAAGTTGCATAAAGTTATGTTTCCTATTAGTCTTGTGTCTTTCCTATTAGTCATTTATGAAAGGATTCAGGAACATCTAACAGAACTCCAAACAAAAATTGAAAACACAGATGTCCGTACCATATTGGCTGATGGTTTGATTTTTTTTTTTTATTTAATAAAAAAGGAAGTTAGTAATGATTAGTGGATTTTAAAATAAGGCTGTTTTGGTAACGTATCACAAGATTGTTAGTAGTAGCTTGCAGTTGAAATGTGGTGTTTTACTCGAATTTCAGAGAATAAAAAATGAGTTGAAGTTTATGCCTGGGAGCACCATGAAGGAGGAACTATGACGTTTCAATAGTTGGGCATGTATGAGCCTCTAAAGGTGTGTTTATTATGTTGTCATGGTGAGCCGTGAATTAAAAAAGTAACAAGACTGCTTCTTGGGTAGTTGTGACTTATTGGTAGTTATCTTTACAAGAGTTCCATGCTGACTTAAGTAAAGATCTTCAGGGAAAAAAAAACAAACTTTTATTTTTCAAATAAATTCAGCTAAGAGCCTACAGGCTTCCATGACACCGCACTGAATTATTATTAATGTGCACTGCTGTGAGAATAACGCTGGCTGCTGTTTAACAGTAACCCCTTCTTCTGGAATTTCAGGAAAGTGGTAGGAAAATGAGAGGCCGATTTAAGTGCTGCTGCTGAATTAAATGTGCTGGTTGATGGACACAACATTTTTATCGTTACTTGTGCAAGGAAGTGTAGAAACAGACTGTTATTCAGGGTCAGGTCACATGTGGGACTGGTAAAGTTGTTTGAGAGGCATTTTTGGCAAACAAGGACATTGCTCCTGGCTGTAAAAAGCTTTGTTTAACCTATTGCCTTTACCTTGGATGCCCCATTTCCACCCTTCTCCTGAGGGTTTTGTGTGGTATTTCTTGAAGGTAGGGCTATGGTCTTTCCAGGGTCTTTCTAGTTGACTTTAAGAATCCATTATTAAAATCAAATATTGCTCATTAGTGCTTTTTAACTTGGATATTTAGTAAATTTTCTTTTAAGTTCATTATTCTGATTATAGACATTCTTCTCATTTGGAATTACCTTTAAATCAAGTCCCCTAGTCTATATTTCCAAACTTATATCCCACTATTCCCTGTAGTCTTTCCTCCTCCATCTCTTTTCTTTCCACATCCCCATCTTTTAGCCATGCCAGACTACTTAATATTCTCTAGATATGCCCTCAAATATCTCACCTCTGTGCCTCTGCTGGAAACCCTGGTGGCGTAGTGGTTAAGAGCAACGGCTGCTAACCAAAACGTAGGCAGTTTGAATCCACCAGGCACTCCTTGGAAACTCTATGAGGCAGTTCTACTCTGTCCTATAGGGTTGCTATGAGTTGGAATCAACCCGATGGCAACAGGTTTGGATTTTTGCTTTTTTGGTGCATTGCTGATGTTGAAATACACTGCTTGGAATACTCATATACCAACTCCAGTTATTGCAGTCCTACCCTTTCTAGAAGGTCTACTTCATATAATATCACTTCAGAGAATGGTTCCCAAATCTGTGTATATGCCTCTTCATGGAACAAATTTCTCACCTTTCTCCTCTCTCACTGTACTCTAGTTCCTATAGTCTGCTCTTGTTTGTGAATGTGCCACCCCTGTTTCCATGGAGGGTGGATCCTTGTAAGTTAGGATCTAAATGTTTTTTATCTTTGTCTTCTACATGTGGTCTAGTATAGCATCTGACACAATTGTGTATGGTAGGCAGTAGATAAATCTTCAGTGATTGAAATTCAATCACAGGTGATTGTAGATCCCTTATAACATGAGACATTCAAAGAATCCACAAACTCTTAGTCATTTAATTGTAATTCTGGTGGGTGGAATTGAGTTATATTTTGTTTGGAAGGATGACAAGTATCACCAAAGGGTGGGGTTTGTGAAGTTCTTTCTACTGTGCACTGTCTCGCCTGCTACCTCTTGTGCCTTTGCAAATGCCATCTAAGTGCACTTCCTAATGGGGGTGAGAAACTTCAGTAAACAATCTGAAAGCTGGTATTTGGAGAACTTTTAAAATACTGATCTAGGGTATATTCGGTACATTTTTTCAACTAATCCTTAATTTTCATAAACTCATAGGGATCTTCCAAAAACCAAAGCCGTTGTTGTCAAGTCGATTCTGACTCATAGTGACCCTATACGACAGAGTAGAACTGCCACATAGGGTTTCCAGGGAGTAGCTGGTAGATTCGAGCTGCCAACCTTTAGCAGCTGAGCTCTTAACCACTGCACCACTATGGCTCCATAGGGATCTTAGATATCATCTAAAGCCATCACCTCATCAAGGCAGAAATGTCTTTTACACATTCCTAATTGTGTTTGCTGTGAAAATCACCTTTATGATCATTAAAGGAAAGCTGAGAAGGGAGTAAAATGTCTCTTTCTGTGATAGTTTTTCCGTATTTTGTCATTTTTCCCTTTAAGTTTTCTCTTTTCAAGGATAAATATTTCTAATTCCCTTCGCCACATGAATCTAACTCCCCATCCAATGCAGCTGATTGGATCAGAGATGGATACCTCATCAAAGTCAGCTGTTCTATTGGCTGGCTAGCGACCACTCCAGTTTCCTTTGTCAGGAATCTCCCTCAGAGACCCAGAAACTCGTCAGTGAGCTGTGGGAAGCTGAGCTAAAGTGTCATGTGGAGTACAGGCCTGAGTCAGTGCCAGGCAAACCAAAGTTAAAGGAAAGCCAAGCTATGGTGGAGCAGAAACCACAAGTGAGAGGAAGCTGTTTTGTAGAGAGAGTGGAGCAGAGCTACACAGAGGCACCAGTGACAAGAGACCCAGGCACTCAGAGAGAGCTGGAGAGAGAGGCTGTGTCAGTCCCCAAAGGGGGGGCCTCATGGGAACTGGGACTGGGAAACCGTCTTCAAAGGGTATCTACCACACTGGTGCTCAGCACATGAGAGAGAAGGCCAGCAGTTACTGAAGGGACAGTTTACACTCATCTTGAGACAAGAGGGGTTAAGATCATGAAGTGTGGTACAAAACTGCTGGGAATTGGATACTGTCTCTGCTGCTTATACTGTGTGATTTTGGGCAAGCTGCTCACTCACTCTCTCAGCCTCATTTCCACATTTGTAGAATGGGAGCAATACTAAGACCTATCTCATAGGATTGTTGAAGGGTTAAACAAGTTAATGTGTGTAAAGCATTTCACTTGGGATAGCGTCTGGCCCCCAAAGTGTTAGCTATTATTATTATTAATAATCATCAATTAATAAAAAAATTAATAAATATTATTTTTGTTTTATTGTCTAAGAAATTATTCAGGCCTTATTTCTGAGAGCAAGTCAAATATTATGATTAAGAATGTGGACTCTAGAGACCAACTGCCTGCCTGTTTTTAAATAACACCATTTCCACCTGTGTGGCTCAAGTTATATAAGCTTCTTGTGCTTTGGTTTCCTTGTTTATCAAATAAGGATAATACTAGTACGTACCACATAGAGTTTCCATGAAGATTAAATGAGTTAATACATGTAAAACATTTAGAAAAATACTTGTATAGAAGGGTTCTCAATAATGGTAATTACTGTTATTATTATTCCACCACTTGTCTGTCAGCTTGTTGTATTGAGGTGGCTTACATGTTGCTGTGATGCTGGAAGCTATGCCACCGATATTTCAAATACCAGCAGAGTCACCCATGGTGGACAGGTTTCAGCGGAGCTTCCAGACTAAGACAGACTAGGAAGAAGGACCTGGTGGTCTACTTCCAAAAAAATTGGCCAATGAAAAGCTTATGATTGAAGGATTCTATGGGCAAAATGTTGAACAACACAGGAAGCATCAAAAGAAGACGGAAGGAATACACAGAGTCACTGTACCAAAAAGAATTGGCTGATGTTCAGCCATTTCAGGAGGTATCATATGATTAAGAACCAATGGTACTGAAGGAAGAAGTCCAAGCTTCACTGATGGCATTGGTGAAAAACAAGGATTCAGGAATTGATGGAATACCAACTGAGATGTCTCAACAAACGGATGCAACGCTGGAGGTGCTCACTTGTCTATGCCAAGAAATTTGGAAGACAGCTACCTGGCCAACAGACTAGAAGAGATCCATATTTGCGCCATTCCAAAGAAAGGTGATCAAACAGAATGTGGAAATTATTGAACAATATCATTAATATCACATGCAAGTAAAATTTTGCTGAAGATATTTCTAAAGCGGTTGCAGCAGTACATCAACAAGGGAGCTGCCAGAATTTCAAGCTGGAGTCAGAAGAGGATGTGAAACTAGGGATATCATTGCTGATGTTAGATGGATCATGGCTGAAAGCAGAGAATATCAGAAAGTTGTTTACCCGTGTTTTATTGACTATGCCAAAGCATTCAACTGTGTGGATTATAACAAATTGTGGATAACATTGCGAAGAATGGGAATTTCAGAACATTTAATTGTGCTCATGAGGAACCTGTACATAGACCAAGAGGCAGTCGTACCAACAGAGCAAGGGGATACTGCATAGTTTAAAGTCAGGAAAGGTGTGAGTCAGAGTTGTATCCTTTCACCATACTTATTCAGTCTGTATGCTTAGCAAATGATCTGAGAAGCTGGACTATATGAGGAAGAATGTGGCAACAGAACTGGAGAAAACATTAACAACTAGTGATATGCCGATGACACAACCTTGCTTGGTGAAAGCGAAGAGGACTTGAAGCACCTACTAATGAAGATCAAAGACTACAGCCTTCAGTATGGATTATACCTCAACATAAAGAAAAAAAAAATCCTCCCAACTGGACTAATAAGCATCATTATGATAAATGGAGATAATACTGAAGTTGTCAAGGATTTCATTTTACTTGGATCCACAATCAATGCCCATGGAAGCATCAGTCAAGAAATCAAATGATGTATTGCATTGGGAAAATCTGCTGCAAAAGACCTCTTTAAAGTGTTAAAAAGCAAAGATGTCACTTTAAGGACTAATGTGCACCTGATCCAAGCCACAGTGTTTTCAATCACCTCATATACGTACAAAAGCTGGACAATGAATAAGGAAGACAGAAGAAGAATTGACACATTTGAATTATGGTGTTGGCAAAGAATATTGAATATACCGTAGACTGCCAGAAGAACAAACAAATTTGTCTTGGAAGAAGTACAGCCAGAATGCTCCTTAGAAGCGAGGATGATAAGACTTTTATCTCATGTAGTTTGGACATGTTATCAGGAGGGACCAGTCCCTGCAGAAGGGCATCATGCTTGGGAAAGTAGAAGGTCAGTGAAAGAGAGGAAGACACTCAGCGAGATGGATTGACACAGTGACTGCAGCGACGTTGTCTCATGTAGTTTGGACGTGTTATCAGAAGGGACCAGTCCCTGCAGAAGAACGTCATGCTTGGGAAAGTAGAGGGTCAGCGAAAGAGAGGAAGACACTCAATGAGATGGACTGACACAGTGACTGCAGTGATGGGCTCCAGCATAGCAATGATTGTTAGGATGGCACAGGACTGAATGGTGTTTTGTTCTGCTGTACGTAGGGTTCCTATGAGTCAGAATTGACTCAATGGCACCTAACCACAACAACAAATTATTGGTAGTGTGCATTTGAGGACTCATTAATTCACATTGTCTTTATGAAGCTATAAGGGAACTAAATATATTTACTTGGATGAAATTCTTCATTTTTCTCTCTGATGGTCATCTCCAGCTACACCAAGATTCTCCAAGGTAAAGCCTTGAGATTTCTAATAGGCAGTAGAAGGTATGGTTTTGGAGTTCAGGAAAGAGGTCTAGAATGAAGGTATAGGTTTGAGCTGAAGCCATGCAGTGGATGAGATTACCTTGGGAGAATATTCCAAATGAAAAGAGAAGAAGGTCTGGGACAGATCCCTGGAAGAGGTTTTGTGGATGGTGGAGATTTTTGAGTTGAGTAGAAAGTGACAGAGGAAAATGAGCCAGCAAGTGATACTGAGTGTGGTCAGACAAGTGATACTAATAGTGAACATGATACTATGTGTCAGTGTTCCTAGCTCTTTTACTAATTCATTTACTCCTCTAAACAACTATTAGGTAGATGTAATTACTTCCCAGTTTTACAGGTGGGAAAATTGAGATACTGAGAAGCAATTTTACCAAGGTCACAAAGCTAGTAAATGATAAAGCCAGAAGAATTTGAACCAAGATAATCTGGTTCTAGATCTCACAAGCTTAACAACTATACCAAATGGCCTCCACGGTCAAGTAGAAGAATAAATAAGGACTAAGAAGTTGTCTCATGTGGTGCTTAGATTGTTGATGTTCTTTATGTTTTGCTTATTTCTTTTGTTATTAAATGTTTCAAAACAACAGCACATAGTGTTCTTTAGCAAGCACAATTTCATGGTGCATTCAGAAGCCAAATGGCTGTGAATATTGAAAGCTGAAAATGTATTGGCCAGGTTTTGCCGCAATAATGCTGTATAACAAGCATACCCACGAGGTCAGTGATTCACAATAGACCTCATTTCTTGCATATGGATCTATGGTTTGGTTGGGGAGAATGTACTTCAAACTACAGAAAAGGTCAGGTCTGATCCTTATATCTCCTCATTCTGGGAGCTATGATTAAGTGGGGCGTACTCTTCTCATGGTACAGGACAGATGTTCCAAGAGGAACAGGAAAAAACTTATGATGCCTCTTCAGGCATCAGGTTGAAACTTGCAAACTGTTACTTCTGTCCACATTCCATTGTTTAAAACAACTCATATGACCAAGCCCAAACTCAGTGGAGTAGGAAAATTATACTCCGTCTGCAGGGGAGCCATGGGAAGAATGGAGAGGGAAGGAAACATTGAGGACAAATAATACTATCTACTACAGAGAGGTAGCAAGTCTTTTTCAAGAAATTATGTTAAAGGAAGTAGAAAAATGAAGTAGTAGCTAGACGGGGGCACCTATTCCCACAAACATGTAAACGGTATGTATAACTCATAGGTTTCACTGACGGTCCCTTAAAACAACTGGCCGATGGTATGGAATGGAATAGGAATGCCCTTTTCCTCCACGATACTCAGCTCTTTGGTTATCCCTAAATGCCCTCTCTTTGCTCATGCTATTGTCTCTACTGAACACCCTTCCCCATTTTTCTTTTCCTAGATAACTACTAATCATCCTTCAAGTCTGAGTTTAAAAGTCAGTTTCTCAGTGATGCTTCTGTCTCCTTGAGGTGAAGCAGGTACTTCCTTTTCTGTTCCCTCATGGCACCTCTGCTTTAGCTTCTATAACTTTTTAACTTATAACTTTGTGTAACTCATATATCAACTTTTCTCCTGTCTTTTGGGTCCAGCATCATTATAATCAGTTTATGCCCTGTGCCTACCAGGATGTGAGTTTCAGCTCTGCTTTAGGCTCACATACTAAAGCAGCTACCACTGCCACAAAGCCCCAAATGATAACCATCACCATCACCTACTAAACAAAAACAACAATGAATAGTAAAAATTCAAGTTCAACTTATATGAAAGTATTAAAAGTTGATTTTGAAGGGGACATGAAAGAAGGGTTTACATCATACTCTAAGGCAAATAATAACTAGAGAAATCTGTTATAGATGTTTATATTCTCTCCTCAAATTTCTTCTTGGCCAGTGGGGATTGTTTTTCTTCCCAGTAGTGCCAAGTCACAGGGCTGCTGGGTTGTACAATCTAGTGGGTGCCATTGACAAAGAATATGGTGTCGGTGGTGCTCCCTGGAGCTGTGCATCATGGCCCTGGTTGGCTGGTGTCTTCTCTCTTGTACGTGTGCCTGCACCCTCAGTACCCTCAATTGTTTTTCTCCTCTGCTGTGCAGATCAATTCAGTTTAGCTTTACTTCAGTCCTCCAACTGCATAGTGGTGCTCAACCCAGACAAGTAAAAACAGAATCCGCTGATTTTAGAAGGAAGTTTAGTGACCATTTTTGGTTATTTCAGGATGTCCTTTGATGGAGTATGCCCCTAGGGACTTATCAAGGCATTTTCCAAATCAAAGTGATGCTCCCTCGTAAGAAATTATTATCCTAGCTCTTAGGATAGTACACTTTTCACCATGTCATTGCACCTTTTCTCTTGACTGTTTCCTCACTAGACTATGATACTCTTTAAGGGAGGAATTTTGCACTATTCATTTTTGTATTCCAACATTCAAGACAGTGCCTGGAACATAGTAACGGTTTAAAAAATGTTGTCTGAGTAACTGAGTGCAATTCAATGTTCTTCGTTTTTAATTATAATCAGGAAGCCAATGGAATATGATTAAGAAACTAGTAAATATGTTTGCACATTCCCAGAACTGAATTAGAACTGTTATTTTATTGAACCTGAGCTAGATTAGCTTCTGATATTTTTGTTGTAAATCAGAATTGCTTACTGGCTTGAATCAGAGGTAAACTGCAGTACTGCTGAACTCCAAGTGGAACTAATCTTCAGAAGATACTGATTTGATTCTCTAGTTACTGACTGAAAATACTTGGACATTCTATGAATATAAAATTGCCATTTCATTGGCAGTGAATCTAAATATATTAACTCATAGGTGAGATCTGTCCTGTTTCTTCCACTGGCATCACAGGATCACTTATAAGAACCTCGGAACTGAGTGGAGTTATTCTAGAGAGTTCCAGAATATTGTGAATGGTCTTATCTCCATTCATTCCATGATTCTTTGCCTTATTGCAAAAGGGTTATTCTAGAACAAGATGAAAATCAATTAGTGAGGAAATCTGGAGATGGGAATAGGGGAATTTTGGGGGAGGTAGGATAGCAAACTAAGAATAGGAATAGTAAAATAAAGCCAGGAAAAGTTTTGTGTCTAAGTATGTGCCCAAAAGTCTTGTTCATTTTGCTAAATGATATTATAAACTTCAATAATAAAAATTAAAATAATAAATAAAGAGGGTATTTGGAAGCAATGACTGTAATACACAGCTAAACTGGGTCTAATAGAAGCAAGCTGGGTAAATGAAGAGGGAAAAATCATTGCATTTAAAGTCTATCAACTGTCATTTTCCTTCCTGATTTGTGAAGAATTTATATTGGTTTACCATCCAAAAAACACCACGGTTAATTTTAAAGTTGTATACTTTGCTGTATAGACTGGTCTATAGAAAATATTTCTTAAAAGTTTTGTTTTTCCCTGTTAAAAATGTGTGACTCCAAGTATTCTTACTTTATGGTGAAATGCCATACTGTCTTACCTGTTTCTCACAATCTGGTGATACCAAAAAGCCATTGCCATCAAGTCAAATTCTGACTTATAGAGACCCTGTATCGGACAGAGTAGAACTGTCCCAGAGGGTTTCCAAGGCTGTAATCTTTATGGAAGCAGACTGCTACATCTTTCTCCTGAGGAGCAGCTGGTGAATTCCAACCACTGACCTTTCAGTTAGCAACGGAGAGCTTAACCACTGTGCCACCAGGGCTCCTTGGCAATCTGGTGATAGCCTCTTACATTTCCTCATGATTTTATTAGATTTTAGGAAAGGTTAATTATTTATCCATTGATCTTAGTGGAAGAATATTTAAAAAAATATAATATTACAAAATATCCTAGTGGGGTATGAAGGTAACACCACAAGGGGGTACTATGATTTTATCAAATTTGTCCTGGTAAGTTGGCTTAGAAGGTGAAATGATTAGAGCCTGCAGAGTTAATTTTAATATGCTAATACATCACAGCAAGTTGGGAACTTAAATAAAATGATACAATTAATATACTTTTGTGGGTTGTAGAAAGTCTTAGTAAGGTCATTTGTAGATTGTATTAGAGCTGTATTTAGACTCATTGGGTTTAAAATTAAGCATTGTTAAAAGAAAGCAGCAAATGTCTGACGTATGCATTTTAGTGACCTTTGAATGAGGAAGTGAATGTGGAATTGTGTGGACCTTGCTTTAGCTTCTTAAAATAAATTAACTCTCTGGTCACTCCTCTAAATACAGTGAGGATCAAACCTTTAGATCTTGATTTCCTTAGTGTTGCAACATAGAAAAGATTTCAGTCTGTTAATCCTGGAAGGGATTTTTTGAAAGGATATTTAATCATAGAAGACTTTAGTTTCTAAATGTGCCTCTGAAAGTGTGCAATTTTGCTTGGTAATAAATTTGAGTGGTTTATAGTCCCTCTTGGTTGGACAATTCTTCTATTTAATCTGAAACTTTTGACAGTGCTTATATGGCCAAAGAATTTTTTGGTTGACATAACACCCCAACTCTGTGTTTATATGCTAAAGTGTGTTGTTCATTTGCTGAAGACCAGGGGTATTTGAAATAAGTGAGTGATTCGTCTATGTCGAGGAACAATTAAGTGTTTACAGACTACAAATATAACTGCTGTGTATTCTATCTTTTGTCACATACTTCCACATACTTAACCAGTGGCATTGAGGGTGTTGGGCCAATATTTAGTATCATGCTAATATTGAATGAGATGATGTGTATAAACTGTATAGCACAGTAGTTAGGACAATGATGAGGCAACCCATAGCCTTAAGGCCTGCTAGGTGCCTTCTCGGCTCTGCCATGTGGCTCTCCATGTCACTGCAAAATGCAAGATTTAAAAAAACTGTCTCTGTGTCCCCACTTCTAAAATATGCACAAATGTTAAAATTTAGTGGGCAAAAAGCAGAGCCAATTTTTTTGACATTGTTCTATTCAACAAAGTAGGCAATCTAAGTTGTAAGAATCAGCACTTTTCCCCCCACAGGCCTAAATACAGCTATTTTTAATTTATGTATTTTTATAAAGCAACCACAAACATTTTCAAATCTCTTTAGTTATCCTAGCCTATACAAGGCCTATGAGGGCAAACATGGTTCAGTGGTAGAATTCTCACCTTCCACGCGGGAGACCCTGGTTCTATTCCCAGCCAATGCACCTCATGTGCAGCTACCACCTGTCTGTCAGTGGAGGCTTATGCATTATGCTGGTGCTGAACAAGTTTCAGAGTAGCATCCAGACTAAGGTGAATTAGGAAGAAAGGCCTGGAGATCAACTTTTGAAAGTCAGCCAGTGAAAACACTATGGATCACAACGGTCTGATGGGCAACTGATCACGGCGACCACTCAGCACTGGGCAGCGTTTTGTCCCATTGTGCATGGGGTTGCCATGTATTGTGGGCCGACTTGACAGCAGCTAACAACAACAACAACATAAAAGGTTGCTCATAACTGTCCAAGGACATAATTTGATAAAGCTTTTTTCTTTTTCCCTTCTCATCTCCAACGAGGGAGCCCTATTTGTCTGAAGGACTTGACTTGCCTACACCCTTAGAATGATTCTCATTTTAAGCTGTAGCAGATGTTTCATAAGATTGCTTTTATTGGTATCATGCTTTCTTTTTCTTCTTGGCTATTCCCTATGGAAGCTTGTTTCTTAAATCTTTTGCCTAAATCTTAGTCTCTTGTACTGTTTTCATATTCATTTCCCTCTGTTCTCCATGCTCTTAACCTGATTTCTTAATCCTGAACTGTGCTTATCCATTTTTTCTTCTGCCTTGTGCTGGTCATTATTGACTTTCAGGAAGACTGTTAGTTCCCAGTGTTACTAAACTTGAGCCGTTGAGAATTAGTCTCTTGCTTCTTTCTTTCTGATCTTTGATGTGTTGTTAGGAGCCATTGAGTTGGTTCAGACTCATAGTGACCCTATGTACAACAGAACGAAACATTGCCTGGTCCTGCGCCATCCTCATGATTATTGTTATGCTTGAGCCCATTGTTGCAGCCACTGTGTCAGTCCATCTGGTTGAGGGTCTTCCTTTTTTTCGCTGACCCTCTACGTTACCAAGTATGATATCCTTCTCCAGGGACTGGTCCCTCCTGATAGCATGCCCAAAGTACGTGAGATGAGGTCTTGCCATCCTTGCTTCTAAGGAGCATTCTGGCTGTACTTCTTCCAAGACATTATTGTTCATTCTTTTGGCAGTCAATGGTGTATTGAATATTTGTCACCAACACCAGAATTCAAAGGCGTCAATTCTTCTTCGGTCTTCCTTATTCATTGTCCAGCTTTTGCATGCATATAAGGCAATCAAAAACACCATGGCTTGGGTCAAGTGCACCTTAGTCCCTAAAGTGACATCTTTGCCTTTTAACATTTTAAGAGGTCTTTTGCAGCAGATTTGCCCAATGAAATGGGTTGTTTGATTTCTTTGCTGCTGCTTCTATGGGTGTTGATTGTGGATCTAAGTAAAATGAAATCCTTGACAGCTTCCTTCCATCTTTTCTCTGTTAATCATAATGTTGCTTTTTGGTCCAGTTGTGAGGATTTTTGTTTTCTTTATGTTGAGGTGTAATCCATACTGATGGCTGTAGTCTTTGATCTTCATCAGTAAGTGCTTCAAGTCCTCTTCACTTTCAGCAAGCAAGGTTGTGTCATCTGCATATCGCTGGTTGTTAATGAGTCTTCCTCCAATCCTGATGCCCCGTTCCTCATATAGTCCACTTTCTTGGATTATTTGCTCAGCATACAGATTGAATAAGTATGGTGAAAGGATATAACCCTGATGCACACCTTTCCTGACTTTAAACCACACAGTATCCCCTTGTTCTGTTCAAACGACTGCCTCTCGGTCTGTGTACAGTTCTTCATGTGCGCAATTAAGTGTTCTGGAATTCCCATTCTTCACAATGTTATCCATAATTTGTTATGATCCACACAGTCGGATGCCTTTGCATAGTCATATAACACAGATGAACATCTTTCTGGTATTCTCTGCTTTCAGCCAAGATCCATCTGACACAAGCAATGATATCCCTAGTTCTACGTCCTCTTTTGACTCCAGCTTAAATTTCTGGCAGTTCCCTGTAGATGGACTGCTGCAACTGCTTTAGAATTATCTTCAGCAAAATTTTACTTGCATGTGATATTAATGATATTGTTTGATAATTTCCACATTCAGTTGGATCACTTTTCTTTGAAATAGGCATAAATATGGATCTCTTCCTGTCGGTTGGCCAGGTAGCTATCTTTAAAATTTCTTGGCATAGACAAATAATCACTCCAGCACTGCATCCGTATGTTGTAATGTCTCAATTGTTACAGTCGCCATTTATGTTGTTGAAAAAGGTATTTGCAATGAAGAAGTTGTTGGTCTTCCAATATTCTATCATGCGATCCCGGCATCGCTTCTGTCACCAAGGCCATATTTTCCAACTACTGATCCTTGTTCTTTGTTTTCAACTTTTGAATTCCAATCACCAGTAATTATCAATGAATCTTGATTGCATGTTTGATCAATTTCAGACTGCAAAAGTTGTAAGAATCTTCAGTTTCTTCATCTTTGGCCTTAGTGGCTGGTGCATAAATTTGAATGATAGTCTTATTAACTGATCTTCCTTGTAGGTGTATGGATGTTATCCTATCCCTGACAGCATTGTACTTCAGGATAGATCTTGAAATGTGTTCTTTTTGAGGATGAGTGCAATGCCATTCCTCTTCAAATTGTCATTCCTGGCATAGTAGCCCATACGATTATCTGATTCAAAATGGCCAGTACCAGTCCATTTCAGTTCACTAATGCCTAGGATATTGACGTTTATGCGTTCCATTTCATTTTTGACGATTTCCAGTTTTCTTAGATTCGTACTTCGTACATTCCATGTTCCAATTATTAATGGATGTTTGTAGCTGTTCCTTCTCATTTTAAGTCATGCCATCTCAGCAAATGAAAGTCCCAAAACCTTGACTCCATCCACATCATTAAGGTCAACTCTGCTTTGAGGAGGCAGCTCTTCCCCGCTTGTCTTTTTTTTTTTCTTATTTTTTATATTATTTTTTATTTTTTATTGTGCTTTGAGTGAAAGTATACAGTTCAAGTCAGTTTCTCATATAAAACTTTATACAAATATTGCTATGTGACCCTAGCCGCTCTCCCTATAATGTGACAGCACACTCCTCCTTTCCCCCCCAGATTTCCTGTGTCCATTCAACCAGCTCCTGTCCCTTTTTGCCTTCTCATCTCAACTCTGGACAGGAGCTGCCCATTTAGTCTCATGTATCTACTTGAGTTAAGAAGCACTCTCTTCATGAGTATCATTTTACATCCCAAAGTCCAGTCCAATCTTTGTCTGAAGAGTCGGCCTCGGGAATTGTTTTAGCTCTGGGTTGACAAAGAGTCCAGGGGCCAGGCTGTCTGGGATTCCTCCAGTCTCAGTCAGACCATTAAGTCTGGCCTTTTTACTAGAATTTGAGTTCTGCATCCCACCCTTCCCCTCCTCCATCAGGGACTCTCTGTTGTGTTCCCTGTCAGGGTGGTCATTGGTGGTAGCCAGGCACCATCCAGTTCTTCTCGTCTCAGGCTGATGAAGTCTTTGGTCTATGTGGCCCTTTCTGTCTCTTGGGCTAATACTTCCCTTGTGTCTTTGGTGTTCTTCATTCTCCTGTACTCCAGGTGGTTGGGACCAATTGCTGCATCTTAGATGGCC
>NW_004444052.1:7700706-7702996 GCF_000243295.1 Trichechus manatus latirostris
AGGGTTATGCTGGCTTCATAGAATGAGTTTGGAAGTATTCCATCCTTTTCTATGCTCTGAAATACCTTTAGTAGTAGTGGTGTTAACTCTTTTCTGAAAGTTTGGTAGAATTCTCCAGTGAAAGTGCCTGGGCCAGGACTTTTTTTTTGTTGGGAGTTTTTTATTTACCTTTTCAATGTCTTCTTTCGTTATAGGTTTATTTAGTTGTTCTACCTCTGTTTGTGTTAGTTGAGGTAGGTAGTGAGTTTCTAGAGATTTGTCCATTTCCTCTAGGTTTTCAAATTTGTTCGAGTACAATTTTTCATAATATTCTGTTATAATTCTTTTAATTTCAGTTAGGTCTGTTGTGATATCGTTCATCTCATTTGTTATTCGGGTTATTTGCTTCCTGTCCTGTTTTTCTTTTGTCATTTTAGCCAATGGTTTATCGATCTTGTTGATCTTTTCAAAGAACCAGCTTTCGGTCTTGTTAACTCTTTCAGTAGTTTTCTATTACCTATTTCATTTAATTCTGCTCTAATTCGTATTATTTGCTTTCTTCTGGTGTCCTTCTTTTGCTGCTCTCTTTCTATTTGTTCGAGTTATAGGGTTAATGTTTTGATTTTGGCCCTTTCTTCTTTTTGGATGTGTGCATTTATTGCTATAAACTAACCTCTGAGCACTGCTTTTGCTGTGTTCCAAAGGTTCTGGTAGGATGTATTTTCATTCTCATTTGATTCCGTGAATTTCTTTATTCCATCCTTAATTTCTTCTGTAACCCAGTAGTTTTTGAGCAAGGTGTTGTTCAGTTTCCATGTGTTTAATTTTTTTTCCTTGCTTTTTTCTGTTACTGATTACTACTTTTATGGCTTTATGGTCAGAAAAGAAGCTTTGTAATATTTCAATGCTGTGGATTCTGCTAAGGCTTGCTTTATGGCCTAATATGTGGTCTATTCTGGAGAATGTCCCATGTGCATTGGAAAAGAAAGTATACTTGGCTGCTGTTGGGTGGAGTGTTCTGTATATGCCTATGAGATCAAGTTGGTTGATTGTGGCAGTTAAATCTCCATGTCTTTATTGAGCTTTCTTCTGGATGTTTTGTCCTTCACCGAAAGTGGTATGTTGAAGTTGCCGACTATTATTACAGAGCTGTCTGTCTCTCTTTTCAGTGCTGTTAGAGTTTGTTTTATGTATTTTGGAGCCCTGTCGTTGGGTGCATAAATATTTATTATAGTTATGTCCTCCTGGTGTAGTGACCCTTTAATCATTATATAATGTCCTTCTTTATCGTTTGTGGTGGATTTTACTTTAAAGTCTATTTTGTTAGAGATTAATATTGCCACTGCTGCTCTTTTTTGAGTGTTGTTTGCTTGATGTATATTTTTTCCATCCTTTGAGTTTTAGTTTGTTTGTGTCTTTAAGTCTAATGTGTTTCTCTTTTAGGCAGCAGCATATAGACAGATCATGCTTTTTAATCCATTCTGCCACACTCTGTCTGTTTATTGGTACATTTAGTCCACTTTCATTAAGCGTAATTATTGATAGGTATGCGTGTAGTGCTGTCATTTTGATGTCTTTTTTGTGTGTTGTTGACAGTTTCCTTGTTCTGCTTAGTTTTCTGTGCTAAACCTTTTTTTAATGTATTTTCTTTTCATCTTTTTCATTGTTGTTGATTTTTTATTTGCTGAGTCTTTACGTTTTTCTTGTTTTTTATTTTGATATGTAGGATTGTTTCCTTTGTAGTTCCTTTAGTATTTACCCCTGTTTTTCTGAGTTTAAACCAATCTTTTATTTCTTTGTATAGCCCAACTTCCTCTCCATATGAAGGATCTATGACTACATTTTCTACTCCCTCTTTTTTGTTTTAATGTCATCTTTTACATACCGACGTCTCTGTTTCCCTATTTTCAGCTCTGATTTATTTTTGTGACTTCCTATCTGGGCTTATATGTGGTTTCTCTGTCCTGTGTTGTAGTCTTGGGTTGTTATCTGATGTTACTGATTTTCTAACCTGAGGACTGCCTGTAGTATTTCTTGTAATTTTGGTTTTGTTTTTGCCAATTCCATAAACTTCTGTTTATCTGGAGATGCCCTAATTTTGCCATCATATTTGAGAGACAGTTTTGTTGGGTAAATAATTCTTGGCTGGCAGTTTTTTTCCTTCAAGGCTTTATATATGTCATCCCATTGCCTTCTTGCCTGCATGGGTTCTGCTGAGTAGTCCGAGCTTAGTCTTATTGACTCTCCTTTGTAGCTGACTTTTCGTTTATCCCTAGCTGCTCTTAAAATTCTCTCTTTATCTTTGGTTTTG
>NW_004444052.1:7703096-7730037 GCF_000243295.1 Trichechus manatus latirostris
TCTTGGTGACTTTCTTTTGGGATCTATGTTATGTGGGGTTCAATGAGCATCTTTGATAGATATCTTGTCATCTTTCATGATATCAGGGAAGTTTTCTGCCAACAAATCTTCAAGAATTCTCTGTGTATTTTCTGTTATCTCCCCCTGTTCTGGTACTCCAATCTCCTGTAGGTTATTCCTTTTGATAGAGTCCCACATAATTCTTAGGATTTATTCATTTTTTAAGATTCTTTTATCTGATTTTTCCTCAAATAAGTTGGTGTCAAGTGCTTTATCTTTAGTCTCACTAATTCTGACTTCCATTGCCTCAATTCTGCTCTTATGACTTTCTATTAGTTTTCTATTTCTGAAATTTTATTGTTAATCTTCTGGATTTCTGTTTGCTGTCTCTCTGTGGATTCTTGCAGCCTGTTAAATTTGTCATCGTGCTCTTCCATAATCTTTTTAAGTTCCTCTGTTGCTTTGTCTGTGTGTTCCTTGGCTTGTTCTGCATTTTGAATGATCTCCTTCCTGATCTCTGGAAGAGTTTTGAATATTAATCTTTTGTATTCTACCTCTGATAATTCCAAAAAGTTCTTTTCCTCTGGAAAATTTCTTGATTTTTTTTTTGGGGGGGAACTTGCTGAAGCCATCAGGATCTGCCTCTTTATGTGATTTGATATTTACTGTTGTCTCCAAGCCATCAATAAGTTATTATATTTATTTATTTTATGTTTGCTTACTGTGTCCTAGCTTCTTGTTTTGTTTTGTTTTGATATGCCCAAATAGGCTGCTCACGTGAGCTAGTTTGATTATTGGCGCTTTGGATGCTCTAACGTCCTGTCACCAGGTGGTTAGATCTGTTAGTAGGTATGTGAGCCCTGGAGTCCTTTTACTTTTCTGGTATGAATTCATCTCAGGTGTCCAGATAGTCAGTCACCAAGTGTGTGGTGCAGGCTTTCACCTACAGTCCTATACAGACAGGGTTGATTGGAGTAGGCACAGGTATCTGGCTGTAGTAGGGTGTCATACAATGAGCAATGCAGGTGGTTGATGGCTGCCCCTGTCTGGGAGTAAAGTGTGTCCAGGTTCCCTAGGTGGGTGGGTTTTGCAGCCAGGCTATGGTTACCCAGTGCTGTTGGCTGTAAGGACTGGGAGTCACCACTGATTCTTGGACCCCTGTCACAGGTAGCTAGGTGGCGTGGGTGGAGCCACCAGTCCTCAGGCCCCTGATGTGGGTAGGTGAGGACCCTGCTTAATGGGCAGAGCGGTGTCACGTATCACGAACCTACCACTCCACCATATAGCTGATACAGTGAAGTTAGACATCAGGTATATACCCTACTGTACTGTGCTAATGAGGGCCTATGCTGTTGAAATGGGCCCACACAGGTCTATGCAGGGGCGAAAGGCATTCAAAGTCTGTGGACCCCTTATGCCTGTGCCTAGGCAAAGGAGCTGTGCCTGCCATGAATTCCTGGCTAAGGGGAGCTGGCAGATTATTTTTTCCTGTTTGTTAATTTGTTCACTCTCCAAGGATGGGAGAATGGCTCAGGGTGCCTGAGGGGTCCTACTTCCTTCCCAGGGGAGGGGGCAGTTGTTGAAGCTGGCCCAGGACCCAGTGCAGAGCAGGGAGGGAGCAGGTAAATAGGAGAGAGTTTCTTCCAAAAGGGGGCGTTTTCTGATCTGTGAGAGGTTAAACGCATGTACTTATCTTTTGCCGATTGAGCACTGCTTTTCACTGGCTCTGAAGGCCTGAGACGACTCTCTGCTGCTTGGTCTCTCCTGATGTGGAAATCGCGTCCCTAACATCACTGCCTCCCTCACCGCACACGCCAGCCAATCTGGCTTGCAAAACGCTGGCTACCACTGGGTCAGGTCTGGCAACTCCTCGCTGCTTCTGAACACATCTCTCCCTCCCCCTGCCACTCAGTCTGATTCCTCAACTTTGCCTTAGATGTTCAGGGCTCCAGATTGTTATATATAGTCAACTCATTTGTTTTTTCATGTCTTTGTTGTAAGAGGGACTGCTGGAAGTGTCTACTACTCCGCCATCTTGGCCCTGGCTCCTCTCCCCCAGTTGTCTTTTGAGTGCCCTCCAACCTGAGTGGCTCATCTTTTGGCACTGTATCAGACATTGTTCTGCTGCTATTCATAAGGTTTTCACTGCCCAATTTTTTTTAGAAGTTGACTGCGAGGTCCTTCTTAGTCTGTCTTAGTCTGGGAGCTCTGCTGAAATCTATCCACCATAGGTGACCCTGCTGGTTTTTGAAATATTGGTGGCATAGTTTCCAGCATCACAGCAACACGCAAGCCCCCACAGTATGACAAACTGACAGACACGTGAGGGATCTTTGATGTATTAAGCTTAATATAAATATATCTTTATGGTTAATAAGAAATAGATTGCAATACAGCATGCACAGGACCAATGCATTTTTACAAAAATAATAATGCATGCTAGTAGCATGGGGCCCCTTTTCTTAGTGGATTTTAGGAGTAAATGAGTTATTAAGAAATAAATTTTTGCTTCTGATGTTATAAACTTGTGGAAGGCAGAAGCCCCTGTAGGGTACAGGCTTCTGTTTATGATGGTGGAACTGTAAGTATTAATGTGGAAAGCTATTCTGTAAGTACCCTGATGGCAAGAATCGAGTCTATTCTGTTCACTGTTGTTTTCCCCTGAGGCTTGCATAGCGCCTGTCATATAATAAGCCAAAAATAAGTATTTGTTGAATGAATGAAATGAAGCATCAAGCCCTGGGCACTGGGTAGAACTATTGCATGAGATATCCAGCCTGTTTAGATGGCTCCACTCCACCGCTTGACAAGCACCTTTGTCAGGACCCTGTAGCATCATGTTGTGGCCCAAGAGGATAACTAACATGTCGTCTGTCACCAGCCATGTCTTTTCCCAGACAGACTATTCAGACAGGTAACTGGCATCACTATTTTTAAACAAAAGGGCTTCTTTCCTGAAAGGGCCTGCCATTATTTGATTAGCCCTGAAGATGTATTAGGGGGAGTGAGATGCACTCTTTCCCCTTGCCCTTAATTCCTCCAGCTAACTTGGGGACCAACTGGCACAGAGTGGGTGTCCAACAAATCTTTCTTTCCTGGGATAGCAAAGGCTTAAGTATCTTATAGGTTGTGGGAAGAGTCATAGGAGTGAAAGGGGATAATTGATGGGACAAGATTTCTCAGGAGGAGGCGGTAATGTGGTCAGCATCCCAAGGCCAGAGCAGGCTCTTTATTCAGAAACTAGATTCATGGCTACCATGAACTACAGTATCTCATTCCTAAATATCTTGAGGTCTGGTTTTTTCTCTTTTTTCTACTGCTGGTGACTTGGCTTAGGCTCTCACTCTTTGTAGCCTGGACTACCATAATCCTATAAAATGCTGTACCAGACTACCATAATACAATAAATGCTATACTGGACTACCATAATACAGTAAAATGCTGTACGTGACTACAGGTAGTCCCTGACTTATGACAGGGATCCTTAAGACCCCATTTTAAGTCAGTTCTGATGTAAGTCAAATACCTCATTCTTTTTTTTAAGTTTTCATTATTATTGCCTTTTATTATCAATATCTTTATAAATCCAATTGTTATTTGTCTTTGGAGGTTGGAAACATTACATATAAACATACAGATATATCTTAATACATATATACATTAAAAAAATACACAAATCATAAAAAAAGGACAGTCCTAAGTGTGGTTCATTGCAACTTGAATACATTGTAAATTGAGGACTACCTGTACTATAATACAGTAGAATGCTGCACTGGATTACTGTAATACAGTAAAATGCTATACCAGATTGCCATAATACAATAAAATGCTGTAGTGGACTACTGTAATATAGTAAAATGCTGTGCTGGGCTACCATGATACTGTAAAATCATGCACTAGACTACCATAATACTGTAAAATGGTATACCAGACTGCTGTAAGACTGTAAGATGCTGTACCAGACTACCATAATAATACAAAATACTATATTGGACTATTGTAACAAGTGTCCTTCCTTTCCTCCATTCTAGCCCGCTTTAGTTGAATATCTGAAAGGATCTTTCTAAAATGAAAATATGATTATGCTTATTCCTTGTTTTCAAAAATACTGCAATGACTTACTGCCTCAAGATAAAATCCCAGTGATGTAGCCTGGAATCCACAGCTCCTTGTGATCTGGAGTGTGCTTGCTTGTTTAATGTCACCTATTACTGCTTGTCTGTTATACCCTAGACACCAGCCATATATCCTGGGACTTACTAGCTCTTTTATCCCTTGTCACTTTACCTGTGCAGTTCCCCAAATCTGAAAGTTCTTAGCCCCCATCCTCCCCATTCTGTGCCTCTATGCTCAGTTGTGTCAACAGGGTCTTGATGGTGGAAGTCATCTTTCTATGGTGCTTGACTGCATTATGTCTATTCTCTCCATTGGCCGGAGGCAGTCTGCCTGTCTCTTATTGTTGCAAAACCTATGCCTTGTTTTGGAACATTCATAACATTTCCTGTTTTCTGTTCTTCCACCTTTAAAAATTGGATGATTTTTATTATTCATTTAAGAAGTATTATTTCTAAATCTCACTGTAATTTTACAGTATCAAAATCCTTAATCATACGATAAGACACACAGAGATGATTTCTACCTGGTTAGAGGTTGTTTTCTCATGTTCATTGTGAAAGGACAGCCTGTCTTATTTTAGAGGGTTTCTAAGGGTAAGGAAATGAGGCTAAGACACATGTGGTTTTATATTTGATGGATAAAATGGAAAGAGCAAGTATGGGTAGAAAGGGAGAGGTGATTATTTAAAAACACTGAAAAGGCAAATATACTCACTGGATAGCTTCTTATATTAAAAAATTTTCTTTTATATATTTTTCTGGGAATAGGTTTACAAATATGATGTCTGTATTTGAATTTCTATGGAGTCCTGATAAGTAGCACCATGTTATTCTTGATTATCTATGTGAAGCTCTAATTAGAAGAAGAATAAAGTAATGTGTTTTTGAAGCAGAAAGACATAGGAATAAAAATAATACTTCAAATAATTCTCAATTTTGATTTAGCAAGATCTGATCAGAGCAGAAATAATTAGAATGATAAAGTCTAACCAGCACTAGTAGATTTGACTAAAAGCCAAGGAAAACACAGTCAGGACACTTATGTTCATGTTTAAATTACTCAAGTGCTTAATTGTATAATTTCAGTTTCAATTACCAACTGCCCTTTTAAAATTAGTCCTTTGAGTATTAGCTGCATGATGTTGTTATTAAAGTTGAAAATCTGCTATTATGCTTTAGAGGATTATTGCAAAGTTGTTGGCATACGTCTTGTTTAATAAATAAACTTAATTGTGCATGTACTCTGGTAATTTAATAATGATGAATATATTTTACAAAACATAGAATGAATTTTTTCTTAGGATAAAACAAAATTATGTCTTTAAAATTTTTTTCAGAGCAAATATTTTATTATGAAAACATCTAAGATACCTCTTGTACTATATGTTGTTGTTGTTAGGTACTGTTGAGTTGATTTCGACTCATAGTGACCCCATGCAGCAAAGTAGAACTGCCCCATGTAATTTCCAAGGAGCGGCTTGTGGTTCGAACTGCAGAACTTTTGGTTAGCAGCTGAACTCTTAATCACCGCGCCACCTCTTGTACTATATACCGAAAAAGCAGACCCATTGCTGTCGAGTCGATTCTGACTCACAGCAACCGTATAGGACAGAGTAGAACTGCCCCATAGGGTGTCCAAGTGGCGCTTGGTGGATCTGAACTGCCAACCTTTTGCTTAGCAGCTGTAGCTCTTAACCACTACCCCACCAGGGTTTCCTATACTATATAAGCTCCTGTAAATAGTGAGATTTTCAATGGAGATTTTTGTTTAATCCCCTATCCCTACATATAAAAATGGTGAGGGTAGGGAAATGTAGAAGTTCAGTTAACAAGGAAATGATGTTTATACATTTAATGCTTTCTTAGTTTGTCTTTTCCCTAGAATACTGAGAGTATGACAAAGTAACCCATACAGTAGATTGGTATATTTTTACTTCATGAAGCACTTTCCCGTTTGAATATGAACTCACAGCTGCTATTAATGTTAATGAGCTTCTCTAGTCAAGAAAGTCCCTTGAGCTCATTCTGAATTACCTTAGGCAAAACCTTCTGATTGGTATTATATCGTTCATGCTTCCATTAGCTCTAGTTGTCTATATTGAATTCTAGGGGGAAAAAAAGTCCACTGTTTCAGACCTACATCTTAGAATAAGAAATTTTGGAATTTTGGAATTTTAGAATTCATGTCTACTTTCTTTTCTAAATGAAATTGACCTCTCAGTTGATTCTTAGATGAAGTCTTTGCATTAAGAAGGGTTGCGTTATTGGGCAAAGAAACTGAGGACAAAAGGTTTAAAGTGACTTGTTCAAAATCACATAACTAATAACAGAAAAAGGACTAAAACCCAAGTTTTCTGCCTCCATTATTTCTCTCCTTCCGCGCTATATGTATAGTAGCGTGACTCTGGGAGGGAATATGTGTGTAAACCACAAGACTACAATATCCTGATTCTTGGGGCCAGATGAGTTTTGGAATTGAGAATTGTTGGAATGTTAGAAAGATCTTTCCTTAGCTCTGTCAAAGTGACAATGAAGGAATGAACAAGGACAAAGGAAATAGGAGAGAGGACTCAGCAGATAGGAGCTGTTATCCAAATCTTGACCCTACAAAGCAGATGGAAAAGTGGTAGTTGATTGAGGAGAACAGAAAAAGCTGGCATTCTTACCAAGAACCCCAGAAGATGGAAGGCAGGCATGTGAGGCAACAGGGACATCTGAATGTGAGGTTGTGGGGAAAGTCAGCAGGATTGGTTGAAAGTCCTTAAAAGGAGCTGTTAGACACTTGTTCCCTACTCAGCCAGGTGACTCCTCCTTCTCTACTCTGTCAAAAGAGTGGAGGTTACTCTGAGAAAAGGAACCAGAGGAGCTTTGGTCTCTGGGATCCCAGCTAGGCACAAGTTGGTAAAATGTTGCTGAACTGAAAATGAGGATTAAGATGAAATCTACATGCTGAATGGGGGACACCCAGTCTCCTCCCCCACAGCTTCCCAAAAACCCCAGTCAGTCTTATATACCCCTATTTGGAAGTCGGAGGATTCCTCTCTGGGGAAACTGGCTCCAAGGAGAAAAACAGTAGATAATGATATTTTAGAGTGTCTCAATGAAATGATTAGGGCTCCGTATGATCATTGTTAAAGTCAGTAAGCTGTGCCCACTCACCAAGGTTTTTCAGTACCTCACTCTTAAATTTGAATGGATAGCTAACCACCATCAGACATTTAAGAAATGCCTGCAAAGTGAAAGAGAGAATAAACTACTGTGAAAAGATAACTATAGTTATTAATATGGCCAGAGAGAGAAGATTGTGTGTCCACGATTCCATAAAAAATAAAACATGGAGAAGAATTCTTAGAAATTAAATATAAGGTCAAAGGAAAAAGATATTTGGTAAAAGGGATGGAAGATACAATTGAGGAAAATAGAACAAGAACAAAAAAGAAAAGATAAGAAAATTAGGAGATATATCTAGGAGGTTCAACATCCAACAAACAGGAGTTCCAGAGTGAATAGAAAAAACTATAGAAGAGGAAGTTATAAAAAACACAAGAAAAATTCCAAGAACTGAAGGACCAGAGAATCCTGACTGAAAGGGCTAACTGAATGCCTAGCACAATGACTTAAAAACAAAAACAGCAAGTATATCGTCATGAAATTTCAAACTATAAGGGATGGAAAGAAGATCCTAAAAACCTACAGGAAATAAATAGGTAAATAAATAGAGAATCAAAATGGCTTTAGACTTTTTAACAGCAGCTTTGGAAGCTGGAAGACACTGGAATAATGCCTTCAAAATTTTGAGAGAAAATGATATCCAAACTGGAATTCTGTATCCAGCAAGCTATCAGCCAAGTGTGAAGATAGAAGAAAGGTATTTTTAGACATAAGAGGTCTCATAATGTTTATTTCCCTCTCAGGAAGTTACTTGAAGATAAGAATATATGCTACCAATGTAAGGGAGAAAATTATGAAAGAGAAAGGTATGTGATTCAGAAAACAGAAGATGTATCACAGGAAATAAGCAAAAGGAGTTTCCAGGGGAAGTTTCAGGGTGTTAGTTCAGGGAGTAACCAATCTAGATTGGGGCAGGAAGGTGAAGGGATCCAGAAGAAACGTCTCCAATTAAAAAAAATTCAGTTGTTGGATTAACTGATGTATTTCAACATATTGAGAGGAGATTAAGAGTTCTTTCAGATAGTTTGAGTGTAAGTGTTTGATGGGTGCATAGAAAATTAAGCAAATAAAAAAATAAGGCAGTTATTAACTTTAGGGAAAACAGTAAGTTGTACTAGAAAAGAAATGAAATAAATTACACCATGAGGCTTTTCCGTTTTGGAAGAGGATCTTCCAGCCCTAGTCAAGCCTTCAGATGACTATAGCCCTGATTGACATTTTGATTGCAACCTCGTAAGAGACTCTGAGTCAGAGCCACCCGGCTAAGCCATTCTTGAGTTCTGACCCACTGAAACTGTGATATAATGAAGCTATGTTGTGTGAAGCCTCTAGGTTTTGGGGTAATTTGTTACACAGCAATAGATTACTAATACAGGAAGAAAGAAGGAGAGCAGGACTGCCTTTTTTAAAAAAAATAAAATAAAACTTATAGTATGATTGACTTTTTCAACCATGGATGCATACTGATAAAAAAATAAAAATTAAAATCTGGCAGAAAATTTCAGACAGTATTATTTTCTGCCTCTGTTTCAGCAGTTAGGATCACTAGAAAGGGAAGGAGCATGCCAAACCGAAAAGCTTGGAGCAGAGATGAGGAAGGGTTTAGCTTTTCTTTAGCCACTGCTGTGTATTTCCTTCCCACTTTAAATAGTTACAATCTTTGTCTGAAAAGTGGGCTTTGGGAATGGTTTCAGTTCTGGGTTAACAGAGCATCCAGGGGCCCTAGTTTCAGGGGTCCTCCAGTCTCTGTCAGACCATTAAGTCTGGTCTTTTTATGTGAGTTTGAGTTCTGTTCTACATTTTTCTCCTGTTCTGTCCGGGACTCTCTGTTGTGTTCGCTGTCAGAGTGGTCATTGGTGGTAGCCGAGCACCATCTAGTTCTTCTGGTCTAAGGTTGGTGGAGTCTCTGGTTCATTTGGTCCTTTAGTCCTCTGGACTGGTATTTTCCTTGTGTCTTTGGTTTTCTTCCCTCTCCTTTGCTCCGAGTAGGATGGGACCAATAGATGTATGTTAGATGGCCGCTTGCAAGCTTTTAAGACCCAAGATGCTACTCACCAAAGTGGGATGTAGAACATTTTCTTTATAAACTATGTGTCTTAGTCATCTAGTGCTGCTATAACAGAAATACCACAAGTGGATGGCTTTAACAGAAATTTATTTTCTCACAGTCTAGTAGCCTAGAAGTCCAAATTCAGGGTGTTAACTCCAGGGGAAGGCTTTCTCTGTCAGCCCTGGAGGAAGGTCTTGTCATCAATCTTCCCCAGGACAAGGAGATTTTCCGCACAGGAACGCCAGGTCCAAAGAATGCACTCTGCCCCTGGCGCTCCTTCCTTGGTGGTATGAGGTCCCCCCATTCTCTGCTCACTTCCCTTTCATCTCTTGTAAGATAAAAAGTGGGGCAGGCCACACCCAAGGGAAACTCCCTTGACATTGCATCAGGGATGTGACTTTAGCAAGGTATTACAATCCTACCCTAATCCTCTTCAACATAATCTAATTTTGCCTCATTAACCATAGACAGATTAGGATTTACAATATATAGGAAAATTATGTCAGTCACAAAATGGAGAACAACCACACAATACTGGGAATCATGGCCTAACCAAATTGATACATATTTTTGGAGGACACAGTTTGTTATGCCAATTGGCCTAGATGTCCTCCAAAACTATAGTCCCCAGGTACTCTGTCCTTCAGAGTGTTTGCATGTGTCTGGGAAACTTCTTTGCTTTTGCTTTGGTCCAGGTGTGCCGACTTCCCCAGTATTGTGTGTTGTCCTTCCGTTCACCAAAGTTGACCCTTGTCTACCATCTAGTTAGTGATTTCCCCTCCCCCTCCTTGTAACCATCAAGGAATGCTTTTTTCTGTGTTTAAACTTTTTCTTGAGTTCTTATAATAGTGGGAGTGACCATTTTCTAAGATGGAAAGTGGAGACTTTGATATCCTGAAGCATGCATTCTGAAATTGTACTCAAATATTTTAACTTGCTGGTTGTCCCTATAAATCTTGGATAGTGGACAACTCTAAATGGACCTAATTGAAATTTCTAAAATTAAAGATTTTTTTTTTTTAAGTAGAACAGATTGTTTTAATGTTCTTAACAAATGTTATGTAGCTCCAGCTCCCAAGGGTTTAATTAATTAATTAATTGGTTCTGTTTATTATGTAATCTTGAATAAATGCCCCCAACACCAAGATGGATACAGTTAATTTTTTTTCTACAGGATGAATTTATTTCTAGGCACCATTTCTTAGAATAGCCCTTTGATGTTCTGATTTTATAGGGTGGTCGTGGGTGTCTCCTATGAGGCTCTCTTCTTGGGAAGGATCTAGGCCTGGTCTCCTGGCCCTCACACACCACTGCATTACAGCCAAAGCAGATGTTCAAGCTCCAGAGTTTGGCAGAACAAAAGCTGAGTTTGGTGCTTGCTTATATTTCTAGATTCCAAGTTCTACTTTGTTTTTGGCTTCTGGGGAGTTCTTTTTCTTCCAGTTAAGTTATGCATTTGATTTTTATTTAAATGTAACATAGCCAGCATTGTTAGTTGTTTGGTCTGCTCTATTGGCAAGGAGTCTGATTTAGGTAGGCCAATATTTGTAAACAGTTGGGTCTGTGATGAACAGTGGAGAAACTCATAACCAACTGTAGCAGGCAGTGTTGACACCCCTACTCATGATCCTTAGCTCACCTGAGTTTGTCTGCAGCTGAGGTCAGTCCACTGGCAGCTGAACTTCTCACGTTAAGTGCCTTCGGCCATCTTGTTTCTCCCCTGCTTGTGGGCTTTCTCTGGCACTGCAAGAGTGTGCTGGGCTGGGCACAGATGCAACCTAGTAGGGCGAATGGCATGGAGTTGACCCCGTGGTCAACCCTCAGCTGAAGAGGGGTGGAAGTTGGTAGATAAATGCCCCATCTCCAGCATCATGGCAACACCCAAGCTACCACAATACAGCAAACTGACAGAAGGATGAGCAGTAGAGGGGAGAAATTATCCATTGAACAATCCATTGATCAGTAATCTATAGGTGAGTGAGTTACTTGTCAAATATATTTTGTTGATGAATATTTTTACATCAATAAATAGGCCTGAAGTATAAGATTTTACTTATGAAAACAGTGGCACAAAAAGCAAAGCAAGCATCACTGGGGCCCAAAGAAACACCACAGTAGTGGTCTGCAGCATTTCATCTGGAATTAAAAATTGCCACTTTGGTTACCCACCAACCAAAAAAATCCTAGAGTATTTAAAAGTGAATTGTTTGACTTTATTGGTTTATTATGGCTCAAAATTTTTGCAAGGGTGAAATCTGAGCAAACAGTTTTTTATATTTTCTAAAGAAACCTGTACAAGAAAGATATACTTAAAAAACTGTTCTTTCTAGCTATCACTCCTTCACATCCCAATTCTTAGGCACCTAAATAGACAAAAAGTCCATATTTTCCCCAGAAAACATAATATCCTTGATCCACTCAATAGATAAGGAATTCTAAAATGTTTATAGAAATAACACAGCTAGAAGTTTTTAACTTTTATGTTGGAAACAACTGAAGATAAAATACAGATAACACAATTATTAAGAGTCGCCAACATAAAAGACATTATATGGGAGTGGAATAGAGTTTCTAGCTCTGCATATACTGCATCTTGGAGAAAACTGACCTGAAGTTACAACTACTGCAGAAAATCCAAAAGTACAAGCAGAAAATAAGACATAGTTTATTTGCTAGCTGATCTTAGACAAATCACGGGCTCCAGGGATTTTTAGGAAGATGATGCACAACAAAGGATTGAAGGCGACAATTCTTTGGAAAATGAAATTATGAATGATGCAGAAATCACGTATGCCATAACAAGAAAATATGGAGCTCAATCTGACTAAAAATATAAGAAGAAATTCAGAGGCAAAAATTACTCATGTTGTGGCCAAAAAATGCCTGCTTTACAGTATATTGTACCACAGTCTGAATCCATTACAGTCAACAGCATGAAATTAAACAATGGAGGAACTCTGTGAGAAAAATTGTATGCCGTTGAATTGATTCCGACTCATAGTGATCCTACAGGACAGAGTAGAACTGCCCCATAGGGTTTCCAAGGAGTGGCTGGTGGATTCAAACTGCCAACATTTTGGTTAGCAGCCGTAGCTCTTAACCACTGTGCCACCAGGGCCCCAAATTAATATTAGATTTTATTAAATTAATATATACTTATATTTTAAGCTAAAATGGAATATTTAAGATATGGATTTATTTAAAAAGTATTTTCCCTCTGTCTTAGTCATCTAGTACTGCTCTAACAGAAATACTACATGTTTTAACAAAGAGAAATTTATTTTCTCACAGTGTAGTAGGCTAGAAGTCCAAATTCAGGGCGTCAGCTCCAGGGGAAGGTTTTCGGTCTCTGTCAGCTCTGGAGGAAGGTCCTTATCATCAGTCTTCCCCCAGACTAGGAGCTTCTCTGCGCAGGAACCTCGGTTCCAAAGGATGCGCTCTGCTCCTGGTGCTTCTTTCTTGGTGGTATGAGGTCCCCAACTCTCTGCTTGCTTCCCTTTCCTTTTATCTCTTGAGAGATAGAAGGTGGTGCAGGCCACACCCTAGGGAAACTCCCTTTACTTTGGATCAGGGATGTGACCTGGGTAAGAGTGGTGTTACAATCCCACCCTAATCCTCTTTAACGTAAAATTACAATCACAAAATGGAGGCCAACCACACAATTCTGGGAATCATGGCCCAGCCAAATTGGTACACACATGTTTTGGAGGACGTAATTCAAACCGTGACACCTCCCTTTAACTATTTTTTGTTTTAGTTAACCTGTTAATCACCAGGTCTGAGTCAGATAATAAAACTTCTACCATACTCTTAATATCACTCTAAGTTTATATTATTACCACTCTTAATTTGATCCTTCTCAAAAAAGGTTTCAATAATATGAATTGAAGTCAGAATTGATAGTAAAAAGGTTATCTACTCGGTGTTGAGGGAGGGTTGAGAGGCATCCAAAATCAGGAAACTCAACCACAGCATTTTCCAAATGACACATTCTTCATAGTCCAAAAACAAGTTGACTACGTAGGTGTGTTGGTGACTTGAATCTCTGATCTTGGCCCACATCCCTTATACTGAATTGAGACTTTTCATACCCCGATCAGTCAAGTAAGTATATACCCATAGACTCAGGGGTTGAAACTTATTAGGATGGCTCCAGTTAGCCATATTTGAAAATCTGACTAACACACTGGCACCATGCATCCAATAACTGCAATTAGATATTCCTCAGCTGCAGCTTTGCTGTGATGCCAATAGGTGAGAGAAGGGACGGTAGCAATTTTGAGGGATAATAAAAATTGTTACGAGTTCATAAAACTCTTAATTTGTATGCAAGGCTTTTATGTACTTCTATTTTAGTTACCCTTTGTCTCGTTTTCCCTTTTTTCCCTCTTCACCCTTTGACTATTACAGAATTGAGGAGGGAATCCCTTGTGGACTGTGTGAGCTTCAGGGAAAGAAAGCAAACAGAAAGACCAAAATCATTAGTGATTCTGTTCATACTGTCTGCATGAATACCCACCTACTGCTTTCTTTTCACAATGAGCAGAGCCTAATATGCATCATATTACAAACTATGTAGCTTCAATTAAGTAATTCAATCATTTTGTTTTGGTCATTACACAGAATTGATAGAAAGTTTTTCTCCTGCTTCCAGAAATTGCTGATATTCCTTCGGGAGGACTTAATAAAAGACACTGTATTAAGGGGAACGTTAAGAAACCTGACAAATGAGAACAACAGACAGCAGAAGTCGGCACATGTACAAAGGGTAGTGACTACAACCTCTGTCACTGCATATTCAAAAAATCCTCTCTCAGATGATTAATAAAATGCTCACGTAGTTTCTAATGTGTTTTTCTCATGACATGATTTATTTTAGTAGGCACGTTTGTGGGCGCAGGGCATCTTTTACAAAAGATTTGAATCATAAGAAAGAATATTTATCTAAGTGTATTTTTTTGTTGTTTTAAAATGCAATATTGAAATATAACAGTACAAAAACTATACACTAATAACTAACGTTCAGTCTCTCTAACTTTGGATTAAAATAGCAAGCTATTGCATTTTCGGTAATACAGAGAAGAAATTAATACAGTTGACAGTGTGGCTGTGTCTCTTTGAGCTAAAACGAATGAGGAATAACAAAAAACAAAACAAAACAAATCCCAGGACCAAAAAAACCAAGCCAAGATCAGTCATTATCTCCTACATCCTTGTGCATCCCTTTAACACCAACATCTCTTGATGTTGTATCACCTTCCCAGTTTCCCTTCATTTTCAGGGTCTTCAATTTCACCCCATTGCAGTCACAGACCATCAAGACCACAACTGGCCCTTGTTCTAGGGATCTCTTCCAAGTTCTGGGCAGCTGGTGAGGACTCAGTAAATGTTGTTGAATGAATATGTTGGATCTCATTCTCTTTTCTTGCCGTTTTTCCCACTGCTCATCCTACCTGTTAATCTTGTTTTACTCTACCACTTACTGGCATCTTCAATCATTTTAGTCTTGCAGTTTTACCTACTCTATTTTGTAGAATTCCATGATTATCCATCTCAGGGTTGCCCTTGCCAATAACTTTGTCTATTACAGATATATTACTATTTGCAGTATATTAGGCCTTATTGCCTCCAGTTCCCATGCCCCTAACTCCTTAGCATGCATTCAACAGTAGTATACACCAAGGATAGGTTTGGAGACAGGTAAACCCAACTTAGACTCCTGCCATTGCCACGGCCTTGCTTTGTGGCCCTGGGCAAGGTATTTAATCTTTCTCAGCCTCAGATTCTGTATTTTGCATGGTGTTTGTAAGGATTACATGAGATAATGTAAATAAAGGGTTTTACACAGTCCTTCAAGAGTAAATGCTTTATAACATATAGCTATCATTATGATTCCCAAACTCATTTGTCAGCTTGTTGTACTGTGGTGACTTGCATGTTGCTGTGATGCTGGAAGCTCTGCCACTGGTATTTCATATATCAGCGGGGTCACTGATGATGGACAAGTTTCAGCAGAGCCTCTGGACTAAGACAGACTAGGAAGAAGGACCTGGTGATCTACTTCTGAAAAAATTGGCCAGTAAAAACCTTACAGATAGCAGCGGAACATCGTCTGATATAGTGCCGAAAGATGAGTCCCTCAGGTTGGAAGGCACTCCAAATGTGACTGTTCCATTGGTCAATGCATATGTCATTGTAGCAGTACCAGGCTGTTTTGACTATGGTAGGTGTCTCGTCGGTTCTGAGGTCAGGTAGTGCGAGGCTTCCTATTTTATTCTTCTTCTTCAATAATGCCGTCTTAGTCATCTAGTGCTGCTCTAACAGAAATACCACAAGTGGATGGCTTTAACAAAGAGAAATTTACTTTCTCACAGTCTAGTAGGCTGCAAGTCCAAATTCAGGGCGTCAGCTCCAGGGGAAGGCTTTCGGTCTCTGTCAGCTCTGGAGGAAGGTCCTCATCTCATCCATCTTCCCCTGGACTGGGAACTTCTCTGTGCGGGAACCTCGGGTCCAAAGGACTCGCTCTGCTCCCAGCACTGCTTTCTTGGTGGTATGAGGTCCCCAATTCTCTGCTTGCTTCCCTTTCCTTTTATCTCTAGTAAGAAAAAAGGTGGTGCAGGCCACACCCTAAGGAAACTCCCTTTACATTGGATCAGGTATGTGACCTTAGTAAGGGTGTTATACAATCCCACCCTAATCCTTTTAAACATAAAATTACAATCACAAAATGGAGGACAACCACACAATACTGGGAATTATGGCCCAGCCAAATTGAGACACACATTTTTGGGGGGACATAATTCAATCCATGACAAATGCTTTATTTTTATGTGGACTCTTTCCTTTCTGTATAAAGTTAATGATTAGTTTTTCCATCTTGTTAAAGAATGCTGCTGGTATCTGGATCGTGATTTCATTGTATTTGTAGATTGCTTTGGGTAGAATTGACATTTTCACAATGTTGAGCCTACCTATCCACGAGCATGGTTTGTTTTTCCATTTGTGTAGGTCTCTTTTAGTTTTTGCAGTATTCTTTGTATGGGTCTTTTATGTCCCTGGTTAGATTTATTCCTAAGTATTTTATTTTTTTAAGGGTTATTACAAGTGGTGTTGCTTTCCTGATTTCCTTTTTGTAGTTCTCTTTGTTGGTGTATAACAATCCAACTGATTTTTGTATGTTGATCTTGTATCCTGCTACTCTGCTGAATCTTTCTAATAGTTCCAGTAGTTTTCTTGTGGAGTCTTTATGCTGCAAAAGACCTCTTTAAAGTGTTAAAAAGCAAAGATGTCACTTTAAGGACTAAAATGCTCCTGACCCAAGCCTTGGTGTTTTCAGTTGCCTCATATGCATGCAAAATCTGGACAGTGAATAAAGAAGACCAAAGAAGAGGTGATGTCTTTGAATTATGGTGTTGGAGAAGACTGTTAGAAGAATGAAAAAATCTGTCTTGGAAGAAGTACAGCCAGAATGCTCCTTAGAAGCAAGGATGGCAAGACTTGATCTCACATACTTTGAACATATTATCAGTAGGGACATGTCCCTGGGGAAGAACATCATGCTTGGTAAAGTAGAGGGTCAGTGAAAAAGAGGAAAACCCTCAATGAGATAGATTGACACAGTGGCTGCAACAATGGGCTCAAACACAACAAAGATCATGAGGCTGGCACCAAAAAAAACCCAAACCTGTTGCCATCGAGTTGATTCCAACTCATAGCAACCCTATAGGACAGAGTAGAACTGCTCCATAGGGCTTCCAAGGAGCGCCTGGCGGATTCGAACTGCCAACCTTTTGGTTAGCAGCCCTAGATTTAACCACTAGCCACCAGGGTTTCTGAGGATGGCACAGGACTGGACAATGTTTTGTTCAGTTATACATAGGGTTGCTGTGAGTTGGAACTGACTCGATGGCACGTAACAACCCCAACAAATGTATAGTATCACATTATCCATGAAGAGGGATAGTTTTACTTGTTCCTTATCAATTTGGATACACTTTAGTTCTTTCTCTTGCTTTATTGCTGTAGCTAGGACTTTCAGCACAATGTTAAACTGGAGTGGTGATAAAGGGCATCCTTGTGTTGTTTCCATTCTCAGAGGGAATATTTTCAGCCTCTCTCTCTTGAGAATGACATTGGCTGTTGGTTTTGTATAGATGCTGTTTATTGTATTGAGGAATTTCCTGTCTGTTCCTATCTTATTGAAAGTTCTTTTCAGGAATGGATGTTGAACTTTATCGAATGCCTTTTCTACGTTGATTGAGATGATCATGTGATTCTTTTGTTTTATTTATGTGGTAGATTACATTGATTGATTTTCTAATGTTGAACCATCCTTGCATACCTGGTATGAATCCTACCTAGTTGTGGTGTATTATTTTTTTTAATATGGTGCTGAATTCTATTGGCTAGAATTTTATTGAGAATTTTTGCATCTATATTCATGAGAGATATTGGTCTGTAATTTTCTTTTTTTGCGGTGTCTCTGCCTGTTTTGGTATCAGGTTTATGCTGGCTTCAGAGAATGAATTCGGAAGTATCTTTCCTTTTCTGTGTTCTGAAATAGTTTGAGTAGTACTGGTGTGAGCTCTTCTCCGAATGTTTAGTAGAATTCTCCAGTGAAGCCATCTGGTCTACGAATTTTTTTGGTTGGGAGTTTTTTTTTATTAACCTTTTCAATCACTTGTTATGGGTCTGTTCAGATTGTCTAGCTCAGTTCATGTTAGTTTAGGTAGGTAGTGTGTTTCTAGAAATTTGTCCATTTCCTCTAGGTTTTCAAATTGGTTGGAGTACAGTTTTTCATAGTACTCTGTTGTGATCCTCTTTATATCAGTTGGTCTGTTGTTGTAATGTCCCCCATTTCACTTCTTATTTGGGTTATTTGCTTCCTCTCCTGTTTTTCTTTTGTCAGTTTTGCCAGTGGTTTGTCAATTTTGTTGATCCTTTAGAAGAACCAACTTTTGGTTTTTGTTGATTCTTTCTATTTTTCTATTCTCTATTTCATTTGTTTCTGCTCTGATCTTTATTATTGTCTTTCTTCTGGTAGCTGTGGGCTTCTTTTGCTGTTCTTTTTCTATTTGTTCGAGTTGTAGGGCTAATGTTTTGATTTTGTCCCTTTCTTCTTTTTTGATGTGAGTGTCTATTGCTATAAATTGATCTCTGAGCACTGCCTTTGCTTTGTCCCAAAGTTTTTGGTATGTGTTTTCATTCTCATTTGATTCTAGAAATTTTTTTATTCTGTCTTTGGTTTCTTCTATTACCAAGTGATTTTTAAGTAAGATGTTATGCGGTTTCCATGTATTTGATTTTTTTTCCCTTGCTCTTCCTGTTATTAATTTCTACTTGTATGTTTTGTGATCAGAGAAGATGCTCTGTATTATCTCAGTGTTTTGGATTTTGTTGAGGGTTACGATATGGTTTATTCTGGAGAATGTTCCATGTGCATTGGAAAAGAATGTATACTTTGCTGCTGTTGGGTGGAGTGTTCTATATATGTCTATGAGGTCAAGATGGTTGATTGTGGCCTTTAGATCTTCTGTATCTTTGCTGAGTTTCTTTCTAGATGTTCTGTCCTTTACTGAGAGTGGTGTGTTGAAGTCTCCTACTATTATTGTGGAACTGTCAGTTTCTCTTTTCAGTGCTATTAGAGTTTGTTTTATCAGTTTTGGAACTCTGTCGTTGGGTGCATAGATATTTATTATGGTTATGTTATCATGGTGGATTGTCCCTTTAATCATTACATAATGTCCTTCCTTGTTTTTTATAGTGGATTTTGCTCAAAGTCTGTTTTATCTGAGATTAATATTGCCACTCCTGCTCTTTTTGGTTGTTGTTTGCTTGATATATTTTTTTCCATTCTTTGATTTTTAATATATTTATGTCTTTGTGTCTAAGGTGTGTCTCTTGTAGACAGCATATTGATGGGACATGTTTTTTTAATCTGTTCTGTCACTCTCTGTCTCTTAATGAGTACATTTAAGCCATTTACATTCAGTGTGATTATCAATAGGTGTGGGTTTATTGCTGCCATTTTGTAGTGCTTTTTTTGTGATGCTAACGTTTTATTTTTTCCTCTTACTCTCCTGTTCTGAGTTCCTTCTGTTAGTGAAATTTCTTTTCATTTCTTTCATTATTATAGAATTTGTGTTTACTAAGACTTTGTTTTTCTTCTTTATTTTGATGAGTAATTTTGTTAACTTTCTTTGTGGTTATCTTGAAACTCACCCTTATCTTCCTAAGTTTGAACTAGTCTTTTATTACTTGATATAGTGTTGACTTCCTGTCCATTTGAAAGTTCTATACCTACACTGGCGATTCCCTTTTTATTGTTCTGATGTTGTCACCATTTACAGATCGATGTCTCTAGTTCACTGTTTTAAATCTTTTGGTTTCATATTATCCTTGAGTTCATTACCTAGGTTGGTATTTGGTTGATACTGAGCTGTGTCCTAGATTCAGGTTGTTGTCTGATGTTGTTGGTTCTCTAAGCCAAGGGCTCCCTTTAATAACTCTTGTAAGTTTGGGTTTTTGTTTTTGTTTTTTTTTACAACTTCCCTTAATTTCTGTTTATTTGGAAATATCCTAATTTGGCCACCATATTTGAGGGAGAGTTTTGCAGGATATGTTACTCTCGGTTGACAGTTTTTTTTCTTTGAAGTTTTTATAGATATCATTGCATTGCCCTCTTGAGTGCATGGTTTCTGCCAGGTAATCAGAGCTTAGTCTTTTTGTTTACCCATTGTACGTGACTTATCCTCACACGTCTGTCAGTTTGTCATACTGTCGTGACTTGTATGTTGCTATGATGCTGGAAAGTATGCCACTAGTATTTCAAATACCAGCAGGATCACCAATGGTGGACAGGTTTCAGCAGAGCTTCCAGCCTAAGACAGACTAGGAAGCAGGAGTTGGGGGGTTTACTTCTGAAAAAACTGTCCAGTGAAAACCTTATGAATAACAGGGGAACATTGTCTGATACAGTGCTAGAGAATGAGCCCTTCAGGTTGGAAGGCACTCAAAATACTACTGGGGAAGAGATGCCTCCTCAAAGTAGAGTCAACCATAATGATGTGAATGGAGTCAAACTTTCAGGACCTTCATTCACTGATGTGGCACGACTCAAAATGAGAAGAAACAGCTGCAAATATCCATTAATAATAGGAACATGGAGCAAAGTATGAATCTAGGAAAACTGGAAATCATCAAAAGTGAAATGGAATGCATAAACATCAATATTCTAGGCATTAGTGGGCTGAAATGGACTGGTATTGGCCATTTCGAATTAGACACTCATATGGTCTATTATGCCAGGAATGACAAATTGAAGAGGAATGACATTGCATTCATCATCAAAAAGAACATTTCAAGATCTATCCTGAAGTACAAGGTGGTCGGTGATAGGGTAATATCCATACGCCTACAAGGAAGACCAGTTCATACAACAGTTATTCAAATTTATGCACGAGCCACTAATGCCAAAGATGAGGAAACTGAAGATTTTTACCAACTTCCACAGTCTGAAATTGATTAAACATGCGATCAAGATGCACTGATATTACTGGTGATTGGAATACAAAAGTGGGAAGCAAAGAAGGAAGGACAGTAGTTGGAAAATATGGCCTTGGTGATAGAAATGATGCCAGAGATCAAGTGATAGAATTTTGCAAGACTAACGACTTCTTCATTGCAAATACCTTTTCTCAACAACATAAAAGGTGATTATACCTGTGAACCTCACCTGATGGAATACACAGGAATCAAATCAACTACATCTGTGGAAAGAGATAATGGAGAAGCTCAGTGTCGTCAGTCAGAACAAGGCCAGGGTGGACTGTGGAACAGACCATAAATTTCTCATATGCAAGTTCAAGTTGAAGCTGAAGAAAATAGAAATAAGTCCACCAGGGTCAAAGTGCAACCTTGAGTACATCCCACCTGAATTTAGAGACCATCGCAAGAATAGTATTTGACACATTGAACACTGATGACCAAAGAGCAGACGAGTTGTGGAATGACATCAAGGACATCATGCATGAAGGAAGCAAGAGGTCATTAAAAAGACAAGAAAGAAAGAAAAGGCCAAAATGAATGTCAGAGGAGACTGTGAAACTTGCTGTCATGGATTGAATTGTGTCCCCCAAAAATATTGGCCAGTTAGCCATCTTCCAAAATTTCTTGGCATAGACAATTGAGAACTGTCAGCACTGCAATCGTTTGTTAAGACATCTCAGTTGGTATTCTGTCAATTCCTGGAGCCTTGTTTTTCTCCAATGCCTTCAGTGCAGCTTGGACTTCTTCCTTCAGTAGCAGTACATCAACAGAGAACTGCCAGAAATTCAAGCTGGATTCAGAATAGGATGTGAAACCAGCAATATCACTGCTGATGTCAGATGGATCCTGGCTGAAAGCAAAGAATACCAGAAAGATGTTTACCTGTGTTTTATTGACTATGCAAAGGCATTCAACTGTATAGATCATAACAAATTATGGATAACATTGTGAAGAATGAGAATTCCAGAACATTCATTGTGCTCTTGAAGAACTTGTATACAGATCAAGAGGCAGTCGTTCAAACAGAACAAAAGTATACTGTGTGGTTTAAAATCAGGAAAGGTGTGCATCAGGGTTGTATCCTTTCACCATACTTATTCAGTCCATATACTGAACAAATAATTCTCAGTAGCTGAACTATATGAAGACGAATGGGGCATCAGGATTGGAGAAAGACTCATTAACAACCTGTGATATGCAGATGACACAACCTTGCTTGCTGAAGTTGAAGAGGACTGGAAGTACTTACTGATGAAGATCAAAGACTACAGCCTTCAGCATGGATTCCATCTCAACATAAAGCGAACAGAAAATTCTCACAACTGGATCAATAAGCAACATTATGATAAATGGAGAAAATATTGAAGTTGTCAAGGGCTTCGTTTTGCTTGGATTCACATTCAATGCCTATGGAAGCAGCAGTCAAGAAATCAAATGACGCACTGCATTGCGCAAATCTGCTGCAAAAGACCTCTTTAAAGTGTCAAAAAGCAAAGATGTCACTTTAGGGACTAAGATGCGCCTGACCCAAGCCGTGGTGTTTTCTGTGGCCTCATATGCATGCGAAAGCTGGACAATGAATAAGGAAAACCAAAGAAAAACTGATGCTTTTGAATTTGGTGTTGGTGAAGAATATTGAGTATACCATGGACTGCCAGAAGAATGAACAAATCTGTCTTAGAAGAAGTACAACCAGAATGATCCTTAGAAACAAGGATGGTGAGACTTTGTCCCACACTCTTTGGGCATGTTATTAGAATACACCAGTCCCTGGAGAAGGACATCATGCTTGGTAAAATAGAGGGTCAGCGAAAAAGAGGAAGATCCTCAACAAGATGGATTGACACAGTGGCTGCAACAATGGGCTCAAGCATAACAATGATTGTGAGGATGGTGCAGGACCGGGCAGTGTTTCATTCTGTTGTACACAGGGTCACCATGAGTTGGAACTGACTTGACGGCACCTAATAGCAACAACAATATGTGACTTTGTTTTTCTAGAGCTGCTCTCAGGTTTTCTTTGTCTTTGGTTTCGGCAAATGTGATTATATGTCTTGGTGACTTTCTTTTGGGGTCTCTTCTATCTGGGGTTTGTTGAACTTCTGGGATGGTCAGCATTTCATCTTTCATGATATTTGGGAAGTTTTTTATTAGCAAATCTACAGTGATCCCTCTGTGTTTCCCATATTCTCCCCTTGCTCTTGAACTCCAATCACATGCAAATTTTTGCTCTATTGTATCCCACAGAGTTCTTAGGTTTTCTACATTCTTTTCTGTGATTTTTTTCCTCAAATAAAGTGGCATCCATGGATTTGTCTTCATCTTCACGGATTCTGTCTTTCATTGTTTCATATTTGCTCCTAAAACTTTCTATTGAGTTGTCCATTTCTGAAATTTTGTTGTTTATCATTTGGATTTCTAATGGTTGTTTTTGTATGATTTCTAATTGTTTATTTATTTTAATATTTTGTTCTTGCCTTATGTTCCTGAATTCTATTGCTTTGTGTGGGTTTTCCTTGATTTTGGCTATGGTTTGGTTGGTTTTGTCTTTGTTTTTCCATGATTTTGTCTGAGTTTTCATTGATCGCTTTCCTAATCTGTTGGAGAGCCCTAAATATTGATTTTTGAATTCCCTATCAGGTAGTTCCAGTGCCTTTTCTTCTGCTGGAACATCAACTGGTTCTTTATTCTGGTCGCTTACTAGAGCCATCTTGTCCTTCTTTTTAAAATATGTTTTCATATTGTCTGCTGTCTCTGAGACGTTCAGGTGTTATTTTCTTTATTTATTGATTGTAGGTTTGTTTTCTCCATCATGCTTTTTTTGTTTGATTATGTCTGGGCGGGTGGGCTGGGCAGGCTTAGTTGCTTGCTGTTCTGTGGGCACGATAGTTCTCACTACCTTGTCTGGGTATGCAGGGTTGGTCACTCAGTCATGGTACAGCAGGGCAGGTCCAGCAGGGCAGAGATGGGTTGTTTGTCTGCAGTGTGGACTGGGCTGGGGGCTGGAGTGGAACCGAGGTGCTTGGCAAGGGACCTGGGGTCTGGGTGGGGTCCCCTTGTGGCTGTGGTGGGTGGCAGGAGGGGTCCAAAGCTGGTGGGGAGTGGCCTGAGGTCCAGCGGGATCCTCTTGGGACCATGGCAGGTGGCAGGACAGGTCAGGAGCTGGCGAGGAAGGCCTGGGTTCTGGGCTGGGTCCACTTGGAGCTGTGGCCTGTGGCAGGAGGGGTCTGGAGGTGGCAGAGAAGGGACTGGGGTCTGGGCCGGGTCCCCTCGGGGATGTGGCCTGTGGGATGGAGGAGAGAGGTAGGAGGGAGGGCAAAGGGAGTGCCAGAGGGGCCTAGATGGAGGAAGGCAATAGGGTGAATTGGAACTGTGGTAGCCGGCAGTCAGGGTTGCTTGGATGGGGTGATTATAGCTGTTGTTTACCAGAGGGGTGGGGGTGTAGGAGCATGTTCCTGTGGTTACGGAGTGAGAGAGTCTGGGCTTCTTGAGTTGCAGCCAGTAAATGTGGTCTTACTTAGCTTTGGGTGTGTCTGTGCCTTACCTCTACCTCCTACTGGGAATTCTTTGGAGGTGCCTTTCTGAGTGCGGGGTTGTTGGGTTTATTCCAAGATGGCCACGCTGAATCATGCTGTTTGGCTAGGAACCTCCACTCCATATCTCTATTCCTTCCCCATTTTCTATCAGGTTCTTCTTCTCCTCAGTGATTTCCTATCTAAAATTTATGCCTTCATTTAAGGTTCAAGGTTCCAGGACTGACGTCTGTATCTGTTTTACTTGGTTTTTTGGGTCTTTGTTGCAGTGGGGGCTTAGTGTGTCTGATTAGTCCACCATCTTGCCTCAGCCCTCTGTCTTCCAAGTTTCTTGGCATAGTTGAGTGAGCGCTCCAGCATTGCATTAGTTTCTTGAAACGTCTTAATTGGCATTCCGTCAATTCTTGGAGGCTTGTTTTTCACCAGTGCCTTCAGTGCAGCTTGGACTTCTTTCAGTATGGTACTGAAAGAACCATAGTCAAACTGAACTGAACTTGACCATCTTTCAGTTCTTGATCATATGGTTGAACATCGACCAATTCTTTTTGGTACAGTGAGTCTGTATATACCTTCCATCTTCTTTGGATGCTTCCTGCATTGCTCAATTTTTTGCCCATAGAATCCTTCAAAATTGCAACTCGAGGCTTGAGTTTTTTCTTCAGTTCTTTCAGCTATAGAAATGCTGAATGTGATCTTCCCATTTGATTTTTTAATTCCAGGTCTTCGCACATTTCATTATAATACTTTATCTTCTCGAGCCACCCTTTGAAATCTTTTGTTCAGCTCTTTTTACTTCATCATTTCTTCCATTTGCTTTAGCCAAGAGCAAGTTTCAGAGTCTCTTGTGACATTCATTATGGTCTTTTCTTTCTTTCCTGTCTTTTCAATGACCTTTTGCTTTCTTAATGTATAATGTCCTTGCTGTCATTCCATAACTCAACTGGTCTTCAGTCATTAGTGTTCGATGCATCAAATCTATTCTTGACATGGTCTCCAAATTCAAGTAGGATACACCCAAAGGTGTACTTTGGCTCTGGTGGACTTGTTTTAATTTTCTTCAGCTTCAACTTGAACTTGCCCATGAGCAATTGACGGTCTGTTCTGCAATCTGCCCCTGGCCTTGTTCTGACTGATGATATTGAGCTTCTCCATCATCTCTTTCCACAGATGTAATTGATTCGATTCCTGTATATTCCACTTGGTGAGGTCCACGTGCATAGTTGCCGTTTATGTTGTTGGAAAATGGTATTTGCAATGAGGAAGTCATTGGTCTTGCAAAGTTCTATCATGCGATCTCTGACATCATTTCTATCACCAAGACCGTATTTTCCAACTACTGATCCTTCTTCTTTGTTTCCAACGTTTGCATTCCAATCAGCAGTAATTATCAGTGCATCTTGATTGCATGTTTGATCGATTTCAGACTGTGGAAGTTGGTAAAAATCTTCGGTTTCCTCATCTTTGGCATTAGTGGTTGGTGCGTAAGTTTGAATAAGAGTCTTATTAACTGATCTTCTTTGTAGGAGAATGGATATCATCCTAACACTGACTGCGTCCAACTTCAGGACAGATCTTATTTTATTTTATTTTTTATTATTGTAGTTTAGATGAAGTGTACGTTTCAAGTTAGTCCCCCATACAAAAATGTATACATACATTGTTATGTGACCCTAATTGCTCTCCCCATCTGTGACAGCACACTCCTCCTTTCCACCCCTGATTCCCCATGTCTATTCAACCAGCTTCTAACTCTCTCTGCCTTCCCATCTCACCTCCGGACAGAAGCTGCCTGTTTAGTCTCTTGTATCTACTTGAGCTAAGAGGCACACTCCTCACGAGTATCTCTTTATATCCCACAGTCCAGTCCAATCCCTGTCTGAAGAATTGGCCTCGGAAATTGTTTTAGTTCTGGGCTGATAGAGAATCTGGGGGCTGTGCTTTCTGGGGTTCCTCCAGTCTCAGTCAGACTATTAAGTCTGGTCTTCTTACTAGAATTTAAGTTCTGCACCCCACCTTTCTCCTGCTCCATCTGGGACTCTCTGTTCTGTTCCCTGTCAGGGTGGTCATTGGTGGTAGCCAGGCACCATCTAGTTCTTCTGGTCTCAGGCTAATGAAGTCTCTGGTTTATGTGGCCCTTTCTGTCCCTTGGGCTAATACTTTCCTTGGGTCTTTGGTGTTCTTCATTCTCCTTTACTCCAGGTGAGTTGGGACCAATTGATGCATCTTAGATGGCTGCTTGCAAGCTTTTAAGACCTCAGACGCCACTCACCAAAGTAGGATGCAGAACATTTTCCTAATAAGCTTTGTTATGCCAGTCGACCTAGATGTCCCCTGAAAGCATGGTTCCCAGATCCCTACCCCTGCTACTTGGTCCCTCAAATTGTTTGACTGTATTCAGGAAACTTCTTAGCTTTGGTTTAGTCCAGTTGTGCTGACTTCCCCTATAGTGTGTGCTGTCCTTCCCTTCACCTAAGATAATACTTGTCTACTATATAGTTAGTGAATAACCCTCACCCTCCCTCCCC
>NW_004444052.1:7730839-7732504 GCF_000243295.1 Trichechus manatus latirostris
AGTCTGTAGGTTGTCTTTTTACTCTTTTGGTGAAGTCTTTTGATGAGCATAAGTGTTTGATTTTTAGAAGCTTCCAGTTATCTAGTCTCTCTTCTAGTGCTTGTGCATTGTTACTTACGGTTCGTATTCTGGTTATGCCATGTGTTAGAGCTCCTAGTGTCGGCCCTATTTTTTCTTCCATGATCTTTATCATTTTCAATTTGATATTTAGGTCTTTGATACAATTTGAGTTAGTTTTTGTGCATGGTGTGAGGTATGGGTCGTTTCAGTTTTTTGCAGATGGATATCCAGTTACGCCAGCACCATTTGTTAAAGAGACTGTCTTTTCCCCAACTAATGGACTTTGGGTCTTTGTCAAATATCAGCTGCTCATAGGTGGATGAATTTAAGTCTGGATTCTCAATTCTGTTCCATTGGTCTATGTATCTGTTGTACCAGTACCAGGCTGTTTTGACTACCGTGGTGGTAGAATAGGTTCTAAAATCAGGTAGTGTGAGGCCTCCCACTTTGTTCTTCTTCTTGAGTAACGTTTTTCTTATTTGGGGCATCTTCCCTTTCCATATGAAGTTGGTGATTTGTTTCTCCATCATTAAAAAATGCCGGTGGAATTTGGATTGGGATTGCATTGTATCTGTAGATCTCTTTGGGTAGAATTGACGTTTTCACAATGTTGAGTCTTCCTATCCCTGAGCAAGAAATGTTTTTCCACTTACACAGGTCTGTTTTGGTTTATTGCAGTAGTGTCTTGAAATTTTCATTGTATAGGTCTTTTACATCTCTGCTTAGATTTATTCCTAAGTATTTGATCTTCTTGAGGGCTATTGTAAATGGTATTGATTTGGTGATTTCTTCTTCAAGGTTCCTTTTGTTGGTGTGAAGCAATCCCAGTGATTTTTGTATGTTTATCTTGTATCCTGAAACTTTGCTGAAATCTTCTATTAGTTCCAGTAGTTTTCTTGTGGATTCTTTGGGGATTTCTAATTATAAGATTATATCATCTGCAAATAGAGATACTTTGACTTCTTCCTTACCAATTTGAATGCCTGTATTTCTTTTTCTAGCCTAATTGCTCTGGCTAGGACCTCCAGCACAATGTTGAAGAAGAGTGGTGATAAAAGCCATCGTTGTATGCTTCCTGTTCTCAAGGCAAATGCTTTCAAAGTCTTTCCATTTAGGATTATGTTGGCTGTTGGCTTTATATAAATGCCCTTAATTATATTGAGGAATTTCCCTTCTATTCCTATTTTGTTGAGTGTTTTTATCATGAATGGGTATTAGACTTTGCCAAATGCCTTTTCTGCATCAATTGATAAGATCTTGTGGTTCTTGTCTTTTCTTTTATTTATGTGATGTATTATATTGATTGTTTTTCTAATGTTGAACCATCCCTGCATGCCTGATATAAATCCCACTTGACCATGGTGAATTATTTTTTTGGTATGTTGCTGAATTCTATTGACTACAATTTTGTTGAGGATTTTTGCATCAATGTTCATGAGGGATATTGGTCTATAATTTTCTTTTTTTGTGGTGTCTTTACCTGGTTTTGGTATCAGGGCTATGCTGGCTTCATAGAATGAGTTTGGAAGTATTCCATCCTTTTCTATGCTCTGAAATACCTTTAGTAGAAGTGGCATTAACTCTTCTCTGAAAGTTTGGTAGAAT
>NW_004444052.1:7738137-7739276 GCF_000243295.1 Trichechus manatus latirostris
CCATATCATTTCCAAAATGGTTGTATCATTATGCATCCCAACAGCAGTGCGTAAGAGTTCCGATCTCCCCACAGCCTCTCTAACATTTGTTATTTCCAGTGTTTTTGATTCATGCCAGTAATGTTGGGGTGAGATGGTATCTCACTGTGGTTTTAATTTGCATTTCTCTAATGGCTAGTGATTGCAAGCATTTCCTTCTGTGCCTGTTGGCCGTTTGAATGTCTTCTTTGGTGAAGTGTCTGTTCATTTCCTTTGCCCATTTTTTTAATTTTATTGTCTTTTTGCTGTAGAGGTGTTGGATTTTCTTGTAGATTTTAGAGATTAGACCTTTGTCTGACTTGTAATGTCCAAGAATTTTTTCCAGTTTGTAGGTTCTCTTTTTACTCTTTTGGTGAAGTCTTTTGATGAGCATAAGTGTTTAATTTTTAGAAGATCAGTTATCTAGCTTATCTTTTGGAGTTTGTGTGTTGTTGGTTATGGTTTGTATCATGTTAATGCCATGCATTAGGGTCCATAGCGGTGATCCTATTTTTTCTTCTATGAACTTTATAGTTCTTGGCTTTATATTTAGGTCTTTGACCCATTTTGAATTAGTTTCTGTGTATGGTGTGAGGTATGGGTCCTGTTTCATTTTTTTGCAGATGGACATCCAGTTTTGCCGGCACCATTTGTTAAAAAGACTGTCTTTTCCCCATTTGATGGACTTTGGGCCTTTGTCGAAGATCAGGTGACTGTGGGTGGATGGATTTACATCTGGGTTCTCAATTCTGTTCCATTGGTCAATATATCTGTCGTTGTACCAGTACCGGGCTGTTTTAACTACTGTAGCTATATAGTAGGTCCTGAGATCAGGTAGTACAAGTCCTCCTATTTTATTCTTCTACTTCAGTAGAGCTTTACTTATCCGGGGCTTCTTCCCATTCCATATAAAGTTAAGGATTAGTTTTTCCCTCTCTTTAAAGAATGTTGTTGGTATTTGGATCAGGATTGCATTGTATTTGTAAATTACTTTGGGTAGAATTGTCATTTTCACAGTGTTGAGTCTACCTATCCATGAGCATAGTATGTTTTTCCATTTATGTAAATCCCTTTGGGTTTCTTGCAATAGTGTTTTGTAGTTTTCTTTGTATAGGTCTTTT
>NW_004444052.1:7739376-7746565 GCF_000243295.1 Trichechus manatus latirostris
AGTATTGTTTGCTTGATATATTTTTTCCATCCTTTGAGTTTTAGTTTGTTTGTGTCTTTAAGTCTAAGGTGTGTCTCTTGTAGGCAGCATATAGACGATCGTGTTTTTTTATCCAATCTGCCACTCTCTGTCTCATTATTGGTGCATTTAGTCCGTTTACATTCAGTGTAATTATTGATAGGTATGAGTTTAGTGCTGTCATTTAGAAGTCTTTTTTTTGTGTGTGTTGTTCACAGTTTCTTTGTTCCCCTTAATTTTCTGTGCTGAGTTGTTTTTCTTTAGGTATTTTCTTCTCATCTTTTTCATTGTTGTTGATTTTGTGTTTGCTGAGTGTTTATATTTTTCTAGTTTTTTATTTTGACTTGTAGGGTTGTTAGTTTCCTTTGTGGTTACCTTAATATTTACCCCTATTTTTCTAAGTTTATGCCAGTCTTTTATTTCTTTATATCGCCTTGACTTCCTCTCCATATGCAAAGTATGTCTACATTTTTTAAGTCCCTCTTTTTTGTTTTAATGTTGTCATCTTTTACATACTAACATCTGTTTCCCTGTTTTCAATGTTTTAGCTTTGGTTTATTTTTGTGACTTCCCTATCTGGGTTGATATCTGGTTGCTCTGTCCTGTGTTGTTGTCTTGGGTTGTTATCTGATGTTACTGATTTTCTAACCAGAGGACTCCCTTTAGTATTTCTTGTAATTTTGGTTTGTTTTTTGCCAATTCCCTAATCTTCTGTTTATCTGGAAATGTCCTAATTTCACCATCATATTTGAGAAACAGTTTTGCTGGGTGTATAATTCTTGGCTTGCAGTTTTTTTCCTTCACGGCTTTATATATGTCATCCCATTGCCTTCTTGCCTGCATGGTTTCTACTGAGTAGTCCGAGCTTATTCTTACTGACTCTCCTTTGTAGATGACTTTTCGTTTATCTCTAGCTGCTCTTAAAATTCTATCCTTATCTTTAGTTTTGGCAGGTTTGATTATAATATGTCTTGATGAATTTCTTTTGGGATCTACCTTATGTGGGGTTCGATGAGCATCTTGGATAGATATCTTGTCATCTTTCATGATATCAGGGAAGTTTTCTGCCAAAAAGTCTTCAACAATTCTCTCTGTATTTTCTGTTATCCCCCCTGTTCGGGTACTCCAATCACTTGTAGGTTATTCCTCTTGATAGAGTCCCACATAATTCTTAGGGTTTCTTCATTTTTCAAAATTCTTTTATCTGAGTCTTCCTCAGATAAGTTGGTATCAAGTGCTTTATCTTCAGTCTCACTAATTCTGACTTTCATTGCCTCAATTCTGCTCCTGTGACTTTCTATTGAGTTTTCTAATTCTGAAATCTTATTGTTAATCTTCTGGATTTCTGATTGCTGTCTCTCTAAGGGTTCTTGCAGCCTGTTAAATTTGTCATTTTGCTCCTCTCTAATCTTTTTAATTTCCTCTATTGCATGTTCTGCATTTTTCTTAATTTCCTTCCTAATTTATCGAAGAGTTCTGTATATTAATCTTTTGTATTCTCCCTCTGGTAATTCCAAGAAATTTTCCTCCTCTGGAAAATTTCTAGATTCTTTATTTTGGCAGCTTGCTGAAGCCATCATGGATTGCCGCTTTATGTGTTTTGATATTGACTGTTGTCTCCGAGCCATCAATAAGTTATTATATTTATTTATTTTATGTTTGCTTTCTGTTCCTAGCTTCTTGTTTTTCAGGACAGATCTTGAAATGTTTTTTCTGATGATGAATGTGACACCATTCCTTTTTAATTCTTCATTCCTAGCATAGTAGACCATATGACTTTCTGATTCAAATTGGCCAGTATCAGTCCATTTCAGCTCATTAATGCCTACGATGCCAATCTTTATGTATTCCGTTTCATTTTTGACGACATCCAGTGTTCCTAGATTCATACTTCATACATTCCACTTTCTGATTATTAATGGATGTTTGCAGCTGTTTCTTCTCATTTTGAGTTGTGCCACATCAGCAAATGAAGGTCCTGAAAGCTTAACTCCATCCACATCATTACAGTTGATTCAGCTTTGAGGAGGCATCTCTTCCCCAGTCGTATTTTGAGTGACTTCTAACCTGAGGGGCTCATCTTCCAGCACTATATCAGACAGTGTTCTGTTGCTATTTGTAAGATTTTCACTGACCAATTTTTTCAGAAGTAAACTTCCAGATCCTTCTTCCTAGTCTGTCTTTGTCTGGAAGCTCTGCTGAAACCTGCCCATCATGAGTGACTGCTAGTATTTGAATACCAGCGGCATAGCTTCTAGCATCACAGCAACATACAACCACCACAGTACGACAAACTGACAGACACATGGTGGGAATAAGGAAGATGGAAGAAGAGTGAATACATTTGAATGATGGAATTGGCAAAGAATGTTGAATATACTGTGGACTGTTGGAAGAACAAACATATCCGTCTGGATAGAAGTACAGCCAGATTGCACTTTAGAAGCGAGGATGGCGAGACTTCGTCTCACATACTTTGGACATGCTGTCAGGAGGGACTGGTTCCTGAGAAGAACATCATCTTGGTAAAGCAGAAGATCAGCAAAAAAGAGAAAAACCCTCAATGAGATAGTGTGACACAGTGGCTGCAACAATGGACTCAAAGATAGCAATGATTGTGAGGATGGCACAGCACCAGGCAGTGTTTTGTTCTGTTGTACATAGGGCTGCTGTGAGTTGGAACCGACTCAACAGCACCTAACAACTACATAGTTATGATTAATAAAGAAAAAATTAGTTCTTGTTTCTTTTTAAAACTTCTTTTTTCCTTTAAGTTGTTTTAACTTCATAGATAACGTGAATGTACTGGTGTAAAATTCAAACAATGTAGGTAAGGCAGAAGTTCTCTTTGACATTCCCTTATATAACCTCTAGCACCCTCTCCCCCTTTTATCCCCATCTTTCCCTTCTCCTCAGAGATGAACACTGTTGTCAGCTTTTGTATGCATTTTTCTATGCATTTATATACATGCGTATGTGTATGTGAATATAGTTTTATAGGGGCTCCTTCTACCCTAATATCATACTATCTTTATCATTGGTTGGTGATGATTCCCTTGGAGTCCCTGGGTGATGCAAAAGGTTAACGTGCTCAATTCCTAACTGAAAGATTGAAAGTTCAAGTGTACAGAGAGGTGCCTCTAAGAAAGGCCTGGGGATCTACTTCTGAAAAAATCAGCCATCAAAAACCCTATGGATCACAGTTCTACTCTGATATGCATGGGGCTATGAGTCAGAATTGATTCAATGGCAACTGGCTAGTTAATGATCCCCTTATTTAGAACGTTTCAATTTATTGCTGTTACAAACATCATTTTAGTGGACATTCTTGTACACGTGTAAATATTTATCTAGAAGTAGAATTGCTAAGTTTTAGGTGATTACATTTGTTATCTTATTATTGTGAAATAAATGTGATACAGAAAATCACTCAAAACAAATATATAGCTTAATCTCAATATGAAATATCTCTTTTGGTTATTTTACTGCTTTTCTGTTTTGAACTCTATTTTGTCTGAAGTTAATATTGCTACACCTGGTTTCTTCTGCTGTTGCTAATACTATCAGTTTCCTATCCTGACATCCAACTTAGTAAAAATACCTATATGTTTAGCTGGAAACAATGTCACTAAGACTAAAAGATTACATTTTCAAGTCCCCCCTTTTGCAGCTAGATATGACTTTATAACTGAGTTTTAACCAATGAGTTGTAAGCAGAAGTGTTGTGTGGGGCTTTTGGTAAGTTTCCTTAAAAGGAGAGGGCCTTTATACCCTCCTTCTTCCTTCCTTTTTGCTGCCTGGAATGCAGATGTAATGGCTGGAAACCCAGCAACCATATTGGACCATAAAGTAGATACCATATGTTGAAGATGATGAAACAGAAAGGTAGAAAACAAAGTCCCTAATGGCATGGTGGATTACTATACCATGCTATTGCTGGACAGCCTGCCCCTAGAATTCTTTCATGTGAGGAAGAAATTAACTTCTATCTTGTTTAAGCCACTATTACTTGGAATGTTTTTTTTCTCTTCCCATTCCTTTATTCCTAATCAACCCATGATAGTTTATTTTAGGTATGTCTCATTTAGATAGACTTTAGCTGGATTTTTAACCCAGTTGGAGAGTATCAGTCTTTTAAAACAGGGATTTAACTTATTTACACATATTGTAACTACTGATACATTTAGTCTTATGCCAGCCATCTTATATATATATTTTTATTTACTATGCTTTCCTGTTTGCTTTTTCCCTTCTTTGAATTGGTAACATTTTTCTTCCATTTTTCCAACTCCATTGTTTTCTCTAGTATTTTGGAAATTATATATAATTTCTATAGTATTTTTTAATACTCATGTTCAAATTAAATTTTTCTTCAATGCCTAAAATTAATCATTATATATTTCTTACTCATGTGCAAGACAGCATACTTCTACTTCCCTTTTCCCTATCCACCATTTCCTACATTAAAATTATCTTGGATATGAGTTCTAAATTGTTATATATTTTAAATCAATAATTATTTAAACTGAACTATGTATTTTAGTATTTTCTTTGCTTAGCACTTTTTTGTCTGTCATGCCTTCCGCTTGACCCTTTGTGTTCTTATCTCTATTCTACCAAAGTCATGTTATATGATAGTTAATTGTGTGTTCACTTGCTCTCTTACTAGATGATTAGCAATGACTCATTTTTGCATCTCCAGTTTGGTCTGTAGTAGGCATGTTGTAAATGTTCACCCACCACTCCATCCCATCCCTACTATGTATTTTGATCTGCTTCCCTGTAGTTCTGCATTACCTCCTTCTTCCTCGTCTAGACCCTTATGTGGTACCTGAACCAATAGGCTGTCTGCACCACTGGAATTGGCAGGTAACATAGAATGGAACTCAGGGCTCGAGAAGATCCCCTGAGAGGAGGCATGTTTGCTCTGCCTTTTGACCCTCGGTCAATCGCTGAAATTTATTGCACTAGACATTCATGTCTATGGTGACGCAAAGTAGTTTACAAGGTTGAATGGCAGAGGTTTAAGAACACAAATGGAGGAGCATCTATGCATTCAGTATTAACTTGCCAGATGTGAGAACAGAGGAAATGTGCATCTCCACTCTTAGAGATGGAAAGAATCTTTTTACATGGTTTGTCTATTTATTTGGGCACATAGTCTGAACATGAGAGTCAAGGCAGGAACATTCCATAAAGAATATTATCCACTGAATTTGTCCAGCCACATTTTAATTGCCATTCAAAGGTAAAAACATCTTACTAGATGGGGAGAATATTCTACAAAATCCTGGATGTACTGGGAAGTTTACCCTAGGCCTACATTTTATGTTTATTAAATTTCATTCTATTACTTCATCACTCGGGATATCACACTAAACTTTTTTCTCTTTTGTTTACACCTGTAAGGCATTTATTGGCTATTATCATGACTCCCTAGCTAGCTTGGCTGTTTGACCAGGCAGTTCATTCTAAATTTTTGTTTTTATACCCTTTTTCTCTTTAGTTCTGTCTCTATTATTTCTACTTCTCTCTCTCTCCCTGTCTCCCTCACTTATGTCTATGTAGCTTCAGGCTTTGTTCCATAAGCTTAACAGAGTTCTTTGAGCTATCGCTTTTGCTTTCCTTTTACTCAAAGCAGAAATTACTACCAGGGCACCAAAAGCAATGTTGCAGTGGGGATAAATTAGGACACTGACCTGGAGCCCTGTACCTTGGGGTGGTCCTACAGTCATCCTGTGGGGGTGGGAGGTTGAGACCTACAGTAAAGCAAATCCAGTCAGCACTCAGGTGGCCCATCCTGTTTCTTTTTTCAACTTTCCTTCCCCCTTTCCCCAAGTCTCCTTGGAACCTAGGAGAGAACACACACACATCACCAGGGATTCTCAGCCTCAAGGAGTAACCCTGATTCTCTGTTCCTAGTGATGATTGATACTCGCCTTCATCGCCAACAAGAGACCATGGAAAAAGAAAACCATGGTAGGACTTTCAGAAGGAGGCTCTGGGAATAAGCTATGTGTGTGAGAAATGTATTTTGCCATAGTTGAATGTTAAGACCTGAAATTAAGGGTCCTACTTCTTGCCTTTCTCTATGGATTGTCCAGTCTCTGAACTATGTAAAAGATTCAAGCATTTTAAATCTATACTCACATGAGATTTCATTCAGAATAGCCCTTTATGAATATTCACGTCCAGGTATTTAGTCTCAGGGTGTGAAATACTAATATCTTACCTGAGTTTTACATCTAATTTTTTTCAGTGACACAGAGAAAAATTAAATGTTACTTGCCACCAGGGGCATCGTTAAGATGAGCTCTTTGGGTTAAAGCTGTAAAAGCAGAACTCATATTCTCAAATAATTTTTTGCTATTTTCCACCATGCAACAGGCAAAACTTACAAAGATATAGTCAATGTTTTTGTTCAACAGTGACCTCCTATCTATTCAGATATGACTAGCAAATACTATTAAAGATCAGCTCCTATTGTAGTAATTATTAGTGGTTCAACTTATTTCGTTGTATTAGAATTTGTTATGAAGAAGAGTATACGTCTAGAGATTACAGTGCTTATCAGTAGAAACTATGGAGAAAGAAGATAGGCTCACTGGAATAAATAAGCAAATGAAAACAAGTAACTGTAAATTGAACAGGAGAAATTATGAAATAGCATGGGACTATATTTCTGTTGTGGAATATTTTTTGTGTGATTAGTTTGAAAGTTCAGATGAATTTTTGTGGAACATGATGAGTGGAGGAAAAAGACAAGCTTTTTTTTTTGTATTTGTTTTCCTTTTTTTTATTATAAAATAATAAATATTCATTGAAAAAAATTCAGAAATGATGGATAAATAAAAAGCAAATAAAAAATACTTCTAAACCTACCACTGGGGAAAACCACCACTATTATTTTAGTTATAGTCTTTCAGCCTTTTATTCTGTATTAAAAATTCAACTATATATATTTTACAAAAGCAGAGATATTCTGTACTATTTTATAATCTGCTCTATTTCAGTAATTATTATAGTTTAAAAAAATTTTTTTTATTGTACTTTAGATGAAGGTTTACAGAACGAATAGCTTTTCATTAAACAGTCAGTACACATATTGTTTTATGACATTGGTTAACAACCTCATGACATGTCAACACTCTCCCTTCTCGACCTTGGAGGA
>NW_004444052.1:7746665-7763401 GCF_000243295.1 Trichechus manatus latirostris
CAATAGTGTTTTGTAGTTTTCTTTGTATAGGTCTTTTACATCCCTGGTTAGATTTATTCCTAAGTATTTTATTTTTATAGGGGCTATTATAAATGGTATTGTTTTCCTGATTTCCTTTTCATCGTTCTCTTTATTGGTGTATAGGAATCCAAACAATTTTTGTATGTTTATCTTGTATCCCACTACTCTGCTGAATCTTTCTATTAATTCCAATAGTTTTCTCATGGAGTCTTTAGGGTTTTCTATGTATAGTATCATATCATCTGCTAACAGGGACAGTTTAACTTCTTCATTACCAATTCGGATGCCCTTTATTTCTTTTTTTCTTGCCTTATTGCTTAAGCTAGGACTTCCAGCACAATGTTAAACAGGAGTGGAGATAAAGGGCATCCTTGTCTTGTTCTTGTTCTCAAGGGGAATGTTTTCAGCCTCTCCATTAAGAATGATGTTGGATCATTGGTTTTGCATAGATGCCCTTTATTATGTTGAGAAATTTCCCTTCTATACCTATTTTATTGAGAGTTTTTTTTTATCAGGAATGGGTGTTGGACTTTGTTGAATGCCTTTTCTGCATTGATTGAGATAATCATGTGATTCTTTTCTTTCCTTTTATTTATGTGGTGGATTACGTTGATTGATTTTCTAATGTTGAACCATCCTTGCATACCTGTATTATAGTTTTTTTGACATCATTTTAAGTAGTTGCATAGTATTCTATTGGATCGATGTATTATAATTTATTTAAACAATTAGATATTTTTGATATTTAGGTAATTTCAAATTTTATGTTATTATAAATGACATTTCAGTGAACATCCTTAAAGCTAAAATTGTGCATATATCTATTATTTCCTTATCCTGAGGATACATTCCTAGAAATGGAATTGCTTAATCAAAGTGTATTGCATGCACATTTTAGTACTTTAGATAGATATTGTCAAATTGCATTCCAGAAAGTTTGTGCCAATTCATGCTTCCACATCTTCCATGAAGCCAGTAATTATTACTAAAGCATGTAATTACCAGTTTTATAGGGAAAAACCAGTAATCTGTTGTTGTTTTTAATTTTAACTGATTTAAAATTCTACCTTAATCTCATTTATAGTATAATTTTTAAAGGTAAGTATTTCTTGATGAAAAACAAAAGAACAAAAGAAAATCTTGCTCGTCCTTCTGTCGGGAGGATATAGAACTCCTTCAACAGAAATGATTATTTCATGGCAAGGAGTAGTAATAATTATGTGCTTGTGAAAATCATTGCATTGGTAGGACCTCTCTCTCGAGACACAGATATTTTCCCATATTTTTAATTGTAATTAAATTCATTGTGACTGGATTTTGCCTTTATATAATTCAGCATATCTACATTGAAAAATTAATTGTGGATTTGTAGAGCAGTGGTATCCCATGAGTCTAATGACTGTGATATTCTGACTGTGGGTGGTAATTAAGAATCGAATAGGTGGCCTTGGGCACAGGCTAAATGGAAATAAGTAGATTACTTTCATCTTTTGGATTTAATCCTAGATAGAAGACTGCCAGATAACATGAAAGGATAGTATTCAAACCAATATACAGTATTTATATTCTTCTTCTGGAAGAAGAATTGTTATTATAATAATGAAAATGTTAGTTTGGCCTGGGATATTAAAGTTCACTAACATTATGTACATGGGTTGACCTGCTGACTCAATTTTGAATTCGGCTAAGAGATTACATACATTTATTTTGGCAGCTTAGTTGGAAGATCAGCCTGGGTATTGGGAATTCCAGCGAAAAAATATAGCCTGGAGGCATCTTGCTTGTTACTTATTTAACTGCTACTGGAAATCTGCCCGTTTTCACTCAAACTTACTGCTGAAAACTATGGTAGGTATTTGGCAAAAACACATTACATTATCCAATTTACTTGTTATCACTTTTGTTCTAAAACTCTTGATAGTGATTACCTAAGATGATCGTTGCTTCACCTATTGCAGTCGTTTTTTTGTCTTGTACCTGTCCCTTGCACATTATTGCCAGATTAAAGGTACTAGAGAACATTGACTTTGCTGAATTATATACAGGTCATATGCCATCATGTCAAAATCCTGTTCCAGACCTTGAGTGGCTGCCTTTGCCTACAGAATTATGGAGAGATCATTTATCTGCCAATCAAAGCCCATTGCAGTATTGGTCATTGCCTACCTTTCTAGTTTCATTTTTCATGATTCATTTACAGTGTTTTGTACCCTGAATAGAACTCTTGCTTTCCTGCCTCTTTGTATCTAAAAAACTTGTCTCTGAACCTGGAATGTGCTTTCCTACCATTTGCACAGAGAATCTTGGAACATAAGATTTGGGAGAAGACTTCAAAATTCATGCTTTCTGATTTTCAAGGCCCAGAACATATACTCCTGTCTCTGATTTCTAGTTGAAACGATCTCTTTCCTATGAATTTTTCTGTGCTTCCTTTATGCTCCCTTTTAAACAACATTGACCACTTTATTTTATAGCTGTTTATGTGCTTGACTTATTCCTCTTATAGATTAAAAGTTGCTTGGCATCAGGGACTGAGTTTTATTTTATTTCAAATTCCTTGTAGTACTTGTACAGTGCCAGACACACATTAGGTTCTCAATAAAGGCTTAAATGGAAATGTACTGAGAAATTATTTGCATTGTATTACTGATGTTATTTTGTGGGTGCTTAATTATGATGGCAAAATTTTGATAGCATCCAGAATTTCCAATTTTTGTGCATGGAAACAGCAACTGTAACTCTGCTGAGTCTTAAGGAAGTTTTAATGACTTCAAGTTCATTAAAAAATTTTTTAAGGGAAAGTGACCACTTTTCTATAGTAGAATTTAAGTCTGGCCTGAGAGATGACAGTGAACATAAAGTATGTGAATTTTTCAATTTGCTCAATTTCTTGATTCTGTCAATGTTATGTCCCACCACTCCGCAGGACTTAAACCTCAGGTATTCTTTGTTCTCTTCTTTATAGTCAACCAGTCACAGTAGTTAATTAATCTTTTTAAACAACAGCTTGTGGATTCATTGCCTTCCCTCTAGCTCAGCCTGAATTACTTTAACAATCACCTGGAAGTCCTCCCTTCCTCGCTCATCCTTACTCCCAGAGCACTGGAAACACTTTTCAGATTCATCTGCGGAAATGTCATCAATAAACCCCTACCGGGAAATCACTGGTGGCTTCCTGTTGATGAAATCCAGACTCGACCTTTCGAGTCCATGCTTTTGCTAATCTGGTTCCATTTTACCTGTGCAACCTTTTTACTTAGAGAACCGTGTCTTGGGGGTTCTTCAAATCCAACATGCTTAATCTTTTTATAAGCCATCCTTAGTTTGTGCCGCATGGAGCAGGCTTCTCCCTTCCTCTTCTCTCTTCAAACGTTCTCTCTTCTACCAGATCCTGTTGCCTCCTCAGGAATTCCCTGATGCTTCAGCCTCCCGTCTCTGGCCTGTTTGTTATTGTCTGCATCACCAGTTTGGGTCTTGTTGCCCAGCCATTGTATGTACCTCGTCTCCTCAAACAGACTGAGCCCTTGCACATGGTTGGTGCTTGTCCAATATCTAGAATCATGATTTGTGTTTCTTTTGTGTTGCCCTGGTGCTTAGCATGGTGCTAGGAAAAGCTCAGTGAATGTCCACAACTTGGAAAAAGTGCTGTCTTCAATAGGTCATGCTGCCTTTCAGAAGTTTTAAGACATTTCCCATGATAATTTTATGTATAATAATGAAACCTTTTTTTCTTCCTACTTATAAAAACTCGTTTTATTTGTAATTACAAAACTTTGGGTTCTGCTGAATCATTTTTCATATGGTAATTTCAAAACATGTGATAAATAAAATGAAATTAAAATTTTCTTGTGCTTGGCCAGGGTAGACTTGTGCCTAAACTGTGGCATAAGCTGCCCATTGGAATTGGGCATTGAAGGTAGGACTCAGGATCTCCAGCCTTGTTATTTTAAACCGTCTCCTACAAAAGTTTTTTTAAAAGTACAACCTAAAGCAACTTGGGGATAAACTAATTTTTCAAGAATTGCTGACGGGATGTGTGTGTTCTCTGTCCCTGGCTGGCCCTGCACAGGAAAACAATGCCCAGTGGCAGTCCCCATGGAGAGAAATGACAACTCATTCTCTGAGTGGATAGACTAAAACAGGACCAGGGCTTTCTAATGGCCACTTTGAAGACTTTCTCTCTCTCTCTCTTTCCTATTTGTTTAAAGTACATCCATGATATGTTCTGTGAAATAGGATGTTATATGATTTGGATGTTGTGGGAACGCCATATTATGGATGAAGGTCCTTTTAGGCATTTGCTTCTAGAATAAGCAGGTTTTGTCCGTATTAAAAAATTGGTGAGGCAAATAACTTCCCTCTACGATTAGTTTATCTAAGGTTTCAACAAATTCTTCTGGTGCCTTTGCATCAGCACTTGCAGACTCACCCCTCACTTTCACATTATGCAGCAGAAAACGCTGTTTGAAGCGCTTAAACCTCCCAGAGCCAGCACTAAACTGGATATTGTAGTGTGGGCCTACTTTTTCTTTAAGCATCTCAAACAAGCTTCGTGCCTTAGCAGCGATTGACAGTGTGCTGAGAGGGAGTCTCTTTTGTGTTCGGTCCTCAATCCACGTCCTTAGCGATTTCTCCATACCTGATGTAAGTCCCTCTCTGATTTTCGTTAGCCTTGTAGCTTTTAGTGGAGCAGATCCTTTAACAGTTTGGAGAATTTTTTCTTTATTTTTGAGGATCGTTGTGACTGTCAAGTGTGACATGCCTAAATCCCCTACCTCCTATTCTCCGATCAGGATTTCTGAACTCTATTATAACCTTACAGGACCACAGATGTATATGCAGTCCGACGTTGCTTGAACGGACGTTATGCGGTACATGATTGTGTATCTGTTTAGACTTAATAATCTCAGGATTATTTAATACTAATCATCACAAGTTTTTCCTTGTCCCAAATTAGACGGTCTCTTGCGGTATAACCCCTGATTTATCTCTACTTTGTTGTTCAGATTTTATGTTTTACTTTGGTACACCATTTAACAGCTAGTAAAGTTCTTTGAACATCAGGGGATCCAACCATGACAGTAAATCAAACAAACTGTGGAAAAAAGCCATCTGTAATTTTTAAAAAGCCATCATCATATTTATATCTACAGAGAATTCTGTATTTTCTCCACAAGAGGGCAGGAAAGTCTGGGCTGTAAATATAGTTTTTTAAAAAAAATGTCTTTATTAGAACAAGTGCTTTACTTTACCTTCCATACATATTTTTAAAAGATACTTTTTTTCCTCTTTAACAAAAGTTCCATGAGTGTATAATTTTTAATGTTTCTCTTATTTTCTGGGCAGTTGTTCTTCAGCACTGCCTATCACTTCTCCCTTCTCCACATCCGAATTATGGGATTTACTTTTGCTGTGCTACCGTCATCATGCCCCAGGCGGCTCATTTCCATCGACTCATGATTTTAGACCCTTAATACATGCACAGGGGAAAGGAAAAGACCAGCGTTTCACTAGGTGTCTCTGCCAACTTGAAAATAATGCCCATGCTAAAGGAAAATAAAAATCACCCAACGGGTTTGAGGCAAATCCTGATTATACACGCACATTCTTATGTTCTCCTGCTTATGCTTTTATTCTTTAGTGCTTCCTACTGGCCCCACCCCATACCTCTTTTTGTTCTGTGAGGTTTAAGTTATAGGTCATGCTACAAAATCCATCTAAATATAAAAACTGAACACTTTCTTCTTTTGATGATCACAACAGGGCTGGTTTTATGTGTTAGGTCTGGGTGTGCTGGGATGACAGCAAGATATGCAAGTGAAGGAGCCCTTTGGCAAATTCAGTATTCTTTCACCAAAAATATGGTTGGGGAAATATTTGTATGATTCTGATTTGGGGTTGAATGCTTCTTGAATACCCAGTACCAACTGAGCTTTTTATTTTCTCTCCTTTTTTTTCTTTTAAAGAGCTAATAGACAATTTGAAAGATAAATTGTGTAAAACAATAAAGCACTGAAGACTCAATTTTTGTTTAAGTGCGATAGTGATCGCCCCATAGGGCACGAAATTAAACTGTGTGCACAGAACCAAATGATTGCTTCAATTCCATGTTTTTAGTGGCAGTTGTCTTCTTGAAGTAGTTAGTGCTGCTAAAAAGAAGTGAGGTGGAACAATGCAGGTGGTGAAAGATTGATTTAGAGAGGATGTTGATACAGAAAAATTATTGACAGCTAGAGACATAATCAGTTGGCACAGTCTGGTGATAGGCATAGCAAAAAAGGTGTGAAAGATATCATAAAAGTAACATGGTGACGTTCTATGTTTGTGAAATGCAAGTGTAACTAATATCACTAACTCCCATGCTACAACTGTAAGCAACATGGCCATCCACATGCACTGTTGGTTGCTATATGGCTGCCCAGAAACAAGCAAGTCATTTGGCACCCATTCCTTTAAGTACCATGACAGTTTGCAGCTTTAGGAAAGGTTTGCTTGAAAAATCCCTTATTGTTTCACTCCTAATTACAGATACAGATGGCCACAAGAGTTTGGAAAAAATTTGAACTGTAGAACTTTTAGCAGTCCTAGAAGTTCAGTTCAATGTGAGTGCCTTATGTCTCTTTTCACAGCCTATCTTCTTTTCAAAACACCGACAGTTATCTGTTTCTCTTTAGAGTTAGTATAATAAGTGGTATATGTGTATGTATGTGTATCTCTATGTAAAAAAATATATATATCTATTTTCATTTCTCTTTTACATTATAACTCATTTTTTTGCCTGAACTTAACATGATTAGTCTTGGTTGAGTGAGTGATATCACAGCAATTCTGGCTTCCTTCCAGCAGGCAGCCCTTTGCAGACGGGAAAATGACAAAGTTGACTAAGAATTCCACCGCACAATACGAAGAGGAATGCACTAAACAGACTTTACCCAAAGGAAACATGAGGAAAACATCTTATTATAAGATATATATTTAATATGTTTTTCATATTTGGAAGGAAAAGTTAATGTCTGGGAATGTCCTTTGATTCACTGGCCAGAAGGATTTGTGTTGCTCTACACAGCTCCCACCCCTCACCCACAGTCTTTAGATTAGAAATGATTTACAGAGAAAAGAATGGTGCTTTGATATGCTATACTAATGTTAAACATTTACGGGGCTTAAAAATATTTATGAATGTGTAAAAGTTATTAAAGTAAACATGTTTTAGGTTACCTTGTGATCAGGTATAGTATGAATACAAAAACAGGAATTTGGGAGCAAAGATGAAAAAAAAATAGAAAGACAAGGAGAAAATACATGTGAACAGATTTGTAAAGTTTAATAATCATAGGGTATGTGCATGTATTTTTTATGTATAATTTAAAATACACAATCTTGTGAAATATAGATTTAATATACATATGTGCATTTTAGAGTCATGAGAAAAAGTAATGTTAAAGCACCAAGGACATTTTATTATAACCGTTTATTTCTAGTCACTCAAGAATATAATGAAAAATTCTCTTCTTCAATTAAAAAAAAACCCTTCTACAATTTGTTCTTTATGAAAAAAAAAAAAGATCATTTGGAGAAACATTGGCCTACTTTTTTTTGGACTGCTAAAAAAAGAGAATTTTTATTTGTTCTGTAAGATTATTCAAGCCTTATGTTAGTCAAAGAAAAAAAAAGTTAATAAATTTACATAAAATTGCACATACACGAAGGTTACAAAGAGCCCATGGAATATTTTAAGTGATGCTATAAGTAAAAGTTTCTTCTATACCTTTATTAACTTCATTTTACTAGAAGCATCTATGGTGCTTGAAAGGATAAATGCCCTCTTGGCAACATCAAAAGCACACCTAACACAAGTTAAGCAAGGTTCTTTTTTTTCTTTTAAGTATTTCAAGGAAATCAAAGACCTCCAACTTTCATTACTCCAAAATAGCAAGGTTGTAAATTCTCCATAGTTTTTTCTTTGCATCTGAGATTTGTAAACACAAAATGACACTTAAAAAAAATATGTATCCCGGTCTTTATGCAGTCATCAGAAAAGGGACTGGAGAGATGATGAGACCAATCTAAGCATGTTGAAGAGACACCGTCTTCTTGCTTCCTCTTCTCTCACTGCCCAAGCCAAAGCCCCTTTTGTGACTTTACAGCCCAACTGGAGACCAAGCCAATTAAGCCCCACAGATCTCCTTTCACTTTGGGAAAGTTGGAGACTTTCCCTGGAGAAGAGCACTTCTTCATGAATATCTTTATAATTTTATCACCTTAAATTCTTTCTAGATAGATAAATAGCTGCTGTCAAGTTGACTCTGACTCATGGTGACCTTATGTACAGCAGTATGAAATGTAGCTTGGTCCTGCATCATCCTCACAATCGCCAGCATGTTTGAGTCCATCATTGTGGCTATTGTACCATCTCACTGAGGGTCTTCGTTGCCCTTTCTGGCCCTTCACTTCACCAAACATAATGTCCTCTTCCAGTAATTGATGCCATCTAATGACATGCCCAAACAAGGTAATCGGCCAGTGTTCTGCTGTGATACATAAGGTTTTCATTGGCTAAATTTCAGAAGTACATCAGCAGGCCTTTCTTCCTAGTCTGTCTTAGTCTGGAAGCTCTGCTGAAACCTGTCTACCATGGGTAACCCTGCTGGTATTTGAAATACTAGTGGCATAGTTTCCAACATCATAGCAACACGCAAGCCGCCACACTATGGGTGGTGGTAAATTCTTTCTATGCTATTGATGATTGTTGAATGCTATAGAGAATTTCCATACACATCTAGGACTATCAGGATCACTTATTTTATGCAGGAAGTGAAGAATTTGATTCTGATTGCATTGTGCAAGAGGGGGAAAAATCCATACGCTCATTCTACAATTTCCTGCTTTGCTTTGGTGCAATAGCTGTAGCTTATAAACTTTAATTATGGTGGAAATGAGTAGTATAAGTAAGGTAGATTTTTTTAATTGAAAATTTAAGTAGTATGTAAAGAATCCCCACATCAGTGTTTCCTTTAGTTTATCAGATAAAGTCCTGAAAATCTGTATGTATAAAATTCATCTATTTCTTTTACTACACCTTGTGTTTTAAATATAAAATATAGTATTGCCATGAATGTAGATGATAACTGTCAAGGATCTCGAGGGTTTTTATACTGATAGTGTTAACTGTGGTTTCACCACTTAGGGAAGTAGAAAATAAAGTAGAAAGTGGAAAATAGAGGTTGGAACTAATGTTTAATTAAATGGAAGATATAAAAAAGAGCTATATTGATAAAAATATTAAATAGATTTTTTAAAAATTGTTATTTCTGTAGACCTAGATGCCTTGGGGTGTACTCCTCATTGAAGCACAAGTTTTGGAGCATCAGGGGAAAGGCAAATAACTAGAACAATCAAGTCACTGCTCAGCTTTGACCATAAAATTAGGCTTTGGGAAATCATAGTGAGACAGTTTGGAAGGTCAGGTTCTATAGAGAAAGAAAAGGGGATTGGGTTTTCCTAAAGCCCTTTTGCGTTATCAAGAGGTAAGAAACAAGGGCTGAGATAGGACCAAGTCTACAAAGGTAGGGAAGACTCCACTGGGTTCCAGTGGTGCCAGGAGAACAGACCCTAAGTTCTACCATCTGAGAATGTCAGCAGGCAGCACTGCAGAGTGACCAGGAGGGAAAAAGTCATCACCCCCATAGGCTACAGGACAGTGAAGGCCCAGAGGACAGCTCAGGGTCCAGCCTTTGAACCCCAAATGTTGCAAAAATAGTACAAAGAACTTCTGTAGGTCGTTTACTCAGATACATCAATTTACCACTTTTGCTTTACCATTCTCTCTCTCTCTGTCTCTCTCTCTATATCTATCTATCTATATATAAACTTTTTTTTTGTGAGTAGGTTGCATAAATCACGCCTCTTTACCCCTTAGTCTCTCTGTGTGTATTTCCTAAGAGCAAAGATATTCTTTTACATATCACATCAAATTCAAGAAGTTGAACATTGATGTAATACTTCTATGGAATCATCAGTACATATTATACTTTCATCACCTCTCCCAACAGTCTTCTTTATAGCATTTTTTTCCAGTATAGGATTTAGTCCAGTATCACCTTTTGAATATAGTTGTCCTGTGAGACTGAGTTATCTTTAATTGACAAATTCCAGTCCCACTTGGGTGTGTAGATAATTATGTGTAGGGCACATGGATTGTGCTGCATGTATTGTCTGCCCATCCATTGTATTTCCAAACACCTCCAAATGAGCCCTGTATATATAGAATGGAGACATTTCATCTTTATCTTGAATACCTACTGTATTTTTTTGCAAATAACATGCTCATGTAAATAATGTGCCCACGTACATAATGTATGGAAATGATGAAATTAACTAAAATAGTTATGACATCGCGTGCCCATGCATATACCGTGCATGTCTCATGACATTTCTAGAAGTGAATTTTGATCGCATTCATCCATCCTCCCATATTATAGATGAATCATGTGGTTCTGTTTGTTTTCTTTCATTCTGTTCATTTTCTTTATTCTCCTGCTTATGTGTATAAAAAAATGTTAATTTTGTAGTTCTTTGCGCATTCATACTATTTGTTTTCAACATGGCCTCCCACTGATCCATTCACGAGAATGACGATGATATTTTATCAGGAAATTAAAAAAGTTAAATTTTGTATCACTTTTGATCTACTGGTAAATACTTTTGGCTTTAATTTCAAGTAATATAAAATCAATACCTACCTTAAGTGAAGTTTCCATATGATTAGAAATAGAAATTGAGGTCAGCAACATGTAAAAAACGTTGGCATAGTGAGCTTACAAAATAACGTATGTGTGTGGGGGTGGTTGTGTGGTTGACAAAAAAAGTCTAACACATGTTATGTGTGTAAAGATACCGTAATTAGACTTCAAGCCAAGTACAAAAGGGATTGTTCTCAATTCTGTAGCCTTGGAGGGTGCCAGAATGAAATTAGAAGAGAGAATCAGGGTCATATATTTTAAAATAGTAATTGTTGTTGTTAGGTGCCATTGAGTCAGTTCCAACTCATAGCAACCCTATAGGACAGAGTAGAATTGCCCATAGGGTTTCCAAGGAGCAGCTAGTGGATTCGAACTGCTGACCTTTTGGTTAGCAGCTGAGCTCTTAACCACTGCACCACCAGGCTCCTGAAAGAGTTTAGAGAGAGTTTTTTTTGTGTGTGGTTTTTGTTGATGTTAAGTGCGTATTTAATGACAGTCACGTATTTATTTTAGAAGCTGAGGGGAAAGAGTCAAAGGATACAGGAAGACAGAGAGAAGAAAGATAATTGGCAGAGGAAGGTTCTTGAAGAGACGGGTGGAGGTGAGATACAGGATACAAGTGAGGAGATTAATATTGTAACAGCTGGGAAAACTCATTGGTAGGTGTGCCAGAAATTGAGGGAGTTTGGCTCTGTGAGGCTCTATTTTTCAGTGTGGAATAGAAGGCTTGATCATTTGCTTGGATACTTAGAGTGAGGAGGCTGAAGACTGAAGAGAGGATGGAGGGTGAGGGTGGATGGACAATAGGACTAAGACATAAGTTAGGGAAATCTGGGGATAAAGGATTCCATGCCATCTTTCTCAGACAGGAGTACTGGAAAGCAGTAAGATTCTAGAAGTTTTTCTGCACCTAGCATAGTTTGAGAGCAAAGAAATATCTGTGCAGGTTGCCTGAGAAGGCCCTTTGGAATCTTGGCCTACTGGAAGAATAGTTCTCCTGTGTGGCTAGAGTGGCACAGATGCAATAGATGGGGTTTATGGGAATGAGGAGGAAGGAAAAGTGACCTATGAGAGCAGACCAGATGGAATGAGAATATCTGAGAGGACGCCAGCCTGAAAAATAACAACTGAATGTCCAATTGTACTGCGCTGTGCCTTAGCCCTCTCTAAGATCTCTAATGGGAGATGATAAAAATCTGGATAACACTGAAAGATCTTCTGAAAGCACATGTTCCATGAAAATGTAATTGGCTTATAAATAACATAGAAAATACCTTACAAGGCAAACCTTAGTTCAGCTATCACTTAAATAAGAAGCACTTCTAAATGTTAGTGTTATAAGGACTGAGTTGGTTGAGGAACTTCCACTGAGAATTGAAACTGAAAAAGATGTGAAACGATAGAAATGGCAATCTTTCTGTTATGGGCCTTTGGAATATAGACCTTTGCTTTTTTACTTTCCAATAATTTTCTGCCTGAAGCAATGACATGTCTAATTAATAATAATATTCTATTAAATAGTATGATTAAGCTGAAAGATCATTACCCAAAAGTAGATTAAAAAAGCAACCTCAATCCCCTAGGTCTGATTTAGTATAAAATAAACCTGAATTTCATATCCAGAGAGATTTCTTTTCCTTCTTATACTGTAACATGAAGGTACATTCCATTTCTGTGATTCTTTTGGTGTATGTTCTTTATTAGCTGATTAACTTAAAGGAGAATTTCAAATAAATAATACCTATTCAGTCCCCCCTCCAATTTAATTATAATTTTATATAAGCCATTTGCATGCAAATGTTATTTTTATAGTAATATACCAGCTATATAATATCTTTCTGTTGTTGGCTTCATATGGGGTCAAAGCTGCTAATCTTAATATATTACTAATAGAAACAAAGACATATTTGGGAGAAATTAGGCAGAGAAGGACCTCACAAGGTATTTCAGGGCAAAACCCAAGGGTTAAAACTGCCTGATTCCTGAACTGGAAAAGTAGCAGTAGTGTTGTTTTATAAATTCAGTGATTAAAAACAACATAAATGTTCATTTTTAGAGAAGTCCAGGTATTTTAAGAGTTCTTGTTCCTTGAATTTTTCATATATTGGATGGGAAGATTTTTGATAAACTTTCCAACTGCCAGGCCCTAGAGTATGGTGATTAAACTCTAGGCTTACGGGCTTCTTGGCTTCCAGCCTCAGCTTTGCCACTTAACAGCAAGGGAGACCTTGGACAAGTTGCTTAATACCTCCGGCCTCAGTGTGCTTTTCTATAAAATGCGGAAATTAAAATACCAGTTTCCTAAGCAGAACTTCTTCAATATGTGTGTCTTTCTACAGAAGGTCTGAGATATTGATCCTCATGGCCTTGTCACCCAAGACCTCTGGCAGTGGGACAGACTTCATCGCTTTCTGTACATGTAAGTAGTGGAAAAGTTGAGGAGGCAAAAGGTGTTGTGAGAATTAAAGTATATGATGAATGTAAAACATTAACATTTAATGCTGTGCCTGGGACCTCACAGTTGTTCAGTGAAGGCTAGCATTTATTATTACTTGTTGCCATGGAAAATTTGTTAGATTTTTAGATAGTATCTAAGTTATTTTTAGAGGTTACTTTGTTTTATTCAATTGCCTTTTTTCATCTGGAATTTTATTGTTATACAGAGTTATCCTTCAGCTAAACATTGGAACCATATATTAATTTCACAAATTTCATAATAATACTTGGATACATGTGTAATATTTTATAATTTACAAAACATTTCCCACATTCTATCATTTTAATACCTGGTTAAAGCTGATTATGACCAATTTTTACACTTGATTTTGACTAAACTGATTATCACTGGATGTCTCGGGGTCTATGACCAAATTTTGAAAGTTCTTGAAAATGTCACTTATGACCACACAAATGAACAACACCCATCTAGATTGTTTCAGTAAAACACATACACTACTTAGGTATTGATATTTATAAATATTGATAGAGAAGTAATAATTTGTACTGTTGTGTAATAAAACAGATTGGCATTGGAAATAGTTTTTATCTCTTCCAGTAACTAAAATAGAGGTAAAAAAGTAGTAAACAAAAATGACAGAAATATCTCATAATTTAGGCAATGTTAACAAAATTTTAAAGTGTCATTGGAAAATGAAAAAAAAATTTCTGAGATGCTAAGACTTTAAAGATACAATTTGAAACTAAAATATATTTGAAAATAGACTATATTATCTAGTGGAAACTGTTAATTAGAAGACAGTAGGATAAAGTAAAAATTTATAAACATGAAATATATTCTCTTAAAGTGCCTTGAAGTTGATGGGAATGTTTTCATTGCAAATATTTATCTGTTCCTAAAGTATGTGTATACTTGATTGAAGTACTCTATATAAACATGCATGAGCACATATAGACAGTCTTCATCTTAAGCATAGTCAACTACGATAGAAACTTTTCCCATGACAGATGAGGACATGGAGGCTCAGAGAAGCGAAGTGACTTGCTCAGGATCACATAGCTGATTTGTGAGAGAGCAGTTAGAACTAGAGCCCAAGAAATGCTAATGCAATTTTTGCTGCCTTACTCCTCCTCTGGAGCCTTGAGGCAGCCAAATGCCTCCTAACCCAGGCAACTGATTCTTTAGTTTCCATGATCAGAGATCTGTACCTTTGGGTTTATGACTACTTATGACTGCTTAATGTAGTGCAAGAAGCTCAGGCTTTAGAGCCACATGGACTTGGGTTTAAAATATAGTGCTGACACACTGCACAACTCCAGGGGGCACCATTACAAGGTGGTTCATGTGAATAGGGCCAAATTAACAAGAGGCATAGAAAGGATTAGTCTTGCATACACTTTAATAATCTTTGGAAGTAGTATGTGAGCTGGATTTTGAAGGCTGTCGTGAATAGAATTTTTCCATAGTGAGGACCGTAAGTTAAGAGTCATTTCCTGTTTTTGCCCCTACCTCTCTGGCTGCTACTTCTTGGCGTTTTTGATGGTTTCTCCTTTTCTACTGATCTCTAAGTGTGGGGGAGCTTTAGGGATCTGTTATCTATTAACAGTTTTCCCCATCTCATTCAATCTGTTGACTTTACATCTATAAACCGAGAGACTTCCAAATTAATATCCAGCCCTGACCTTTCCTCCAAGTTCCAGTCTCATATAGTCAACTGCCAACTTGATAGCTCCACTTTGTTGTCTAAAAGACATCTCAAACCTAACAGGTCCAAAACAAAATTCTTAATCCCCCTCAATGTGTTTCTCATCTAAGTCTTCCCCATCTTAGTTGCTTTGTCCATCCCAGCCCCTAAAGCCAAAATCTAGGAAACAACTTTATCTCTTTTCTTCACCCTATGAAACCAATCCACCAGCAAATTCTGTCAGCTGCACCTCCAAAAGGAACCCTGAAACTGCCCAGGTTTTCTCACTTCCACTGCTACCTTTCTGGTCCAAGCCACCATCATCTCCAATCTAGATCACTGCAGGAACTGGCCTCTCTGATTCCTTTTTATTTCCTAATCTATTTCCCACACAGCTGCCAAATGATCTTTTGTCACTCTTCTGCTTAAAACCCTCAATTTTTTTTCCATTTACTTAAACTCCTTATCCTGGCTTATAAAGCCTGAATGATGTGGTCCTGCCTCACTGTGCGATTTCGTCTTGCTTACCATGCTGTAGATGTCTTGGCCTTCTCTTGTGTTTCTTGAAAATGCCAGACTTGCCCCTTCCTCAGAGACTACGCTTGCTCTTCCTTCTCCCTGGAATGCTCTTCCCCAAATCTTTTCCCAGCTCTCTCCTCCTCAGAGTTCAGGTCTTGACTTGGGTATCCCATCTTTAAGAAACCTTCCTTGGCCGCCCAGTATAAAGTAGCCCATCCACCCCAAGTTACTCTTGATCGCATTCCCCTATTTTATTTTCTTCAGAGCACTTAATGTAGTCTAATATTCCTTATTCATATGTTTACTAGTTTTCTGTTTGTGTTCTCTAAGTTCAGTGAGTTGAGTTCTTTGGTGATTTGTTTTTATTGTACCTCCAGTATTTAAGACAGTGTGTAGCACATATTAAGTAGTAAATAACTGTTGAAAGAATGAATGAATTGGTGAATGACACCAGTATCGGAAATCTGGGATTCACCCTAGACTCCTCTCACGCTCCTGCTATTTCCAGTCAGTAACCAGTTCAGATTTTGTATACTTCTTTTTCCCGTAATCCTTCCCCTCTTCCCCATCTGTACTACCACTGCCTTAGATTATTCCATCAGCACCTAGACAGTCTTCAAGCCTGCAGTCAATGCCTACTCCTGTATAAAATTTTTTTCTTCCTCCAGGAGGAATCAATTATAACTCTTTGTTGCCACCATGATATCCCAGATCTACTTATACCATAGAAAGTAAGGGGTTATTACACTTACTTTTAATGTGTTCTTCTCCCTCTGCTGTACTGTGATCCCTCTGGAGGCAAGGGCCACCATGTCTTTCTGTTTTTTTGCATCCCTAACACCTAGCAAAATGCGTGTAGTACATGTCCAATAAATGTTGGAAAGAAGAGAATAAATGAATACAAATGAATGAGTTTTAACTGGGACCATATAAAAGCAACTACAGTGTAACACAAGCCTACAATTTAGATTTGTAGTTAATGATATCCATCTTGTGAACTTTAAGTACCAGTAAAGCTCTCCCATTACCATTAAATCTCAAAGAGTAATGATTGACAAAGTTGCTCTTGAGGTTCTTTAGTTCTAGTTCTTAATTTTTTTTTTTTTTAATGTACTTCAGGTGAAGACTTACAGAACAAATAGTTTCTTATGAAACAGAAGTACACATGTTGTTTTATGACATTGGTTAACAACCCCACAACATATCAACCCTCTAAATTCTCAACCTCTTTTTTTTTTTTGTTGAAAATACACATAGCCAAAGATACACCATTTCAAAAATTTCTACATGCACAGTTCAGTGACATTGACTA
>NW_004444052.1:7763834-7809536 GCF_000243295.1 Trichechus manatus latirostris
GGTAGCCGGGCACCATCTAGCTGTACTGGACGCAGTCCAGTGGAGGCCTTGGTAGCTGTGGACTATTAGTCCTTCGGGCTAATCTTTTCCTTGTATCCTGTTCTCTTCATTCTCCCTTGCTTCCGAAGGGATGAGACCAGTGCAGTATCTTAGATGGCCGCTCACGGGCTTTTAAGACCTCAGACACCACTCACCAAGGTAGAATGTAGAGTATTGTCTTTATAAGCTGTGTCATGCCAATTGAGCTAGATCTTCTCTGAGACCATGGTCCCCAGAGCCCTCTGCACAGCAATTCAGTCCCTCAGGGAGTTTGGATGTGTCTATGGGGCTTCCATGACCTTTCCTTGTACAAGTTGTGCTATTTTCTCCTATATTGTGTACTGTCTCACCCTTCACCCAAGATACCACTTATCTATTGTCTATTTAGTATTCCCCCCCGCACCCCTCCCGTCCCTGGTAACCAACAAAGATTGTTACATTTTGTGTGTGAACTTTTTCATGGGTTTTTACGATAGAGGTCTTATACAATATTTGTCCTTTTGTGATTGACTTAATTCACTCAGCATAATGCCCTGAGTGAAACTGGTTCTTAATTTTTTAAGATAATTTTATACATAAAAACAAAAAATCAATCATCCCCATATTTTTCACATAGACATATAAAAATAAAGATGGCTTAGGGTAAAGAACCCCATGGTATACAGGTTTTAAGAAATAATTTTTTACCTCTTGGTTTCTTTTGGTGTCTTTTGAATATGCCTTACACATCTAAGACAATTTAAGAAAACTGTGAATAAAGCTATTCACGTATCCTAGGACCCTAATCTAACTGTAGGAGATTTGAGTTTCATTCTGATTTTTTCTATAATACTCGCTCTATTGTGCATCTTTTGTGTTTCTAAATATTGAAATCAAAATATTTATGCCCATATTGATAGCAAAATATAAGAAGCTATAACTTTATAGTATTTCCAGACAATGAATATACAGTATATTTTGCATGTAATTTTTATCTCCTTCCATCAAGTGTAACAATATGTTGAATTTGCCATGGGCCTTTAAAGCTTCAATGTTGTGAAGAGCTCTGCATGAAATTTTAAAGAGACTGGACCTTTCATCTGTACAACAGCGGGACACCTCACTATAGGGACAAGAAAGGAAGAGAGAGAGAGAGAACATTTCTGAAGCAATAGCAAAAAATAACAGCAGAAGCAATTATTTCATCAAAGGTTGATTTTTTTTCTCTTCCCTATATTTTTTTTTCAAATTTCTTAGCTGGAGATTGTCTGCCTTGTTGTCTTTGTCTCCTGGTGTAAGTTTAATTTGCAGGTTTCACATGGTCAAAATAGGAAAAAAATTCATGAAAGAAAAGATGTTTATTTTAGAAGGTGACGTTATTGATAATAGCATTTAAATGTATTTGCAATGGATCTGCAAGTTGGGAATGGTGGAAAGAACTAAATTTGGCATTCCCTAAAGTCCTTAGTCTGTTTATCTGCTTGGGGGAATAAATAATATAGGCATGTTCTTGTCCCGATTTTACTTTCTCTCTTTTTCTCCTGTAAACATTAGCACAAACTTTGACTGCTCCAGGAAGATAAGAGATTTTCATCTCTCCATTTCTGTGACTAATTTCAGTATGCCTTCTTTTTATTTGGGGTGAAGGTGTGCACTCCTGGCCATGAAGCTAATTAGTACCATTTCTCGTGTCGTAGACATCATTCTACCTGCAGTGGCAATAACCAAACTTGGGCCACTGTCTTGTTTTACTGGGGTCCTGAGAAGTCCTCAGAACAAAATGCTCAGAGTTTTCTATGGACAGGTTATTAACCTCTCACTTGAATAAAGTTTAGAAGCCCTCCAGAGACCTACATCTTTGGAGCTGAGAGGATCATATACCTCTCTGGGTATTAAACGGTATTTTCTTCCCTGTTCTGCTATTTATTTGCTGTACTCTTGAATGACTTGCTCTAACTTCTCTCTCCATTTTCTATTCTTCTCTCTAGGATTTTGAGAGGATTGATAAGATATCATTTGCTTGGGCTTTGAGGTCTTCAAAGGAAAACCCCCTGTATTGGTTTTTCTTTCTCTTTGCTAAAGTAAATCAGCACAAATTTAGTGGCTTAAAATGGCAAAAACTTATTCTTTTACAGCTCTGGAGGTCAGAAGTCTGAAATGAGTATTATGGGGTTAAAATCAAGGGGTTTTCCTTCTGAAGACTGACTGTAGGGGAGAATCAGTTTCTCTTTTTCTAGCATCTAGAGGCTGCCTGAATTCTTTGGCTTGTGGCCTCTTCCTCCATCTTCAGAGAACATCATTCCAGCCTCTGCTTCCATCATTCCATCCCCTTCTTCTTAAGATCCTTAACTTAGTCACATCTGCAAAGTGTCTTTTACCATATCAGGTAGCATATTCACAGATTCTGGGGATTGGGACATGGACATCTTTGGGCGACCATTATTCAGCCTGCCACATCCCAACAAAATTATATTACATAAAATTTTTGTAATCCTCATTGTATTTTTTATTTTTTTCATTTGTGGATGTCCAGATCGTCCCATCCTTGAATGTCAATGGCTGTGCACTTGTTAAATGCACAAGACAGAGTTTTGTTCCCATCCTTTCCAAAGTTTACCCTAAGAGCCAATCTGTGATCATCTTCAGGGAAGCAAACTTCATCCTGGGGTGGTTCCATGAGTAATTGGGATGGTTTTTTCTTTGTCTTAGAGAGCCTTGTAGAACTCTGAGGAAGCAGATTTTTAGGGTTCATCACTTATGGCTCAGCCTGATGCTTGGGGGTGCAAATATGTTGTAATCCTATTATAGTCCCAGCTATTATAAACTTCCTGAGGGTGCAGAGATATTTTTTCTCATCCCCTTACATTCATTCAAGTTCTCTCTTCATTTCTGGGACAATCTTCTCTCTGACCAAATGTTTATAGTTTTAGGAAGACCTCCCCCCCACTGCCACCTCGCTAAACTTGGTCACTTCATTCTCTGTGTGTTCCCATAGCCCTTTGTGTGTATTTTTATTATAACTCTCCTCTCTTACTATTGTAATTATTTGTCTCCGTGTCTCCTACTAAACTGACTTGCTTGAGGGCAGGGATCCTGCCTTATTTATCTTCTTCTTTTGCTTGGCACATAGTAAACATTTGGTGTATTTTTTGTTTTTTTTGAATGAGTGAAACACTAAACAATCTTTAATGGATCCCATAGCCTATAGAGTGATGCCCAGTAGATCCTTTAGAACCACATCCCCTTCTTTGCTCTCCCTCATTTTCTGTTCACTTCATGCCCTCCCTGTGTTGTACTATTTTTCGTTCTCCAAACCACCTTCCATTTTATCTTCAAATTATTGTTTCCACTGTAATACTGTGAAAACTAATGCTTGAGGAGTTTACTCTGAGCTAGTCTCACTATAAAGCTCAATACCCCTATGTGGTTTATATTTCACGCATAACCATCTTGAGGCTTTGAGAGCTTACATAACTTCCCAAAGACCTCACAGCTTGTAAGGAGTGGCTCTGGAGTTTGAACCCAGACAGCTCAGGTCTGGAGTCTCTATTGATAACTATTGCTGCCTCCTGATATAGGCCTCCATTCCACAGGGATTGCTTAGCATTTCTAGGAAAGCCTGCATTCCGCTTGTGTTTATCAGGATGCTTAAAAGACCTCTAATTATTTAGGATTTGAGTTTTGGGGTGAGGTTTTAATTATGATGGCTCTTTTAGAGTTGTGTGTTAGACTGTTTAGAGAACACTGGATACAGCCACTCAGGGGGAACTCCACGGAATCTACTCCAAACCGCATATCTCAATCAGCCATAGCTACGAATGCCCACTACTGCTTTCCAAAGAAACACAGCTGAAGAGAGCATCAGCTATACCTTCCCTCCACCTCTTTGGTGTCCAAATTTGTTTGTTTTAAAGCAATGGAACTGATTCTTCAAGTAATATCATGCAGAAACCCAATATATAAACAGATAAAAGTGGATATGAATTTTCTATCAACATGTCCTACCAGAATTGTTCCATAGATCCTTTTCTTAAACTTCAGGACACAGCACCCTTCCCTTAAACTACCCCCACCCTGCCCTAGTTCTTTTTTTTTTTTTTCCTGCCCTAGTTCTTTATGTATTTTAACTGTGGCTATATGGGGAGATCAGTTGACCTAGGTTTGTGACAGATTTGTGATATATATATATGTTTATGTATGTATGTATGTATTCTTCAGCAATGCCTTGTGTCAGTCACTTGGATTGTGTGAATTCAAAACAGGCCTAAAATAGCAAAAGATAGTGGAAATACACCTAAAGGACTATACAGGTTCCAAATAGGAAAAAAGCTCATGTATGGCCAGTGGATGGGCTGTTTACTTTCTAAGTGGCTTCATGGGGTGACATTACCTTGGTGAATCTGTGTTCAGGCACTAGCCTTTGTCCTGGCTGGCTGAGGAATTAGATTTTGTCCACATATTAAGTGGCTCAGTCAGCTTGCTACTTGGACCAGATGAATCCATGGACCAGAGTCCCTGTTGCCCAGGAAGTGTTTGAAAGGAAACAGTTACTATGTGCTTCTTTGAAGCCTTTTTTTCTGTACTTCCATGGCTAGGCAATGCATTTTCTAATTGATCCATTATTTCCTTAGTTATATTAATACATGCAGCAAGGATATAGTCAAGTATTGCTGGCCCAGAGCCATTCTGTCTCTAATGGGTAGAGTACCTCATGTTTAGTTAAGAACATAGGCATTGGAATAAAACAAAATAGGGGTTCAAATTCCTGGCACGTATAAAGTATGTGACTCTTAGTGATTTTCTTAACCTCTCTAAGCTTATTTTTCCATTCAATAAAAAAAGGGATAATCATACCCACTTCTCTTAGGGTTGCTGTGAAGATTAAATGAGATATAGTGCATGAAAATCCGTGTTTGGCATGGGGAGATTGCTCAGTAATTGGTAACTTTGTTATTTTAGGTGGCCTCTCATCTTTATCCTCTGATCTAGTTTGTACTGATTTTCAGGTTTGATTTTCAGAGGATCACCTTGGTTCTCTTACTTCCAGATTCTGAGAGGCTGTTCTTTTACTTCCAAGTTCTGAGTGGTCCTCAGGGGCCAATCACAGGGTCCCTAGCACAGCTAACTGCTCAGATCTCCTCTTTACCACTGAGGAAGTCATATTACAAGAGTACCCAGTGCGAGTAATGTGTTCATAACTGTGTTCAGTGCTGACCACTCCACTGATTTGTACCAGGACAAAAGCGAGGACAGCCTTCCTGAAGGCCCAACTCTGTCTTTGACTCCTTAGCTGAATCCATCTATACTTTGCCTCCTTCTTCTGTCCAGGTGTATGTGTAATACAAACAAATTATACACATATCACGTAAATACCTGCTCATGGAAAATTCAAGCGATAAATAAGTACTGTATATAAAATTTTTTGTGTTTCTTCATACTCCTGATCAACACCTGTTTGATAATGAATAACTGCTGTTTTAGTGTGTATCATTCTAGACTTTTTTCTATACATTTATATACTTTATTTTTAAAAAATTGTATTGCACCGTATGCATTCTTTAGCAACCTGCCTCTTGTATTTAACATTTCTTGATCTCTTCATGTTAGTACATACAAATCCACTACATTCTTTTAAATTTTTACATAGTTTTCTATATATGAATCAGTATTTAACCATGAGAGTATTGATGGGTTTCTAATTTTTTTAATACTGAAAACAAGATTCCGATAGGGAACCCAAGGTTGAGTAAGGATAGTGTTGATGTGTTGTGAGGTTGTTAACCATTGTCATAGGGCAACATGTGTACTAACTGTTAAATGAGAAACTATTTTGTTCTGTAAGCCTCCATCTAAAGTGAGAACAGCAGCACAATTGGAAGAGCGTAGTTGATGTCACTGAACTGTGCATGTAGAAGTTTTTGAAATGGTGTATTTTTGGCTATGTATATTTTCACCAAAAAAAAAAAAAAAAAGAAGTTGAGAAGGGAGAGGGTTGACATGTTGTGGAGTTGTTAACCAATGTCATAAAACAATATGTGTGCTACTGTTTCATGAGAAACTATTTGTTCTGTAAGCCTTCACCTGAAGTACAATAAAAAAATAATTAAAATAAAACAATAAAAACAAGATTCCAGCGAATATTTTTGAGTCAAAAGGCGTGCACCCAATTAACATTTTGATAGATACTATCCACCTCTCCTCCTAAGAACCTATACCAATTTATATTCCTATCAACAGTGTGCAAGAAGGCTTATTTCCATATATACTCACCAATACTGGATCTTATTTAAGCTTTTTAATTTTTAATAATCTAATAGAGAAAACATTTCATTTTAATTTGCATTTTCCTGATTATCTGTGAGATTAGCCTCTTCCTAAAGGTTTTTTTATTTTTCTTCTTCCATTTGTATTTCTTTTGAATCCTGTTTTTTATCTTTTTCTTAGTTTTCTTTTAGGCTGCTTACCTTTATTGTTGCTTTATATGAGCTCTTGGTATATTATGGACTTCAGCCCCTTCTCTGTTAAACACATCATAACTATTTTCTCCCAGTTGCTGTCCTTTAATTGTGTTTTTAATCTTTTGCTATACATAAATCAACCAAACTCATCGCCTTCTAGTTGATTCCCACTCTTAGTGACCCTATAGGAGAGTAGAACTGCCTCATAGGGTTTCCAAGGCTGTAAATCTTTGTGGAAGCAGACTGCCACATCTTTCTCCTACAGAGTGGCTGGTGGGTTTGAACTGCTGACGTTTTGCTTGGCAGCTGAGCGCTTAAACACTGCACCACCAGGGCTCATTTGCTGTATATAGAAGTTTTAAATTTTGTCTAGCTGTTTTTTGCTTCTTGTTATGAAGTTTTTAAAAAATATTTTATATTTGTAAAGGAACTTGGAAATTTAAAAATTACTCAGTCTCCTCCATGGTGAAATAGGCTAATGTTATTGATATGAGGTGGCCTCTCGTCTTTATCCTCTGATCTAGTTTGTATTGATTTTCAAGTTTAATTTTCAGAGGATCATCTTGGTTCTCTTACTTCCAGATTCTGAGAGGTTGTTCTTTTACTTCCAAGTTCTGAGTGGTCCTCAGGGACGAATCACAGGGTCCTTAGCACAGCTAACTGCTCAGATCTCCCAACTCTCCTCCTAAGAATCTATACCAATTTATATTCCTATAAGAAAATTAGAAATTTTATAAGAAAATTATAGTGTGTAAAGTTTAAAGGTCTTGTTGCAAACTCCATCTACTTTCATATCAAACCAACAAGCATTCATCTATGAGTCGGAATTGACTTGATGGAAACAGGTTTGGTTTTTGTTTTTTTCACGAGGTGTTTAGTGTGTTGATAATAAACAAAAAAAAAACATGGCTTCTGCCTTCAAGGCATTTGTATGTGAAGTATGTGCCTTAGAAAATTATGTTGTTGTTGTATGCCACTGAATTGATTCTGACTCATAGAGACCTTATAGGACAGAGTAGAACTGCCCCCTAGGGTTTCCTAGGGAGCGCTTAACCATTGTACCACCAGGGCTGCTTTAGAAAATTATATAGGTTATTATTTACCTAAGTGTGAAATTTTGTCATAGAAAAAAAGTCATATCATGATTTGAAAGGAACGAGGTCAATAGAGTATGTATACTAGTTCATGGTAAAGGCTATAAGCATAATGGAAAATGGAACTAGGGCTTAAAACCTGGGAAAAATTTAGTTATGGAGTTGTAGAACCTGTATCAGTTATCTATTTCTGCATTAGAAACCACCCAACACTTAGTGGTTAAAAAAGCAACCATTTATTTAGCTCATAGTCTTGCAGGTTGACTGTTTTGACTGGACTCAGCTGGGTGGTTCTTCTGGTCTGGGCCAAGCTTGGCTAATCTCACTGGGTTTGTTTATGCATCTGTAGTTAGCTGATAGATTGCCTGGGGCTGACTGGTTTATGATGGCTACATCTGGGATGGCTGGGGCTTTTCTCCACATGGGCTCTCAACCTACGGCAGGCTAGCCTGGGTTTATTCCCATGGTGGTCACAGAATTCCAACGGTTCAAGAATGGAAGCTGTAAGGCCTATTGAGACCTAGGCTCAGGACTGGTATACTGCCACTTTTTGTTGCCTTCTGTTGGTCCAAGCTAGGCCAGCCCTGATTCAAGGGGTAGGAAAAGCTAATCTACCTCTTGATAGGAGGAACTATAAAATATTGTGACCATTTTTGCAGTGTGCTGCAGAACTCTAATTCGGACTCATGTTTGTTGAGAATTTAATCCTTGCATTTATGTTTGATGATCATGATCAAATTCTATCTTTGACAAGATCTGGTAAAAATATAAATAGTGGGAGAGTAGAAGTCTAAATACAAATTACTTTTTATTTTCCCCTGGGAAGAATGTGTATTGCTTTTTAGAGACGCTTTCTTTCATGCTGTTTCAAACAGGACAGGTTAGGAACATGACTTCTGGATTTTTAGACTGGCCAGAATGACATATGATGCTCTTTCCTTTTTTGTTTCTTCCTTTTTTTTTTTCCCAAACATAAAGAAAGGTGCAGAAGACATTGTGTTTAGTTCTTGCAGTAAGTGCTGTGATCATGAATGTGAAGCATTAAATAAAAACTATACCTGACAGTTCTCTAGTTTAAAAGAGCCAGCTGCCAGTCTTGATTATTTACAGTCTTATTAACCTCTATTTTCAAGTTAGTTGACTTTGCTTGCAATTTCTGGCTTAAATGATTGGTATAATTCCTCTTACTTTATTTTGGCTTTGTATAAACAGTTCTAGGAATTCCATCAATTTTTGTTTTTACTATTTGGAGGTGAAGGGAGGTGACCACTGAGTCTTTTCTCTAAGCTTCTTTCCGTTCTAGCAATCGTGATAGCTCTCAGTTCAGACAGTAGATGTAAAGTTCAGAATAGTCAAATAGAACTACTGGTTCATGGCTCCATTTATAAAGTCTCTTGGCCAAAATTTTAACTCAGAATGGAGGGTCAGTAATATCTGAGTCTAACTTAAAAGAGTATATTTAAAAATAATGCTTGTTAAAAACACAAGGTTATTTCTTATTGTTCTCAATCTTTCTTACTTAAGAAGCAGAGACACCTTGAGAATTCTATATATTTATATATAAAAGCAATAGCTTTGCATGGTTTCCTTCTGGTTCTTATACCTGTACAGAATTATGCTAATTAAAATAAATATACTGTTCAGTTGATCAACAGTGTATCATCGTAGAATTGTCTGTGAATGCTGGAGCCAGAGTCTTGTTTGAATTAGGAGGATGTCTGCTAAGTAAAGGCGCCCTACAGAGATGTATAAGGCCAGAGCTTCCAGCAGTCCATACTGTCTTCATTGAGAGACATGTTTATATCTTCCAGACTAGTAATTAATCACTCAGTGGGTTTTTTTTTAAGGGAGAGTAGTGCATTCACAGAGGATCTTTTTGTACTGCCAGGAACCACAAAGCATGGGCACAATTAAAATGCTGATTTAATTTATTATAGTGAGGCATAGAACAGGAATGTTTAAATGATGTTGACAGGGTCAGAATTTCAGAACCACCTTTATAAAAATAGAAAACAAATGCCTACCCCCTTAAATTAAATTATATTAATAACATGTTTCTGTAAGTTGCTTGGAACCAAAATAAAGCTCTTGACATTAATTAAAATTTGAAGGTGTTGTATCATTTGTTGTTAACATGTAGTCTTTGTTGGGGGAAATACATTTCAAAGTGATCTATTTATGAAAATTAAATGGGGGGAAAATCGCCTATTGAGCAAATGTTGCTTAATAAGGCTGCTTTTCTTAGAAATGTGGATCCTTAAGTAACTAAAATATCTTTATATTCCAATAATGGTTTCTAATTTTGATCCTCTCAAAAATTGTCTTTGTTACTTCAATTTTGATATTTCCACACAGAATTCCATTGTCAAGAGGCTTACAAACTCTAAAACCAGGAAGGCTTTCAGTATTTTGGTGTGTTGGGTAACATGTATTAGCAAAGAGAATTTCACCTGAAATGGATGTGATTAGGTGCATGGACCTCCTCCAAATACCTCTGCAGGATGAGGAGCCAAAGGGCCCCATTAGCAGCCTTTAACTAGCTCTCCTCTAATAAATGCTATGTTCTGTGTCTCGAAACTGCACTTTCCTGGTTTCACGCAAACTAGAAAGTGCCATGAGATAATGGGATAGTTGTTTGCTCTGCTGTACCACAGTGAGAGGGAGCTAATAGAGTCACCTCTGTGAGGACCTCACATGCAGATAATATTCTGAAAAGTTACACATCTCCAGTGTCATTGGGGGAAGGTATTTTCTCACCCTGGTTTAGGTTTTATTTTCTTTTGGCACTGGTACAAATGCTTTTGACTTGGGCTTTGAAAGTTGATGTTTAAGAAAACTCTTAGACAATGTAAAAAAAATGTGTTCTTCAGTGAATGAAATAAATAAACCATAAATGATATATGTTGTCCCCTACCACGTTACTCCCATTTTTTGTAGACCTTGATAGTCCAATTATGGAATCATAATTAATTGATCCCTGTTGGTCTTGATAATTCTGGTGGTAGGAGTGCAATTTGGATGGAAGAAACCGAGTAGTTTATCTAAGTGCATTCCCCCACTGGCTAAAATTAAAGCACTCACAGTGAAGTCAATATTTATTTTATGAACATTTATGTGCTGTGTGTTTTCTTTTGGGAAATGTCTCTGTTTTTGTGTAAAAATTCTTTGACTTAGGTAATAAATAATAATTAAACATCATTGACAAATGTCTACTCCCTTTACTCACCGCCCCCCCCCCAATCAATTTGATCATCAATTCCTGTGGCTTCTATTCCTTAATATCTAAGTGTCCCCTACCATTTCTCCCATCCTGGGCTCCCAAACTCTTATCACTACAATCACTGATTTGCTTGTCTGTCCCCCCTACTAGGCTGTAAACTATTTGAGAGCATGAATCATAGCTTATTTGGCTTGGCCATAGTAGGTGATCAGGATGTATTCATATAAATTCATATGTATTTCAAGCTTCATATAAATAATTGAATTCAGTCAGTCTCAACTGAGGGGGTGGCTCATTATCCCCCACCCCCCAGAGAACATTTGGAAATGTCTAGAGATACTTTTGGTGGTCATAACTTGGGGAGTGGCATGCTACTGTGATCTAGTGGGTAGAGATCAGGGACGCTGCTAAACATCTTACAATGCACAGGACAACACACCCCAGACAACAAAGATTTACCCTGCCCAAAATACCAATAGTGCTGAGGTTGAGAAACCCTGCTCTGCTTTGATTTTCAAAATGACTCTCCAGAGTAGATAGACAGGCAGTAAAAGTTTCTTTACTGTGGTTTTGAGAAAAAAGATTCAAAGAGATTAAATGACTTACCTAAGTCCACCCAGGTAAGTTAGTGATAGAATCAGGAATCAAACCCCAGTCGCTTGATTGCAAATTTAGACAATAGCTAGACTATTTTAATAACTTATGGGATTATTGTGGTTTTTGGCTTTAATCCTATGGATAATTACCTTAGGTTTTAGCCCTAGAAATCTGTCCATATTCTACTCAAAAGTAATAATCAGAAAGTAAGGCAGAAAATACTTTTTGTGCTCATTTGAAAGGTAATTGTCATGTCAGAGATATTCCTTTTGATCTTGTATAAAGAAATTTCAGTTTCCTAGGCTTATATCTTAGAATGCCTTTCTCTAACCAAGTCAGTCAATCCATACATGGAATCTATTAACATTGTTCTGAAAGATTAATATTAATAAATATTTTTGTATTACTGAAATTGAGACCTTGAATATCTCAATTGGCCATTATATATTTTGGGCTAATGCCTAATTAACTTTTAATGCAGTACCTATATGTATTCTAGGTCACTGGGTGGCACAGTTTGCTCTTGGTTACTAACCAAAAGGTTGGTGGTTTGAATCTACCCAGTGGCACCACAGAAGAAAGACCTGGCTATCTACTTCCATAAGATTACAACCAATCAAAACTCTACAGAGTGCAGTTCTACTCTGAAACACATGGGGTCGCCATGAGTCAGAATCTCAAATGTCTTCCTTGACTTTGCATGTAAATTTCTGGTTTCACCAAAGTTGGAATGGGTAACTATTCCAGAACAGCTGGGTTGAAATAGTGAAAAGATTCAAGTCTAAGTTCTCAAATTATGAAAAAGAATATGTATAGTAGAAAATTACATTTTAGTTTATTATAGAGATTAAAGTATTTGAGAATTTTTCCAGTGAGAGGCAGATATAAAATTGCTAGTTGACAGCACTCCTATCTTATCTTGTAAAATCTAAATTCAGTTAGTATTAGATTGAACCATATGAAATTGCCAATATTTGACCATTTTGGTCAACAAAAATGGCAATTTCATGGTTCAACGTAACAGTGGCTAAATACTCTGGAAATATAGAAAACTCCAATTTTGAAATTACCAGTTGAAGAGCCATTATGAATATACTACAAAACATCACATTATGGATATATTAACAAAAACATTGAATTCATGTAAAAATGTGTCACTTTAAGAATACCAGTGTTTGTGATAGACTGATGGTAACTGCATAGTTGAACTGTCCATCTGATTCCTAGCAGAGTACAATGCTACTTCTATTTAAGAAATATAAAATTGAGAAATCTCAGGTGCGCTATAGGAAAAAAAGCAGGTAACTTGGCAATTTCATCCCCCAAATCTTATTTAAAAATCTTTCAATCCAGCTTATTTAAAGTTCTGCATTTAGCAGGAATGTTTGAACATATTATTCAAAAAAGCAAAATTACACAGACCTTGAGGTGATGTTATTTTACACCGAGATATTATACAAATATTTTTTTTAGCTCATGGAATATGGCAACTGAAAGGATTAATTTTAAATTTCAGTCAAACATGTCTAAATTGTAAATAGTAGAAACTGGTTTCCAGATCATTTGAAATCTTTTATTCAGCTGAAGACAGAAGTACACTATATCCGTTTTGGCAGGGCTGGTGTTAGGCAGAGCTGTGAAGTAGACAAAGGTTGTTTTCCATTTTGTTTCAGACTCTTTTTTATGTTGTTTAGTGTCCACTTGTGTCAAAATCTACTTCCAGGAAAGGATCTGATAAACTCATGCACAGCAGAGTAAAATAACTGAGGTTTAGTTTGTGACCACTCTCTGAAGAAGATGGGAGGGGACTAGGAACCATGCACAACTTCACAAAAGTTGAATGTACCACTGCTTGGTATAGGGAAGGGAAGACCGTAAGGTGGAGAGACATGGAATTTACATGGTTGCTGGAGATAATGAACACACAGTACAGCACAGAAGGTATTATGTAGTACAATGTGATAAGTACTAATAATAAAAGTTAAAATATGAGGAAGAGGGATTAGTTTATGGCGCAAGAAATAAGTAGAAGGGATGGGTGGTAGATCCCAGGAGACAGATCCTAGTTTGATGAAAAGAACAGATATTGTCATGGAGTTTTGAACCCAAAAGAAGACTTTCTAATCTTTGAAAGTGGTTGAATGTATATCCAGATCTGTCATCCCCAAAGCTGGTCACCCATCAGAAAACATAGGTGAGCGGCTTGTTGAAAATACCCCAGTGGTTCTGACTTAATCTGGGTGGGGCTAGGAATCTGTATTTTGTTCAGCACCTGAGGTAATTCTGATGCTGCTGGTCCATGAACCAGCAGTTGGAAATCACTAATCTAAATGACTATTTGATGAGGATATTATGGAGGAAATTCAGGCATCACATGGAAGATTGGGGAAGCATTCAGTTTCATTTCATTAAATATATTTTTAGACTATTTCAGTTTGATCCCCCCCCAGTGTTTTATTATGAATATTTTCAATGCTGAGAAGGTGAAAGAATTTTACAGTGAACACCTGTATCTTTACCAACTAGATTCTCTTATTAACAAAATTTTACTATACTATCTTTATCATATATCTTTTGAGGTCAAATTTACATACAATGAAATGTACAAATCTTAAGTGTATCATTCTATGAGTTTTGACAAATACATTCATCTGTGTAGTCAAAACCCCTTTCCAATGTAGAACATTATGATCACCCCAGAAGGTTGTCTCATGTCCTGTCCCCAGCAATATCCAACCCATACCCTCTGCCCCCAACCAGGGAACCACTGTTGTGATTGTTTTTCACTGTAGATTAGTTTTGCCTATTCTAGATCTTCATATAAATGAAATCATACAGTATGTGTCTTTTGTTTAAGACTTCTTTTACTCAACATAATGTTTCTGGGATTCATCTCCATTGTTTTATGTCTCACTTATTTTTACTGCTGAGAAATAACATTTTTTAGTGTCTGCTATGTGCTAGGCAAAGTATAGACGCTGGGCTTACAATGGTGAGCAAAGTCAGCCCTGGTCCCTACTCTGATGGTGCTCGCAATTTGGAGGTGGACCTTTAATATTCCTTCCAAACCTTAGATGCATTGTCATTGTATCAGAGACAGCCTGTCTTTAGGTGTGCTATTAGTCTTACAACATATTTCTATTCAGGCAGCTAAAGATGTCTAGATTTTAGTGCTTTACTTTTCCAAGCATCCTCTTCTCTCTCAGTTATAGAGGAAACTAAATCAATCAGTCAATAAAATAAAATATATTAGCTAATCTGTGAATAATCATGTTTATTGTTGTTGTTAGTTGCCGTCTAGTCAATTCCAACTCATGGTGACCCCATGTATGCAGAGTAGAACTGCTCCATAGAATTTTCAAGGCTGTGACCTTTTGGAAGCAGATCGCCAGGCCTGTCTTCTAAAGTGTCACTGGGTGGGTTCAAATTGCCAACTTTTTGGCTAGTAGTTGAGCACTTAACCATTTGCACCACTCAGAATAATTATAGTTTTTATTTATTTTTATTTTTTTTATGGACAGCCTCATATACCCAAAGAAAAACAGAGGCCCATGGACCTAGTACTTCTCTATGATGAATGAGATGGACGAGGGGTAGGCAGTATTGGACCAAGTTTCTCTTAGCATAGAGAAAGCAGAGTTGGGGTAATTATTGGGGATTTCCTAAACTTAGAAAAAAATTGTAACTTACCTAAGTAATTTGAAACCAAATGATCTAGATAATCATCCTAGCTTCGGAGACTCACTTTTTCGGCTTATTCAATAAGAGGGTTGTTGTTGCTGTTAGGTGCCATCGAGTCAGTTCCGACTCATAGCGACCCTGTGTGCAACAGAACAAAACACTGCCCGGTCCTGCGCCATCCTCACAATCGTTGTTATGCTTGAGGCCAGTGTTGTAGCCACTGTGTCAATCCATCTCATTGAGGGTCTTCCTCTTTTTCGCTAACCCTCTACTTTTCCAACCATGACGTCCTTCTCCAGGGACTGATCCCCCCTGATAACATGTCCAAAGTATGTGAGACGTAGTCTTGCCATCCTTGCTTCTAAGGAGCATTCTGATTGTACTTCTTCCAAGACAGACCTGTTTGTTCTTTTGGCAGTCTGTGGTATATTCAACATTCTTTACCAACACCACAATTCAAAGGCGTCAGTTCTTCAGTTTTCCTTATTCATTGTCCAGCTTTCAGCAGCATATAAGGTGATTCAAAACACCACGGCTTGGGTCAGACGCACCGTAGTCCTCAAGGTGACATCTTTACTTTTTAACACTTTAAAGAGGTCCTTTCAAGCAGATTTGACCAATGCAATGCGTTGTTTGATTTCTTGACTGCTGCTTCCGTGGGTGTTGATTGTCAATCCAGTAAAATGAAATCCTTGACAACTTCAATCTTTTCTCTGTTTATCATGACGTTACTTATTGGTCCAGTTGTGAGGATTTTTGTTTTCTTTATGTTGAGGTGTAATCCATACTGAAGGCTGTGGTCTTTGATCTTCATCAGTAAGTGCTTCAAGTCCTCTTCACTTTCAGCAAGCAAGGTTATGTCATCTGCATAATGTTAATGAGTCTTCCTCCAATCCTTCATATAGTCCGGCTTCTTGGATTATTTGCTCAGCATACACATTGAATAAGTAAGGTGAAAGGACACAACCCCGACACACACCTTTCCTGAGTTTAAACCGCAGTATCCCCTTGTTCTGTTTGAACAACTGTCTCTTGATCTAGGTACAGGTTCCTCATGAGCACAATTAAACGTTCTGGAATTCCCATTCTTCGCAGTGTTATCCATAATTTGTTATGATCCACACAGCAAATGCCTTTGCGTAGTCAATAAAACACAGGTAAACATCTTTCTGGTATTCTGTGCTTTCAGCCAAGATCCATCTGACATCAGCAATGATATCTCTCATTCTATGTCCTCTTCTGAATCCAGCTTGAATTTCTGGCAGTTCCCTGTAGATGTACTGCTGCGGCCACTTTTGAATGATCTTCAGAAAAGTCTTACTTGCGTGTGATATTAATGATATTGTTTGATAATTTCTGCATTTGGTTGGTTCACCTTTCTTGGGAATAGGCATAAATATAGATCTCTTCCAGTCAGTTGGCCAGGTAGCTTTCTTCCAAATTTCTCAGCATAGACTGAGGGCTTCCAGCGCTGCATCTGTTTGTTGAAACATCTCAATTGATACTTCTGAAAATACTAGTAGATTCAAGAAGAAAGAGGGGAAGAATGATAATGGGCTGTGAATTTAGGTTTGTATGAATGTTATTAAGACAACAGTAATCATGAGCTGTGTGGAAGTACTGTCCATGGCAGTGCCTATGTGTGAGGCAGAATGTGCATTCTCCAGCCTTGATCATGTGAATTCATTGCTGGGACTGGGACCCTGGAGCAGAGGTAGTGACCAGGAAGGATGAAGATGTGCATTGAAATTGTGAGGTGATATTGATGAATAAGTAGCAAGATCAGTGGCTGGAAAAATGAGAGATGAGGTTCAAGGTTTGTGTCAAATGGAGTCATTCAGTAGGATGTTTGAGATGGAGATTATACCTTATGTGAGGTATAGTCAAAGAACTTGATTGTAACTCCAGTGTTTCTCATCTTTTAACTCAGATCCTTGGAGTAATGCACTTATTAAGAGTAATGCACTTATAAGAGCAATGCACTTATTTTCAAGAGCACACTGGCAAACCCTAGTCCTTAGAATGGTACTAGTTTTAATGAAATAATTATTTTACTCGTATAGGAAGTTGGTAGGCAGAACACTGCATTTATTTAAACATTCTGCTAAACTAATAATTTTGGAATTATGCTCTTTGAATTCATAGATATTGGTGGTGTGGAAATTTGCTGCATTTCCCTTAAATATGCTCCTAGTAAAAGAATGATTTACATACCTGGTAATATCCCCTTTTTACTTTGGCTTTATGTAGAGGTGTGTTCATTTTTCTACGTTTTAAGATTGCTCCTTGTCCAGAGCCTGATTCCTGGGTCTGGAATCAGAGCCTGGAATGTTGCTTATGAGAAGGGCTCCTGAGGCCAAACTAAAGAGGTCAGGTTCCAGAAAGCCTGTCTGAACAAACACAGAGCTTGGAAGAGAATAGGTCACACGCTAGGGATAAAGTGGCGGTTGAGGAATGAGAGAGATAACATGTAGATCAGGCAGCCCCAGATCTGGCCATGGGCTGGAATGGACTTGAGGCCAGAAAGGTGAAGCTGAGGTCAGCAGGGAACAAGGAGCTGAGAGTACGGATGAATGTCAGGGTTAAGCTTAACAATGGACACCACATCTGTTTGCTGTAGTCTCACTCTCTTGGGCCTGGGACCTGAAAGCAGGGCAGAACTGGACATTCCTATATACTTTAACCATACCAGCATTAATAACCAAGCATTTTATTGTGCATCTATTGTGTATAGAATATAAGATAAAGACATTACAGACCTTATTCTGAAGAGTCAATAATCTGCTTTTGGAAGAAAAGACAAAGTGCATGTCTGAAATTGCAGATAACAAAACTATACATCAATAAATATAAAATTATCCAAAATTCAATATATAAGTGCAAGGGAAAGGAAATAGCAACATGGGGAGGATCCATGATTTTATTTTGCTGAATGTAAAGCCAGTCCCGCAAACGTTCATCTCTTGTGAGAATGTCAACAATTTCAGAAAAATAAAAAGTGGAGAACACAAGATATAAATTTTCATAAAGTTAATTTAAAAATACTTTTATATCTTAAGACTATGTCCTGTAAGAAAAGTTCACTGATACAATGCAAAAAAAAAAAAAATCATGCAAAAGCAAATCTTCCCCCAAGTCAGGAGTACTTATTAAATACCCATGCTTTGTCCAGCACTGTGCTAAAAGATATCGATGTTGTTGTTAGCTGCCATCAAGTCATCTCTGACTCATGGTGACCTTATGTATAACAGAACAAGACGTTGCCCAGTCCTGCACCATTTTCATGATCGTTGGTATGTTTGAGTCCCTTGTGGCTATTGTGTCAATCCATCTCATGGAAGGTTTCCCTCATTTTTCCTGACCATCTACTTTACCAGCCATGATGTCCTTTTCTAGCGATTGGTCTTTTCTGGTGATGTGTTCAAAATAAGCAAGTCAAAGTCTCTCCATCCTTGCTTCTAAGGAGTATTCTGGTTGTGTTTCTTCTAAGACTAATTTGTTCATTCTTATGACAGTCCATGGTATATTCAGTCTTCTTCGCCAACATTACAATTTGAATGCATAAATTCTTCTTCTGTCTTCCTTTTTCATTGTCCAGGTTTCACATGCATTGTAAATAAAAGGGTAAATGTAGGTCACTTGCCTTCTACATTCAAATCAGAGAGGCAAAATTCTGAGAAAACATCAAGCACAATATAAAATGCCGAGATGAGTGTTGCAGTTTATTTTGATGATTTTAAATCATATCGGTAATGTTACCTGTCATGGATTGAATTGTGTCTCCCAAAAATATGTGTGTCAATTTGGCTGGGCCATGATTCCGAGTATTGTGTGATTGTCCACCATTTTGTCATCTGATGTGATTTTCCTATGTGTTGTAAATCCTACCTCTATGATGTTAATGAGATGGGATTGGTGGCAGTTATGTTGATGGGGCAAGACTCAATCTACAGGATTAGATTGTGTTTTGGGCCAGTCTCTTTTGAGATGTAAAACAGAGAAGTGAGCAGAGAGACTGGGGGACTTCACGCTACCAAGAGGGTGGTGCTGGGAGCAGAGCACGTCCTTTGGACCCGGCATTCCTGTGCGGAGAAGCTCCGAGACCAGGGGAAGATTGATGGCAGGGACCTTCCTCCAGAGCTGACAGAGAGAGAAAGCCTTCCTCTGGAGCTGGCACCCTTGGTTTGAACTTCTAGCCTAGTAGACTGTGAGAGAGTGGACTTCTCTTTGTTGAAGTCATCTACTTGTGGTATTTCTGTGATAGCAGCACTAGATAGCTAAGACATTACCTTGTTTTTTTTTTAACTTATCTTCCTTCCTCTAAATGTAATGTTTCTTTTCTCTGTCAGTCTTCAAGATTTTCTCTTTTGGCTTTGGTTTGACTATGTGTTTTGTTGTTTGTTTTTTTCCTTTTTAAAAAAAACCTGCTGGGCTTCTCTGGATTTCTTGGATCTGTAGTTTATTGTTTTTCATTTATCTTGGGAAATTCTTGGCCAATATCTCTTTCAAATATTTTCTTTATTTCTCTTCTCCTTCTCAAACTTCAGTTATACTTATGTCAGATTGTTTGATATTAATACTCTCTTCTTTTTTTTTTTTTTTTCCAGTTTCTTATTTTCATTATATTTTCTCTTTGTGTTTTAGTTTGGCTACTTTCTATTAATTTATCTTCAGATTCACTGATTCTATCTTTAGCTGTGTCCTGTCTGTTAATGAATCCATCAAAAGAATTCTTTATTTCCAGTATTGTTTATTTCTAGCATTTCTATTTGACTCTTTTTTTCAATATAAAGAGTGTTAAAATTTCCTGTGTGTTCATGCATGTTGTCCATCTTTTCCACTAGATCCTATAATATATTTATCATCGTTATATTAAAGTCTTTGTTTGACAGTTCCAACATCTAGGTCCTCTCTATTTTTGGTTTTTTGTATTGCTTCATCACTTGACAATAGACAGTCTTACTTTTTCATTTGTCTTGTAGTTTTTTACTAGATGCTGGTCATATTGTATAGAAGAAGAGACTGAGGTAAATAGTATTTTTACCTGGTAATGGACATGCCTCTTCTTCTGTCATGCCATTAGTATAGACATTGTGTTAATCTACTTAGGTGTTGAGCTGGATTTGAATTTTGTTTCTACAATTACCTTTAGTTCATTACAGGCTTCAAATTACCCCAGTGGTGGCTGTTGCCTTGTGCTTAGAGTGGGGCCTAGAGTGCTGGAGGGTTTTTCCTCAGTATTCCTGTTCTACCCTGCTGGCCTGAGCTACAGAAGTGGTTGCCTTTCATGTTTTTGCTCCTCCCCAGTGGTAGACTGCTATTACTTATTAATTAGTCCTAGGCTTGTGGTGGAGAAGGAGGGGTTCTCTATAACGCTGGTCCAGTCTCAGTCTTAGGTAGGGTCTGTATACTGAGTCATGGGGTTAGGGATTTCTTAGCTTTCCTTCACCTTCCTCCCCATAGTAGCAAACTCTGTCTTTTCTCGGTGGTTAGTTTTAGGTGCGAGAGAATTTCTTGTCTCTTTCCCAGTAATAGCTGACCTCTGCTTGGTATCAGTGCAGAATCCTGGTCCCAAGGAAGTTTCTTGCCCTCTCCAGAGGCAGAGGGTTTGTGCTTCTGCTCCTTCCCCAGAGACAATGGATCTTTGCCTGGATTGTGGGGCAAAAGATTTGTTTTTCCTCCTTTGGTGGCTTAAGGTTTTTGTTTCATAAAAAGAAAGGGTCCAGGGATGTGGATAGGGCTTAGTACATGTTCCCAGCAATAGCAGATGTGCCACCTGTCCTGCACTCAGTTTTTCTCATAAGTGTAAATATCCAGTGGAGAATTGTGGAACAAAAATCGTCAGCGGAAACCTCCCTTGTGGCTGGGCCTTCTAGCTATTCTAAATTGGCACGTCAGCCCACACTTGTTCTTTATGAATTAATTAAAAATTTGCCTGATATCTTCTTACCTGCTTGTATGGTGACCACGTTTTTCTCCCTTGCTCTGCCAAGGACTAAACAGTTTGTGTGTCTAGTATCTCCTTGGAAAGATTTGCCCCTCTTTGGAATTACCTGGTTACTATGACTTCAGCCCTCTGGTAGACTCAAGAATAGTTACAATTTTGTAGATTATCTGTTTCTTGTTAGAGTGGAAGCAACATTCTTTTCTGGCATTCCACATCATAAGTGGAAATGGAACTCTTAGTTTTTTACTTAACATATGTGCATGTGTATTACCATGATAATTAAAAAACTGTTTTTTGCAGAGGGATCAACTACAAAGCAGTAAAAAAATTCAAAGAAGAGACTTAGCCATCCTTTTTGCCTTCATATTGGTAAGGCAGTTGAAATAGTTGAAGCAATGTTAATAGTGTTAACCTTGAAATTCCCTAAGTATAATTCTGAATTCCAAGTCCTAATGTCTTTGAATTCTAACCAGCCTCTATTCTTCCTCAATCCTCCCACCTCTCGGCTCCCAAGGAATCAAATGCAAGGATTGAGGCTGAATATCTCCCACTGCAAATTGAGCAAAGGCTCCAGAAGCTAGATGAGCAATGTAGGTGCTGAGGGGTCTCTGGCAGTCACTATAACAGCAACTGTGTGTAGAGGGCAGGGCTATCTGGAAGGAAAGAACAACACAGGAGAAAAGGAGGGAGAAACTGTTTTTTCCAGTGTGTGCATAGTTACAGATTAAAATCAGGCCAGATTTTTATCAAGATTCTATTTTTTTTCTGAAGTTTTTCTTTTTTAGTTGTAAGTACTTTATAAGCTAAAATAAATAAACATGTAAGGCCACAGTGGAATAAATATATTGGAAAATGCAATAGATTTCTGAACTTGTACAGACAAGTTAACTTTCCATGTTACCCATGGGATTTTTCTTTCTTCTTCTTCTTTAAAGCATTTATTATATATTCTGTATTCTTAAGAAGCAAATATTCCATTGTGTTCCAGGACTAAGTTTTGTTTTCATGTGAATATAGAGAAAAGATTTTCCCATATTTCTTCAAATATAAGATGCAATTCTGCTGCAAAAGACCTCTTTAAAGTGTTAAAAAGGAAAGATGTCACCTTGAAGACTAAGGTGCGCCTGACCCAAGCCATGGTGTTTTGAATCACAACATATGCATGTGAAAGCTGGACGATGAGTAAGGAAGACCAAAGAAGAACTGACGCGTTTGAATTATGGTGCTGACAAAGAATATCGAAGAGACCACGGACTGCCAGAAGAACAAACAAATCTGCCTTGGAAGAGGTACAATCAGAATGCTCCTTAGAAGCAAGGATGACAAGACTACATCTCACATACTTTGGACATGTTATCAGGAAGAATCAGTCCTTGGAGAAGGACATCATGGTTGGAAAAGTAGAGGGTTAGTGAAAAAGAGGAAGACCCTCAATGAGATGGATTGACACAGTGGCTACAACACTGGCCTCAAGCATAACAACGATTGTGAGGATGGCACAGGACCGGGCAGTGTTTTGTTCTGTTGTACATAGGGTCACTATGAGTTGGCAGTGACTCGACGGCACCTAACAACAACAACAACAACAACACAACATAAGGTGCACATTTCTTTTATATGTTTTAATATCTCTGAAACTGAGATTGTTTTATAATTGATGGACAGTCATAGCTTAATTGGCACAGATTTTTTCTTTCTCTTGCTAAATAAAATAATAGTGTGTCTTACAATTGATGGCATCTTAGATCTGAGGAAATATGATATTACATGGGTGATTTCACTGATGAGGAAATTAATAACCATCTTTTTTTTTTTTTGTAGAAGTGAGTGGAACTTTTTTGACATTTACTAGATTAATCCATCCACAAGGAATGACACATGACTGTGTTTGAGACAAAAACTTTGTATCTGGAATTAAAAATGCACTAAATTATACTTTCCACCGTGCTATAAAATATAATGCCTCTATTCCTATAGATTCATGGTATTTTTATTTTACCCTTTGAGTCTCATTTTAATCATGATCTCTTTATAAGACTGACCACTCTGTTTTTATTCCCCCTCGTTATTTTCACAGCAGCTGGCTGACTGTGTTTGATATTCATAAAAGGATCATCCAATATTATATACTCATAGAGAAATTGTGCTTAAGTGAGCATTTGGTACTGTAGTTCTTTCTTCCTTTAAAGAGTACAGGTGTGTCTAAGGGACAAAATTTTAGTGACTTTACTATGTAAATGGTGGCAGAAGTCTATAACAGGAAAGATTCTTTAGCTACTTTATGAATTAAAGTTTACAGATTATAATTTGTTGTTTTTGACTCACAGGGACCAAGTTGTCTTGATTACAGTTTCTGTACAGCAAAGGATGAATGAGCTTTAGCCCTTTTCTGAAAGGCTAGATGTATAAAATAATTTTTAAAAACTTAAGTTATTCATAGCCACTAATAGCTTTTATTAATTAAAAGCAAAGACTCTTAGTTAAACTAAATATATATATGACCTTGACATCAAAAAGTACACTCAGGTCTTTAATGGATTTGTTAATTGTTCTTTGATGTTGAGTTATAAATGTATATAGCTGGTAGTTCAGATAATTTGGGAAAGTAAATAGTCTTTCGCACTATCAACACAGAATTCAGAGCTGTTCTCTGAAGAGCTGTCACTTAACACAGAAAAGTAAAGCTATGTAAAGAAAACTATTTCTTTTTCTACTTTGACTTAAAACATTTAGTTTGATTTGATAACTTTTCTTAGACACCGTCTCAATCATTCTCCCTCATATATTCAGTCTTTTTTCCAGTAACCCGCAAGATCTTTGACCCATGTATTCTGAACAAACAGATGAAGGAGGGCAATAAGGTAGAATTCTGCTAGAGTAAAATAAGCACATTCAAACTAGAGTCTTGACATGTGTATTGAAACAATTACAAGGAGTCATAACCAGTCCTCTTTTCAAGTCAGTTGCTTTGGGGCTCAATCTGGGGCCATCTTTATTTGAGCAGATTTTGTATCTCTTGAATGTCTACAGAGGCTCCTTCTAGTGCTCTAAGGGAATAATTCTAGAACCATGACATATACTGAATTAAAACCAAAAACAATTGAAGTTAATAACTATGATATTTTAACAAATTAGAATGAGAATAAAGTTCAAAATTAGCTCCACCATGTAAATGTAATTTAAATGAAATGCTTCTGAAGGAGCATTTTATTTAAATTATAAATTAAGGAATCTACCACAACTTCATAGAAATACTCTTTCCACTAGAAAAGCTGCTTTTTTCTTACGTTTTATAACTGCCAAGTTTAAGTGAAATTCATACTGAATGTTTTATACCACTGATTGCTTTTTAGTTAAGAAATAAAAAATGAAAGAGAAACAAGAAATACGTGACCTATAGAAGTATTAGATATGTATGAAGTGGTCTTTGGGGTTAATGGGTGTTTATAAAAGAATTCAAAAGGATAACAAGCATCAAAAAGGGTGGAAAATATTTAAAAGCCCAATCACTATGTGACATGTAATAATTTCAACGTTTCTTAAATGTATAAGAATATATTAAAAAAAATTACAAAGTCCTATGGCTTCAATGCAGATTCATTCAGAGAAAGGGAAGAAAGAAAAAAAAAAAGCCCTTTGTAAAATATGGAAACCATCTCGAGTTAAATAAATGCCAGAAAAAATTATAATTGTAAAAATGAGATGTTGACTATCGTTATTACAGTGGCTGTGTTGTTTCCAATAACAATTTGGCATTTTATTTAGTCTGTAACAATCTACAACTGAAATATAAAATAAAGATTTTTCTTTTATTTCCCTCTGAAGTTCTGTGCCAAGCTAAGCAGAACTGAACGAAACATCTGTGGGTGATTAAAACAAGCTTTCCTATGGGGTTTTGAATAGAAAGTAAACATGGATTTTATCCATAGTCAACAGCATTTACAAATGTAAAGGGAGGAAGCTACTGAGTTTTTGAAGAATGAGCTGCTAGAGAGGAAATAGAAGTATGGAACAGCAGATGGCGATAATTAGTTCCATACGGTGAAAGGCTTCTATTAAAAAAAAAAAAGAGTGCACTGCTCTGGTTGGGTGATATTTTACTGAAGCAATCTTTGTGTCTTATTTCCTGTCTTTGTCTTTCTAGAGTAGTCCTGTCCTATGAAGCCAAGCAAATGTGAGCAACATACTATGTGAGAGTTTTTATTTGGAATCTGTGTTGGTGCTGGTGAGTGAGAAACCCCGTGTTTAGGGGGTTATCCAGACTGGTGAGGTTCCCTAGTGGACATCCACCCATCTCTTTTACCTGGAATTAAAAATTCTCTAATCTTTCCTATTTACCTTTAGTTAGTCGTAGTTCCCTAACTTCCCAAGACTATGTACTGTAGTGCTTAAGAACCCTGGCTTTGGCACCAGATTGCCTGGATTCGAATTCTGCCTCCCCCACTCACTAGCTGTGTGACCTTGGACAATTACCTAACCTTTCTATGCTTCAGTTTTCTCATCTGTACAATGGGGGTAGTTATAAAACCTGCCTTAGACTTGTTGTGAGGATTAAAAAGAATTACTGTATTTAAAATATGCCCACCAGAAACACTGGGGGAATTGTTAAAACTACATATTCCTGGGCCCCACACTAGACCTACTGGATCTGAATGTCTATACTTTTTGATCACGGATTACTATCAGTAAAAGTTTTTTATCATTTACTTTCATTACAGGCTTGTTCATGTATTTCATAATTTACAGGTACTATTGTTCAACGCTGGTGGCATAGTGGTTAAGAGCTAGAGCTGCTAACCAAAAGGTTGGCAGTTTGAATCTACCAGCCGCTCCTTGGAAACCCTATGGGGCAGTTCTACTCTGCCTGTGGGGTCGTTACGAGTTGGAATCGACTTGACTGGCAATGGGTTTGGTTTTTTGTTTTTTTTTTAAATTGTTCGAATGAGGAGCCCTGGTGGTGCAGTGGTTAAAATGCTCAGCTGCTAACCCAAAGATTGTCAGTTGGAACCCACCAGCTCCTCCACGGGGAGAAAGATGTGACAGTCGGCTTCCATAAAGATTTATAGCCTTGGAAACCCTATGGGGCAGTTCTACTCTGTCTTGTGTGTTGCTAAGAGTTGGAATTGACTGGACGATAATGGATTTGGTTTTTTTAGTATTGTTCTAATATCGGAGTCCCTGAGTGGTGTAAATGGTTAATGCAATTGGCTGCTAACTGAAAGATTGAAAGTTCAAGTCCACTCAGAGGCACCTCAGAAGAAAGGCCTGGCAATCTACTTCTGAAAAATCAGCCACTGAAAACCCTGTGGAGCATAATTCTACTGTGACACACATGGGTCTCCATGAGTCGGAGTCTACTCCACAGCAACTGTTTTTTTAAAATTGTTCTAATGTAGTGTATACATTTTATAACATACACAGGACAGAATTTAAAAGAAGAGTGAAATAAAAAATAAATATAAAAAGTTCTAACGTCTTTCCATATCCCAGTGGGTTAGGATTCGGTGGTCACTGGTTTAGAATGTGTTTGCTGAGTTGAACTAAGTTGAAAAGAGTAGCACTAACATCAACCAGCCAGAATCTTCAGGAAACAACAAAACAACAACAACATGGCCCCAGAGCTTTGGTAATCAGTTTCTCCAGGTCCTATGCATGTGGCAAGGCCGAACATGAAATCCTGTTCCCATTTCCCTGTGTTTTGCATTTCAACAATATTTTTGTTTAGTTTTATCTTTGTTCTTTGTACTTCTTCATACTGCCAATCAACTCACTCCTTGCAGTTGTGACCTTGACAGTATTCAAAACCCTCTATTCTTAGCCACAAGTATCTGTAGCTTTCAAACAGATAAAGAAAGCTCTTTGTTTTTAATCATTGTGAAAGGTTTCTTTACTGCCACCTTATTTCAGTTTTCTTCTCAATTGGCAGCAGTTGCAGCAGCTTGCTTAGTTCTGGGTCACCAGTGACCCTGCTTGAGTTTTGCTGCATCAACATGCAGAGGTGTTAATCTTCTTTTGTTCCCTCTCGCAGCCTTTCCCTAGCTTTGTAATTATCCAAGGTGGTAACAGCTCTTAAGAACACACTCTGTCACCTTGAAATCAAGTGGGTTTTGGCTGAAAATTCAGGCAAGGTCTTAAAGATGTTGTTTCTTTCAACTCTGAACAGTGAGGGAGAATCTGAACATGACAGTCCTCGCTTGTAATGATATATAGATGATGGATTCCCATTACCCTGCATAATGTGGGATGTTGACATTCTATTCAAACATGTAATCCTTGTCATCAAGTGTGGAAAGGAGGAAGATTGCTACCTGAAATAGAGGCAACACAGTATGGCACTGCAGAGAAATGACATAAACCCCTAAATAATAGCAATAATCATTTTCTACTTTTTTCATGCCAGTTTTAGAGTTACATGATGTCCTGTAGTACTGTTGTCATGATTCTGAGTGGCTGTTGTGGTTCTGAATATTTAGGGCACAGCTCATTGTACAGATGCATTAAATACATGTTAACATTGATTATATATGGTTATTGAAACAAAGTATTTGATTTACATTCTTCAGAATCAGATCTTGTAATCAGAAGCATTTCATTGCTGAATTACTTGTATTTAAGCTTCATTTGGTTTGTAATGCATATTCTTCTACTCTGTTAAAATGTTGAAGATAGATAAAAACCATTGCTACTTTAATGACAAAAACTTTGTGGTAAATATCCAAGAACAACAAAATGGTAATTCACATTGCTATTTATCTAGAGAGATTTAAGAATAGGGTGTTTATTTAATTTAAATGTTCCGTATGTACCATACGCTGATTAACAATTTGTAAATAATTCAAATGGAATAAAACAGTCACAAATAGAGAATTCAATCTATCAGGTTTCTTGGAGGAACATGGTAAAAGCCTAGAATTAAATTTCCCCATGCCCTCCCCTAGAAATCTTACAAGGAGAAAGCAGTGTAACATAGAGTCAATGAGGAGGTGACTTTTGACCAATGTGATGAGAAGGAGTCAGTCATTGAAGATCTGCAGGAAAAACCATTCCAGACAGAGGCAATGGTAGTTGCAAAGGTAGTTGCAAAAGTGAGATGCAAAGGCTCCGGAGTAGGAATGAGTTTATGTACTGGAGGAGCAGAAGGAAGACATATGGGGCTTGACTGAAGTGAATGATAGGAAGAGTGTTAGGAGATGAGGGTGGAGGTAGTCAGAAACCTGAGCATGCAGGGCCTTATAGATGAAAGTAAGGAATTTGGATATTATAATGCAATGGACAGCCATTGGAGCATTTTTAAGCAGAAGAGTGACATGGTTTGATTTACTTCTTTAAAAGATCACTTTGTTATTGGGATAATTGGTGAAATTTGAATAAGATTCGTAGGTTAGATAATAGAATTTGCTTCAGTTTTAATTTCCTGATTTTGATAACTGTGCTCTGTTTCTATAAGAAAAAGTCTTTGTTTTTAGGAAATACACCTGGAGGTATTCAGGATTAAAGGGGCAAGATGTCTCAAATGGTTCAGTGGTGTGTATGCATATGTGTGTGTGTGTAGGGAGAGATGGAGGGAGAGAGAAGAGAATGATAAGGAAATGTGGTAAATATTGCTTTTGGGGAGTTTGGGATAAGGTACACAGGGATTCTTTGTTCTATTCTTGCAACTTTTCTGCATGTCTGAACTCATTTCAGTATAAGAAGTAAAAAAAGATCATGCTGGCTTCTGTGTAAGGAATGATTTATAGGCAGGCAAGTGTGGAAACAGGAAGATCACTAAGAGAACTATTGCAGAGGTCAAGGAGAGCAATGATTGGCTTGGACTGAGGCATTAACAATAAAAATAGAGAATAATGGTCAGATTCAAGACACATTTTATTGCTGGGACATGCCCATAAGTGTCTGTGGTTGGTGAAGGAAAGAGAGGAACAATATATAACCCTTGGTTTTCTTGGCTATGATGGTGCCATTTCCTGAGATGGGAAGACTCGAGTAGTTCAAAGTATGGAAACAGTCATTCTGATTTGGGTTGCTGGAGTTGGTGGTAATGGCACTTACAATCTGCTTTTTACAAAAGTTTACTCGCTAGTGTAACAGAACCAGGGGCTCAGTTACTGTAGGGGTCAATTAGTTTTGTTCTTTTTCATTGGTGGGTGTTTCTGTCTTTGCAAGAATAAGCCATTTGTTGCAAGAGAATAAGCATGTGAATGGATCAGTGAAAATCTATCACTATACTAGGCTAAACAACTCAAAGTATAATGTCACTATTGTTGATGAGCCAAGAACATGGTAGTTATATACAAGAGTAATTATGCAGAAAAATTTCAAGAGAAAATGTTTTTAGACTATAATATATGCTTGTAGTAATAAATTTAAACAATATGAAAATAAAAGTGCAATTTTCCTTCTCCCCTAAGTCCATGCCTCAGAAATAACCTCTACTAACAATTGAATGGAAACCCTGGTTGTGTAGTGGTTTAGTGCTATGGCTGCTAACCAAAAGTTCAGCAGTTCGAATCCACCAGGCACTCCTTGGAAACCCTATGGGGCAGTTCTACTCTGTCCTGTAGGGTCACTGTGAGTCAGAATCAACTTGATGGCTGTGGTAACAATTGGATGTTCTCCTTCCATATATTTTTCTATCCCTGTACAACACTATTCTCTAACCCTTCACACACATAAACATGCATAATTGTAATTTTTTTGATAAATAAAAATGGGGCTGTATTAGTTACCTATTGCTGTGTAACAAATTTCCCTAAAATGTAGTGACTTAAAACAACAAACATTTATTATCTCACAGTTCCTGTAAGTCAGGAATCTGAGTGTGGCTTACCTAGGTCTTCTGCCTTGAGGTATTTCATAAGGCTGCAGTCAAGGTGCTGGATGAGGCTGTCGTCTCATCTGTAGGCTCGACTGGTGAAGGATCTGCTTCCAAGCTCACTTCTGTGCTTGTTGGCAGAATTTAGTCCTTTGTAGGGCTGTTGGCTGAAGTTAACGGTTCTTACTACCTGTTGGTTGGAGACATCCCTCAATTCCTTGCTACATGGGCCTCTCCATAGGGCAGCTCATAACATGGCAGCAGGCTTCCATTAGAGTAAGCAAGAGGAAGATACCATCTCTTTGTAACCTAATCTCCAAGTAACATCCTGTCATTTTTGTCATATTATATTAATTAGAAGGGAATCACTAGGTCCAGCCTACACTCAAGAGGAGGGGATCACACAAGGGTGTAATACGGAGATCACTTCAGCCTGTCTTAGATGCTATCTACCATAGGGACCGTAATGCATATATAGTTATACAAGTTTAGTTTTTCACTTAATAATGTGCTATAAAAAATGTGCTGTGAATCTGCCTTATATTTTTTAAAATTATTGTGTAGTGTTCCTTTGTATGGATATATCACAATTTATTTAACAATTCTACAATTAGTGGAAATTTAAGTTGTTTTCATTATTTTTGCAGCACATGTATTCCTTTGACATCAGTATAAACAATTTTTGTAGGATATCCTTAGAAATGGAAAAGGGATTTAGAAATTGATGGAATTCACCAAACTGCCCTCCAAAAAGATGGTACAAGTTTAAAATTCTTTCAAGAGCATATGAGATTGCCTTTTCCCCATGCACTCACCTGTGCTAGATGTTAACAATCGTTTTAATTTTTGTCAATCTCTTACACAAAAATATTGTTTCACTGATTTAACTTCTATTTCTTTTAACTACTGGTGAAATTAACTGTTTTCATATGTTTATTTGCCATTTGTGTATATATATATATATATATATATATATATATATATATATTTCCTTATTTCCTGTTGTTTGTTTTTGAAATTTGTTCATGAAAGTAGTTCATCATACCAGCTTTCATTTTTTATATGCTCTGAAAACAGTTGACATAACAAGACTTGCCAGAATTGAGACACATTCTAACCACTATATGTCAGTTGCTCTTTCTGGTAGGTCCATTCCCTTACTGATCTTTATTTATTTATTTTTTCAATCTGCATTAGTTTCCTATTGCTGATATAACAAATGTAGTGACTCAAACAATATAAATTTATTCTCTTACGGTTCAGTCCTAAAATCAAGGTGTCAGTATGGCTGACTCCTTTTGGAGGTTCTAAAGAGAATCTATCTCCTTGCCCTTTCCAAATTCTAGAGGATGCCTGCATTCCTTGGCTTGTGGCCCCTTCTTCCATCTTCAAAGCCAACAGTATAGCATCTTCAAATCTTTCTTTCTCTCTGACTCTGACCTTCCTGCCTGCCTCTTACAATGGTCCCTGTGATTACCACCCAGATAATCCAGGGTAATTTTCCCAGCTCAAGATTCTTAATCACATCTGAAAAGTCTCTTTGTCATGTAAGGTAATATATTCACAGGTTTTGGGGATTAGGATGTGGACATCTTTTTTTTGGGCGGGGGGACACAGTATTCAGCCTACCCTACCATCTAATGCATGATGTATTTGACTTGCTTATCCTACTTTTGTCTGTATCCCACACTTTACTCCCATCACCACTAGGATGCTAGCTCTATGAGGGCAGGGGTAATTTTTTCTGTTTTGTTTACTGCTGAACAGCTATCATTAGGAATAAACCCACTGCTGTTGAGTCGATTCTGATTCATAGTGACCCTTCAGACTCAGCACTATTAAGAATAGTGTCAGCTATATTAGACATTTAATTGCTATTTTTGAATGATGAAAGAATAAGTTAACTAATGCCTTTTTGGAATTAGATCTGAAACTATCATTTCTATTTGTTTTGTGGTTGTCAGTATGTTTATTTTTATATCTTTCTTTGGGTTAACTTTAGTAATTTTTATTATCCTAGAAAGCATCAATTTTATTTAGATTTTCAATATTATTGGAATATAGTATAATTAATTATATTATTTTATGTTTAAAATTTCTCCCACATTTGTGATTATGGCCTCTTTCTCATTCCTAAAGTGTTCATTTGGGTTTTCTTTCTTATTTTCTTAGTTATACTTACCAGAGATTTGTTGACTTTGTTCGTGTTTTTAAAGGACAGATTTTGGTTTTATTTTTCAAGTGTATACTCTTTTTTAAAAAAATGATTTTCCAGTTTTATCTTGATTGATTCTTTCCTTCTACTTCATTTTGCCTTATTTTGATTTTCTTCTAGGTTTTAGAGTTGTATCCTTATTTAATTTATTGCCTTTCTTGTTTTCTAAAGAATTAATTTAAGGCCTCTTACTCTGAATGCTGTTTTTGTGTCATCTCATACATTTCGATATGTGGTATTCTCATTTCATTCACTTCTTTTAAAAAATGTTTTATTATTAAAAATTTAAAGATATACAACACCAGTTTCTGTAAATATGGCTAATCTCGTTTATCTACTCTCCCAGTCCCCCAGCCTTCTGGATTATTTTAAAGCAAATCCAGATGTATTATATTATCTGTTAGTACTTCTATTTGCATCCCTAACAGATTAGGACTTTTAAATAAACATTATAATCTCCCAATGAAAAATTAACAAAATTCTTTAGTGTCATTTAATAACCAGTTAGTGTTTGCATTTCCTCACTTACCTCATGAATTTTTTTTTACACTCTATTTGTTTGAATCAGAACCCAAATAAACCAAATAAGGTCCACGTGTTTCACTTGATTGATACATCTCTTTCAATCTGTGGTAGACCCTCTTCCTTCTTTCTCTCTGATATATATACATACGGATATACGTGAATATATATAATTTTTTTTTTAAATAAGGAATTGGGACATTTGTTTTGTAAAATTTCTCACTTCTGGATTTGGCTGATTGCATCCCCATGATGTTGTTTAACATGTTCTTCTGTCCCTGTATTTCCTATAAACTGGCGGTTGCAACTAAAGCCTTGATCAGATTCAGGTTTGAGTTTAATATTTTTGGCAAGACTCTCTCATAAGTTGTATACTTCCTACTACATCATTTCAGGAGACTCATGATGTCTGTTTCTCTTCTTGTGATATTAAGATTGCTAAGTGGGCTCAGCTGTTTCTAGTTGATTCATCTATTATAAAGTTCCGCATTAGTCTTACATAATAGGTTTAGCAGCTGTTGATGAACATTGTCCAGATATATTATTTCATTAGGGGTTGCAAAATGGTGATTTTCAATTTTATTATTTCTTCTATCAACTAAACGTTTACAAAATAGTTTCATACAGGATAAATTCTTGAAGCTTTTATTTACCATTTATCAGAATAATGAGTTAGCACTCTGGAAACCTCTGAAGTGACTATTTTAAAAAGTATTATTACAGATGCATAAATTTTAATATGTTTGATGTGTTGCAATTCATTGAAGTCATTACTTTTTCGAGGTTCACAATGTCCCATCTTTGGCCAATGGGAGGCGCTTCGCCTTGACTTCTAGTTCATTTTCACATGGCCCTTATCTTCGATAGCTTTCTTGCTTTCTGGTACAATAAAATGTTTCAGGCTTATCATGTGCAATTCTTGCCCCAGATCTGGAATCTGACATTTCTCCAAGAAGTTATTGTTCTTATTAGTGGGAAACATCACTGATTTCTAAATAGTCTATAATTTCATTCTTAGATGTTGAGTTACTCAGAAGAGATGTTTTAAAATTTCTAAGTGATTAGCTTTTTGGCTTTCCTTTTATTGTTAATTTCTTTATTTCATTGCTCTATAGTCAGAGAATGTGGTATGTATGGTTTTCTTTATGGCTTACTATTGGATTAATTAAAAATGTTTTACGGACATTTGAAAAGAATTCTGTAAAGTTATTAAATCAATTCTTAAATTGTTATTCATAAACATTACTTATTGTTGCCTACTTATTTTAAAAAATTTTTTTTCCCCATATAAAAATTTATATATACATTGTTATGTGACCCTGCTTGCTCTCCCCATAGTGTAACAGCACACTCCGCCTTTGTACCCCTGATTTCCCATGTCCATTCACCAGTTCCTAACCCTCTCTCCCTTCCCATCGCACCTCCGGACAAAAGCTGCCTGTTTAGTCTCTTGTATCTACTTGAGCTAAGAGGCACACTCTTTACGAGCATCACTTTCTGTCCCACAGTCTAGTCCAATCCCTGTCTGAAGAGTTGGCCTCGGAAATTGTTTTAGTTCTGGGCTGATAGAGAATCCAAAGACCATGCTTTCTGGGGTTCCTCCAGTCTCAGTCAGACCGTTAAGTCTGGTCTTCTTACTAGAATTTGTGTTCTGCACCCCACCTTTCTCCTGCTCCATCAGGGACTCTCTGTTGGGTTCCCTGTCAGGGTGGTCATTGGTGGTAGCTGGGTACCATCTAGATCTTCTGGTCTCAGGCTGATGAAGTCTCTGGTTTATGTTGTTGCCTACTCATTTTGTTGGCTTTTTAAAGAGAGCTGTGTTAAAAACAGCTGCTATTATAGTGGTCTGTCAATTCTTTTAGTTCTAAAAATATTTAAGTTTACTTATTTTGAAGATATGTTATTTGGCATATAACGTTAGGGTCTAGGTAGAAAATCTAATTATTCTTATCTGTAAGATGGGTAATTCTAAACAACATAAGATTAAATTTTCTTCTTTTCATTAAGGATTGGGCTCCACAGAAAGCAAGCATAGATTTTTGCTTTTGTTAGGAAACAAAAAGTTCTTGGGTTTTGCTGGCAGCTCCAGTAGGAAATAACTTAATAGTATAGCCAAATGCAAACAATTAAGTGAATAGATAAATGAGAAATTATTGGACAGTGGTCAATACAATTATTCTCAAGTGTACACAATTTATTTTAATGCTGCTGCTTGGTAACCTGGTAATCTCAAGAAAACAAAGACATTTGTAGAAGGGTTGTGAAGGGTTGTGCTTTTTCCTTCTCCAGTATGCTGTGAAATTACAAGAGTGTCTACATTAGGAAAACCCGGTATATTGCCTGAATACTCCATGGAAAGGCCAGCCACACTTGTACCAAGATGGGAAGTGTGACAGGCACTGTTTACATGACATTTCAGTACACTAGGTTGTGGCCTAACAAAGACAGCCTGCCACCTACAAGTCTCCTTCCATTTCAACTGTTTAAAAATACAATTTCACACGTTCTTTCATTTTATTAATGAAATGCTATGCTTCAAACCAATGGGCCTGCCTGCCAGGTGGAGCTATAATTATGCCTGGCTGTTTGCAGCTGTGCTTAGTTATAGAGCTTTAACTAAAGAAAATAGAATTGGAGTTACTTTTATGCATCTTATTATATTTCCCCAAATCAGTACATTTATATGACAGTTAAATAATTTTTAAAGAGATTGCTGGCATTTGGGAGGGGGCAGGACAATCAAAACCTTGTGTTAAAAAAATGACATTCTTTTTGGTTAACTTTAAGCCAAATTAACCCTAGAATTATTCTTTCCTTAATTTTTTTGATACAGTGCATCCATCTTTTTTCTTGAATCCTCTCTTTTTTCCCCACTTATTACCCCAAATCTGTCTGCAAACCTGGTTGTCCCTAATTTTTAAATTTCTTACCCTCTACTACTACAACCTGAGTTTAAGCCACATCATCTGTTGCCTGGATTGCTACAATAACTTTCTGTATAGAAATAGTTTGCTGTATATTCTGCATCCAGCCAGAATAATCTCTTAAAAAGGTAAATTAAATCATGTTTATCCTAAGCCCCAAACCTCTTTTGGTGTCTCTTCCCACTCAGAATAAAATCTAAAGTTGTTGCCATGGTCTGTGAGGTCTTCCTCTGCCTCTTCTTTCTCATTTCCTACCCTTCTTCCCCTTGCTGCCTCTAGTCCAGCCTCACTGGCCTCCTGGCTGGTCTTCAGGCATACCAAGAAGGATCCCAACTCAGGGCTTTCGCACTGGCTGTTCCCACTGCCTGGAATATCTTTCCAGTCACATGTGAATGGTTGCTCCCTCATTTCATTCAAGTCTCTACACAAATTTTACCTAATCGGAGAGGTCTTTCCTGAAATGGACTCTACTCCACCAGGATACTGTCTGTTCCCTACTTCAATTTATTTTTTCTTTTCTTAGCACTTATAACATGATACATGTCTAGCCACAGAAATGAAAGTTCCTAGAGAGCATAGACTTTATTTAGTTTATTTTGCATCCTCATGCCTAGAAATGTGCCAGCTACATCATAAATGCCTAATCAACATTTGTTGAATAAACACTTGAAGTTCAGTTCTTGCTGTGTCTCCTGCCCTTGGATTTGGTGCCCTGTTTTCAGGAGAGTCACAACCCAAGTTCATGCTTCCTGAAATTTGAATGTAACAGCTGAGAGCCATTTCTGGATGACAATGCAATCTCACTATGTGTAGAAAGGTTGGAGGTTTGAGTCCACCCAGAGGTGCCTTGGAAGAAAGGCATGGAGATCTACCTCCAAAAAATCAGCCATTGAAAACCCTGTAGAGCACAATTCTACTGTGACACACATGGGGTCGCCATGAGTGAGAATCAATTCAGCAGTAACTGGGAATGCAGATGTGCAGAATGACCTATTGTATACAGTTGCCCCTCAGTATCTGCAGGAAGTTGGTTCTAGGACCCCCACAAATACCAAAATCCTTGAATTCTCAAGTCCCTTATATAAAATGGTGTAGTATTTGGATATAACCTATGCAATTCTCCTATGTACTTTAAATCATCTCTAGATTACTTATAATACCTAATACAATGTAAATGCTATGTAAATAGTTGTTATACAGTACTGTATTGTTTAGGAAATAATAACAAGATGCGAGATGAGCAATGCTTGAACGAGTGCTGGAGAGAGACTGAGTTTCTGTGAAATGGTGGGAGGCTACAGCAGGATATGCCTACACATCATTTCATTCATGTGACTTCAGCATAGTGCTCCGTGCAGTAAATTCAAGTTTTGCTTTCTGGAACTTTGTTTTGGAATATTTTCAGTCTGTAGTTGGGTGAATCTGCCGACTTATTGTGCCTCTTGATTGTGATGGCATTAATAACACTTTCAAAAGGAAGAATAAAAACTAAATTGTAGAATTGTGGTGAGTTATCCATATTTCATATATGTAGCTAGTGTTTTTACTTTGCAACAGGATTTAATGAAGTTAGCATTATACCATTTATCACAAGGAAGCTTGGACAAGAGAAGGTAGACCAATCATTGGCATTCATTTCCATTAGTGGAATAAAATTCAAGATATATTATAATCTATGTTGCTAATACAAGATCTTGCTATGTTCAATAAATCCAGAAATGGAGAATTGATCTGTTGTTATCGTATAGTAATCAAAAGCAATGATTATACAAGTGGATTTAAATTCATTATCTCTCTTTAGCATTTAGAAATACTTCTAGCATACTACTAGGCACAAGGGGGTCATTCAAATATTTGCCAGTATTGGATATTATAATATCTGTAAACTCAGCCTGTTTTGTCTTAGAAATTTCTTTGTATGGGAAAGAAGCAAAATACTGTGGTTAACTCTAGCTGTAGATTCTTACCAGATCCCCTTTTTTTTTACAGACGTATGCATACTATATGAATATAGTATATCCAGTATATCCAGTATATCCAGCATAGTGGTTAAGAGCTCGGCTACTAACCAAAAGATTGGCAGTTTGAATCCACCAGCCACTCCTTGGAAACCCTATGGGGCAGTTTTACTCTGTCCTATAGGGTTGCTACGAGCCAGAATTGACTCGACAGCAACAGGTTTGGTTTTGGTTTTTAGCCTTTGTTTTAACTTTCACTTTATCACTATCATTTTTAATTTTTGACATTCTGGTCTCATGTTTTTATTTCTTACCTTATCTATCTCCCCCAATTCAGCCTCCATTGCTTGGCAGGACACTGTGTCTGGAATTGCTGAGTTAACAGCTTCCTCTGTTGTGATCATGTAATTCTAATCTTTCCCCTCACAAGAGAACTTTTTGAGAATTCTAAGCCCATATGCCGCATATCCCCGTTTTGTCTCTGAAGTAAGTTCCAGACACGTGACAAATGTGGTCAAACTATTTACAGCAAATGTCCACAGGAGCATTCATAGTAAGCAACTGGGAAACGGGGATTGATTCACAGAAAAGTTTCTGTTTGACTTGACTGTCATAAACAATGAGATCACAAAAGTAAATACTCCACATCTGGCTGTCTGGATCCTAACTTGCACGGATATTTCTGGAAAGAAGGAAAGAAGTCAACGTGGATCAGTCAGCATCATATTGTCCACATAATTATAATATTTTCTAAGATGTTAAAAAACATTTTTGGTTGATTCTTTGAATAGTTTTCGCTCTCATTAATAAGTAAGTGGTTACTGTGTTTGAATCAGCGCAGTGGAGACAAATTAGTGTTTGTATTATTTCAGTATGATATGCAGATACTTGTGGCAGAGGAAAACGTGGTAAGTTCACAGGTCACAATCTTGGCTTACTGCACGGAAATGGTTAGCTATCTTGTTTTGTTCCATTTATACGGGGTGTTCTCTTAAGATGTCATTTAATTAAAAGAGATAAGAGCTTGTCTATATCCAGAAGTATTTTCAATACTCACTTTTATAATAAACCTAGGTACAAAAACATCAACATGATTATCTCCTTATGCATTAACCAAACATTCAAATAGTTAAAACTTTGCCTATAACCATTAGCTATGGAAATATAAATCCGTTAAAGGTGAAAAAAAACAAGAGTTCTCCTAATAATAGGCCCAAATATGTGTTAAAATATACACATTTTTCTTGAAATGTGTTTGCATTAGGGATAATCTATATTTGTTGATTCTTTAACATACTATTTGCACTTCAAATACTTTTTCTCTCCTTATAAAGCACAGTAATAAAAGGTAATGTTATATTTGGAAGTGTGTTGGCAAGGGAAACTGGTGGAGTTAATCCAATAACTTGGAGCTCCTTGGAGAAGAGGCACTATGGAAATACAAGGTATTATTAGCACTATTATTACTGTGTGGAGCTGGAAACCCTGCCTGCCCTTTGTAAAGCTGGCCATTTAATAAGGAATGCAGAATTGCCATAGCAGGAGTTGAAAGAGTTTCATATTTTGAAAAATTTAAACAGCTAGGTAGTAAAAACAAGTGAAAAAACTTTTTAAAAGAAAATGGCTTAATTACCCTTCTTGTTACTGTTCTTCGTTTTTGAAGATGATGCTATCAATGGTTATTTTCCTGGTGTAATGTGTAAGTGAAAATTGCAGTGCTTGGTGGAAGGGGGATTAATGGTCAAACTGGAAATACAGTGCTTTAAAATAGGATTTGTAAAGCACTGATCCTTGAGGTTTAGAAGAATATAGATAGCAAGATGCACAAAAGGATAAACAGTCTTTACATTAACACTGAGTAGGAATCATATACGTCTATACCTTGGCTTAGGATGTGTTAGTATTAGGAAGGCAGTTAGTGCAGTGGATAACAGGATCATCTCTGAAGTCAGACTGGTCTCCATTTGAATCTTGGCTACCGGCCATGTGACCTTAGAAAAATTGTTAACCTCACAAAAATCATTAACCTCTTCAAGTCTCAGTTTCTTCGTCTATAAATTGGGAATAATAAAATTAAACCAAAACCGGTGCCTGGTACATAAGTGGGTGCTTAAAACGGAGGCCATTATTACTGTTAACCATCGTCTAAATTAAAGTCCACCTAGACTATACTGATAGCTATTAATTATTATCAAGATAGTTATATAGTTTCTGGATAATTCAGATCCCTACCTTCCTTCTACTTCCTGCTGATGCTTACTTTTAGGCTATTAATTAGCATCTACGTCAGAGAATAAGAGGGAGAAAGGAAAGGTCATAAACATTAGCTCTTCAATTTTGATAGCTATTACATTTGGAGTAAGAGGGAAGTTATTTTGAAAATAAATGTGTTGGTTTGCTGTAGGTTTTTGCTACATAAATATAAGTTAAGGAGACAAGATGTATAAGTTAAAATTATGCTGGCTAATTAGCCAGATGCCTGCATTTTTTGATTGCATCATTTTGAGTGCTAAAGTTTACAAGCTCTTTCTGGGATATCATGTTGTAAACGATCTCTTTAGGGCTGTATTTCTTGAGTTGCTTTAGACATATTTCAGAATTTATTTACAAGATATATCTGCTTATTCAAGTCATTGTATTTTAGCTATCTTGTAAATAACACATCAGAAGGAAATGTATTTCAGCTTTTTCCTTCTGCACATCTGATTTAGGACAGGGTTTTTTTTTTCAGTGTTCCCATTTAACTTAAAATAAAATACTACCCAAGTTCATTTGCATATGTGATCTTGTGCCTGAAAATAATTATTAGTGCAAACATTGTGCCTCCCCAAGTATGATGAATATATTTAGGGTGTCAGAGCAATAACTATAATACTACATTGGCTCAGTCACATGTCTGACAGTAGCTTTGATTAAAAGTAATGGACTAATATTGGAAGTCACTAATTTTATTGCTCTGGACTGCTCAGTAGATATGTCTTTCTTCAGCTGAGAGGGGAGATGAACCCAGTTCTTATTTCAAGATGGTATTTAAATTGGACCCAGATAAAAACCCCAAAGTAGGTGCGTTTCACTGAAGACCAATGAATTCCTATTTCTTTCTTTTTTTTAAAGGAATGTATGTCAGTTCCTGGTACCCTTTTTTCTATAAAATTTTACTCATGTGTTTCACTTACACATACATGCACACCCACATATAGCTATTTACTTCATTCTTGCTATTTTCTTTTGTTTAAATTATTTATTTATTCATTCTACCTTAATTTTTCCCTTGTCTTCTCCCTGCTGGTGTCAAATGAATTCTTCTTTCTGCAGAAGCTCAGCAGGAAAATGGATTAATGCAACCGGAACACAACTACAGTAGTGTCAGGATGCTGGGGTGACCTCCGTATTTGAAACATAAAAGAACTGGAAAGTATCCGGCAGCTAAAAATCAAGGGGAAAAATCTTGATGCATCTTGTTCATTTCCATCATGTAAGTGTTTATAACATCTCCAAGATAGCCTGTGGGAGAAAAATCATTAAAAAAAAAACTTAAATGAAGATAAATCAGGCAGGCAGAAATGCTGAGTCTCAGATATGTTTTAACACATTTCAAGTTAGCAACTCACAAGGAACTTCGAATATTGAGGTATGTGGTTGATATTAACAGAAACGTGACATTATCTCCATCCAGTTAGACTGTATTGTTTCCAGCAGTGAGAACCACCTCAAAAATTCATCTTCCAAAGATAAAAAGGGTTCATGTTTCCAGCCATCCTTCATCATTGGAAGGCTGTGATGATGGGCCATTGCCTGAGTATCCTTGCTGCCAAGGTCAACAGCAACTTAGCCGGACCGAAAGGATGTCTATTTTCTTTCCTGCTAGGTCACTTTCTTGCCAAGAGTATTTTTTTCCATGACTAATAATCAATGAAATATCTGATGTTTAAAAACAAGATTGCTTAGCCTTGCAATTGTTATTAAATTCTTTTCTTGGACTATAATGTATAGCCTTTGATCTAAAGTCCTACCATAGCTAGAAGGACTTGTGTGATTACGATAATGTGCACTGCTCTTTTTGCTATTCCTATAGGGAAAATAAACCCCACATTAGTTCCATATTAGTACCTGACTTGGAGAAGTTAAAAAGCACCAGAAAAAGGTTAAACAGAGTCAAGTACACATAAGAGAGCAGTGGTTATTAGTGTTCAGGGAGCCATTAAAAAATTCTGCTTATACAGAAGAATTTATTGGTGCTCCTGCTTCTGGCTGCTTTATGCATTTTAATAAAGAAGTAAGGAGTGTGTGTGTGTCTGCATGCACACTCACACACTTTATGACTATAATTGAGCAAGGACTTTAGCTATTTGGTTCTGTCACTAATTTCTTCCTTTTTTTCCCTTCTTTCTAGCAAATCTCTCTTTTTAACTTTCAGCTTCCAGATAATAATATGATTCTGGAAATTATCAGTTTCTTTTTTTTTTAAGGCAGTGCAGGAAGAACTCTGTGGACTTATTTTCTTTTTTCTGGTACAGATATATAGAGAAGTCTTTTTGTTTTAGTTAGATGTTTGAAGGTAATTATACAGAGAAAAAGCTAAATGTGAAGTTTTATGAACCCAAAAAAGCTTGTGAAATTCTCTATTTCTTAGTGCTTTGAAATATTTCTTTTAAACAGTTTATTTTAAAAGATATGGGGGCTTACGATTTAAGGAAATGATTTGAGCATACATATTTAACTATTCCTTCTGAATTCTCATTGAAATGACTGAAGGTATATAAAATTAGAAAAAAAGCTATACCATTGTTGGAAACTAGAATACAATGCCACTGACATTCATAAAGCTGGAGAGACTTTTGCAGAATATATGGTAAACAAGATTGAACTATCAGGAAAGCCAACTAACACATGAAAGAAATATTTTTCTTTCCTTTTATCTTAGTTACCTATTGCTGCTGTAACAAAATATACAAGTTGATGGCTTTAAAGAACAGAAATTTATTTTTCTCACAGTTTTGGAGGCTTAAAGTCCCAGTCAGGGTCTCAGTGGTGCTGATTCGTTCTATGGGCCTCTCTCCTAGTTTCTGGTATTTGCCAGCAGTCCTTGGAGTTTTTTTGCTTGTAGATGTTTGTTGCACGTTTTCTGTCTTCTCCTTGTGTGTGTCACTGTGTCTCTCCTGCTCTTTTTATAAGACACTTCTCAGAAGTGATTAAGTTTAAGACCTACCCTACTCTGTTATGACCTCATTAACATAACAAAAGAAAATTTCTATTCCCAGACAAGGTCACATTCACAGGTACAAGGGTCAGGACTTCAACATAACTTTTGGGGGGCACAATTTAATGAATAAGGGGAAGAGACACTGACAAAAACCCAGTTGTAAGCTTGGAGGTGAGGAGGCTGAGGGCAAGAGTGGTCTTTAGGATGGAAGGCAGGACAAGTATTGATATAGCATATGTATCAGGTAGAGCATTACACATCACTCACTCCTAACTCTTACTTGGGGCAGATGCCAAGCTAATTTAAGTGAGACCTGCTGTTACAGCTAACCCCTACCATCCTATTTCTTTCTTTTTTTTTTTAATTGTTGTAGTTAAATGAAGTTTACATTTCAAGTTAGTCTCCCATACAAAATTTTATACATATGTTGTTATGTGACCCTAATTGCTCACCCCATTCTGTGACAGCACACTCCTCCTTTCCACCCCTGATTCCCCATGTCCATTCAACCAGCTCCTAACCCTCTCTGCCTGCCCATCTCACCTCCAGACAGAAACTGCCCCTTTGGTTTCTTGTATCTACTTGACTAAGAGGCACACTCTTCACGAATATCACTTTACGTTCCACAGTCCAGTCCAATCCCTGTCTGAAGAGTTGGCCTCGGAAATTTTTTTAGTTCTGGGCTGATAGAGAGTCCAAGGGCCATGCTTTCAGGCGTCCAGTCTCAGTCATACCATTAAGTCTGGTCTTCTTACTAGAATTTGAGTCCTGCACCCCATCTTTCTGCTGCTCCATCAGGAACTCGCTGTTGTGTTCCCTGTCAGGTTGGTCATTGGTGGTAGCCAGGCACCATCTAGTTCTTCTGGTCTCAGGCTGATGAAGTCTCTGGTTTATGTGGCCCTTTCTGTCTCTTGGGCTAATACTTTCCTTGTATCTTTGGTGTTCTTCGTTCTCCTTTACTCCAGGTGGTTGGGACCAATCAAAGCATCTTAGATGGCCACTTGCAAGCTTTAAAGACCTCAGAAGCCACTCACCAAAGTAGGATGCAGAACATTTTCTTAATAAGCTTTGTTATGCCAGTTGACCTAGATGTGCCCTGAAAGCATGGTCCCCAGACCCTTACCCCTGCTACTCTGTCCCTCAAAGTGTTTGATTGTATTCAGGAAACTTCTTAGCTTTGTTTTAGTCCAGTTGTGCTAACTTCACCTGTAGTGTGTGCTGTCCTTCCCTTCACCTAAGATGATTCTTATCTACTATCTAGTTAGTGAATAACCCTCACCCTCCCTCCCCGCCCGCGTAACCGTCAGAGATGGTTTTCTTCTGTGTTTAAACCTTTTCTTGAGTCCTTATAATAGTGGTCTTATACAGTATTTGTCCTTCTGTGACTGACTAAATTCATTCAGCATAATAAGTTCCAGCTTCCACCATGTTATACCATGTTTCACAGCTTCATCGTTGTTCTTTATCATTGGGTAATATTCCATTGTGTGGATATACCATCATTTTTTTATCCATTCATCTGTTGATAGGCACCTAGGTTGTTTCCATCTTTTTGCTATTGTGAACAGTGCTGCAATGAACATGGGTGTGCATTAGATATATCTAAATGTTTGACGGCTCTTATTTCTCTAGGATATATTCCAAGGAGCAGGAATGCTGGATTGTATGGCACTTCTATTTCTAGCTTTTTTAAGGAAGTGCCAATCAATTTCCAAAGTGGTTGTACCATTTTACATTCTCACCAACAGTGTATAAGTGTTCCAGTCTCCTCCACAACCTCTCCAGCATTTATTATTTTGTGTTTTTTATATTAAGGCTAGCCTTGTTGGGATAAGATATATCTCATTGTAGTTTTGATCTGCATTTCTCTAATGGCTAATGATTGTGAGCATTTCTTCATGTGTCTGTTAGCTGCCTGAATATCTTCTTTGGTGAAGTGCCTGTTCACATCCTTTGCCCATTTTTTAATTTGGTTGTTTGTCTTTTTGTTGTTGAGGTATTGCAGTATCTTGTAGATTTTAGAGATTAGATGCTGATCAGATTTGTCGCAGCCAAAAATTTTTTCCCAGGCTGTAGGTTGTGTTTTGAATCTTTTGATGAAGTCTTTTGATGAGCATAAGTGTTTGATTTTTAGGAGCTCCAGTTTATCTAGTCTTTCTTCTGGTGCTTGTGCACTGTTACTTATGGTTCATATTGTGTTTATGCCATGTATTAGGGCTCCTAGCGTTGTCCCTATTTTTTCTTCCATGACCTTTATTGTTTTTGATTTGATATTTAAGTCTTTGATCCATTTTGAGTTAGTTTTTGTACATGGTGTGAGGTATGGGTCTTGTTTCAGTTTTTTGCAGATGGATATCCAGTTATGCCAGCACCATTTGTTAAAGAGACTATCTTTTCACCAATTAACAGACTTTGGGCCTTTGTCAAATATTAGCTGCTCATAGGTGGATGAGCTTATATCTGGATTCTCAGCTCTGTTCCATTGGTTTATGTATCTGTTGTTGTACCAGTACCAGGCTGTCTTGACTACCGTGGTGGTATAATAGGTCCTAAAATCAGGTAGTGTAAGGCCTCCCACTCTGTTCTTCTTCTTGAGTAATGCTTTATTTATTCGGGGCCTCTTCCTTTTCTGTATGAAGTTGGTGATTTGTTTCTCCATCTCATTAAGAAATGCTGGTGGAATTTGGATTGGGATTGCATTGTATCTGTAGATTGCTTTGGGTAGAATTGACATTTTCACTATGTTGAGTCTACCTATCCCTGAGCAAGGTATATTTTTCCACTTATGCAGGTCCCTTTTAGTTTCTTGCAGTAGTGTCTTGTAGTTTTCTCTGTATAGATCTTTTACATCTCTGGTTAGATGTATTCCTAACCATGTTATGTTCTTGGGGGCTATTATAAACAGTATTGATTTGGTAATTTCCTCTTCAATTTTCTCTTGGTTGGTGTAAAGGAATCCAACTGTTTTTTGTATGTTTATCTTGTATCCTGAAACTTTGCTGAAATCTTCTATTAGTTCCAGTAGTTTTCTTGTGGATTCTTTGGGGTTTTCT